>NW_028277165.1:21630000-21945000 GCF_051122295.1 Plectrocnemia conspersa
TGTGACATGGCATAAAAATATTTTAATGATCGTTATTCTTAAAAGATTTTCATTTTTAATGTGTAAACTACTGTAGATTGTTAAAACAAAATAAGGCATAAAATGTTTTCAAACCATTTTATTAATAACAGGGATAGCAACCTGCCATCCGTGATAAAAACATAAGGGTGTTTATCAAGGGATACCGTAAATTTGGTGCATTTTGCTACTTTCTTTTGTTCACGCGAATCCAACAAATCTCATTAATTATTGCCTTCTAACCCAATTTTCTTCCATCTAAAATATATAACGGGATTTTTAACATGTATAGCTTGTAATTTGCGAATTTTCGCAAAAAATAAACCATTTTATCAACAAATTAGATATTAAAAAATCGGCCCATGGCACTTTTCGCATATACATACATGAATGACCGAATAATCGGACTCATAGCAGTTAAAAGATTAAGGCATTTGAAATGCAGATATTACTCCAACCGCTTAATGACAACATGGGACAGAGCATCGTATTCTAACAACAAAACCGATGTACTAAAAATTCATGTTGTTTTGATTAAATTGTAGGTCGAAGAAGATTCTTGAGGATATCCGTATGTCTTTTTGGGAACAATGTTCTTTTTGGACACATAGTGCTCCAAAAGTACCATTCGTTTATCACAAGTCAGCATAAAATATTTCGCATATGAAAAAGTTACTGGCAAACAGCAATTTAATTTTGCAGCCAGCTAGTACTCACTATTACTGTTGTGTGTCTGCTACATAATTCACACCACTTCATAAATGTAGTCTACGAGCAAGCGACATACTTCACTATAATGGATTGCTTCTTCACTACTAAAAAAACCAACATCCAAGCGCACGTAGCAAGTGCAGCTCTGCCTTTGTGTTACATGTCTGAATTGTACTATCAAACTCCCTATGTAACACGAATAAGGTATTTTGAATTTTTATAACATTCAAAGATCTTTATTTGACTAACGCTCAAATGGCATTTACAATATTCAATTAAATTAAAACACAAGTGTACCTTTTAAGCATAAAAAATAAATGCAAAGAAAGATATTACTTTATTTTATTTTGACTTGACCAAAAAATTACAAGCATCTATCACTTTCAAATAACAAAGAATATTATATTGTAATACATAGTAAAATATATTTATTCATCTACATAGCCATCAGGAGTAGCGTTAACTTTAGGATTGAAGAAAATGGCCCTTTTTCCATCACCCCATGGGAATCTCTGTAAATACATTTAAATTAATTAATTACCGAGGACTATTTAAATTTATTATAATATGCAAATTAATCACCTTTGTAATGATACGCAAATAGTCATACTTGATGAATTCGGGCCTATGGTGTTCATGATCGTCGAGGTAAACATTCAACATTCCTAATGCGACGGCAGGCAAAGCGACAAACAACGTCAGTCTCTCCCAAAGTTTGTCAGGACCTGAAAAAATATTATTGAATTTATTAGATTTAGTATATATGAACATTTATAGTTTTTAACATACATGGATCATATAATAAAAGATGTCATAAAGCAAATGTGCAGAAATAACATTGCCCATTCTGAATCTTTTGGGCTTTAAAAGCAAGTAAGATAAGGGTACATTTAAAACAGCGAGTATAGTGTTTTATTGGTATTATATTAAGATTGTTAGGAAAATATTTTTCAACTGAGCATTTGAATATTAGAACAAAAAATTACATGTTTTGATATAAAAAAGCTACCTTCAGGATTAAAAGTATATATATTGTAGTGATTCAGTGTAGGTTGTTTACAGGTCACTGAGAAAGCCGATGTTGTCTTCAGTAACGAGCGTGAGTTATGTAACTTCTGTCAAAAACTTACCGCCATAGCTTTCGCCGTGAGCGAAGCGACGCGGGCCGTTGGAGACAGCCAAAGAGGCTGCACGGTTAACCGGGCCTTTCAATCTACAAACCAGCATACGCATCACGGAGCGATTCTATCAACGAGACGAGGAGAACGTCTGCAACAGTGTTGCTAGTGCGTAAACTGCGTCACAATCGATTCCCACATATTGAATTTTATTTTTTTATTTTTAACCCGTAATTTTAGTGATTCGCTAATTTTTATTGGCTAAGAAATATTATATGATAAAAATAGTTATCTAATCATAAATAAAGCAAATAAAACTGAATAGGTAAAATTTTCATTTATTTTAATTTTTAACTAAAAAATGCTATTTTATTATCATTTTAAAATTAAAGAATAAAATCTATATTTTATTCTTTAATTTTAAAATATTATCAAAATTATATTCTTTAATTTTAAAATAATATCAACAAATGACTTTTGATATGATCTATCAAAAGTCATTTGTTGATTAGGATAATACCGAATATAATCTCAAAAAAAATTTGCAATATGTAATCGAATTTAGAAAAAATGTGTGCACTTTTCTCTGTAACGTTATTTATATTTTTGATTTTAATGAAATTTCAATGTTATATTGAATTAAATTGTTCATATGAGTTAGGTTGGAGTGTGGGACGCTTGTGGTAGCTAAAAAATAGCGGGCATCAGACATTTTTGGTTGTTTACAACTCATGTATTTATAAAATATATAAAAATCATTTAAAATACTTGTTCGAAAAATTTTATGAGAAAAATATTTTAAACACTTCTTTTCAAAGCAAATTAAACGCAGAAAATAAAAAAATTATATATATGTTTTATATACAAAAATGAATATGTAATTATAATAATAATAATATCATACAATAATAATATGTAACTATCATTCTAGATAAGGTGGTCGCCCGTGCGCCATTTAATAATATTTAACATGGTGATGGAAGTTTGTTTAAGCACCAGCAACGCTGTCCATATGGCAAAAAAGGTTATCTGGGAATTTTTGTTCATTTAAAAATGTCTGAGATTACATTTTCTTAGTTGCGGCTAAACGAACATAAATTTCCCAGATGACCTTTTTCAGATCCAGAAGCGCTGAATATTCTCGGGCCGGCCATGACTCTACTTCACATTTCTATACAACATGAAATGACAAGTCGAGCACTGATACAATACTGAGTTGCGTTCATTTCTGGTATGAGACCAAGAACGAACGAGGACAAAAAAACTATAGCTCCTAGTCTAGCAGACATAAGACCTAATTTCTATGCCAGAAATGTTGTTTCCATCAATTGCTTCAAAGGTTGCTATATTTCAATAGCTATATTTTTGCTGGATTTGTATTTTTATTTTCCAAATAACCTTTTTCGTGTAATTTAATAATTTCGTGTAATAAGCTACGTACCTTTTCAATAACTTTGAAGCAAAAGTTTAAAGCATGATAAATCTAAATTAATAATGACAACAGTAATTGAAAATCAGGCTTGGTTATTAAAATTACATTTATATACTGTTTCCACAAACATTTAATAATAATATACGTTTTATGCATTTTACTTGATGAGCAACACTACCATTTCCTATAGAATCCTCAGAATAAATTGCTGCTAAAATTTAGATATTTATTTCTGGCTATGGCAATATCTCAATATAATTAAATATCACAAACATGATCAAAAGAAAAGAATGTAATTTTATTGGAATGGCGACAAAAAATTTTTGAATCTCTTAAAGCTTGATTCTGGAAGTTGACTATATATCTAAGACGTAGGTACGCTCAGTCTGCCGTCAGTTCAGTCCATAATTGTGGTCCGATTGACGCTAGAGTGAACGTGTAACGCATTGAATGACGGACTGATGAACCGGACTGTCAGATATTTGAATATTTTGATAATTTTCGTCAGTCTGGTGCAGACTGACGGCAGACTGATCGTGTAATGCATTCCATCAGTCTGATCTATCAGTCACCACTCGGACAGCGATGGAGGTATGCGCCGAGAACGCTAACTACGCAGCCGTTTGAGGCATAAAAAGATTTTTTATGTAGATTAGAATCATTGCCTATTCTCTGGAATAAACCCATAAGAATTATGTAAATAAGTATTAAAGAAATGAAGCTTTGGAAAGGTTGTTGTTAATTTATAAAAAAATTAAACCTCTGGCCACCATCGACGATATTAAAAAAATAAGCACATTAAGATCAAATTTCCACCGAGAATTAAAAAAAAATAATAATGTTTATATTCCGAAGAGCTGGAACTTTAAATATCTTCGTTTTTTGGATAAATTCGAGTGACACCGAGTATGTTATTGTTAAATAAAAACGCTTAAAATATTTAATGCATTTATTAAAACGAATACAACATGACCTAATAAATGAATACAGTCAAATATTTATTACTAATTCTCGCGAATATTCAATATACCCTCGTTATTGAAAAAGTGACAAAATTTTTCTCTTTTCATTTGTACATCGTTTGGTGAATTTTGAGTGCTAATGGGATCCAATTCAAGTAATTCATTTCCATATTGTTATGTGATTTTCCAATTCGATGCCAAATAAGACCGTGGTTGGGTTTTAACCAAATAATTATGTAAATAACAGCACATCGCTTTATCGTTCTCTAAAATACTGGTGTCAGTTTCGACTGATCGTGTAATATCGTTCGTCAGTCCATCAGTCTGCTATCAGTATTTTTACGATCAAGATCACATACTGAACTGATGGCAGACTGAGCGTATACCCTACGTCTATAAGTGTGTATTTGAATTTCGTACATAGTCGGAAAAAAATCGATTATGATCAAAACGTATTTTTGTTGAGTCGGTGGCTGGTGTTGCCATAGTCGGTCTGATTTGGTGCGACGTTCGAAGAGTGCGAGGGTGCGGGACGACGTCGCTGTCGCCGATAGCACCGAATCGAACGAAAAGCGTACGCCCGGTGGATGGGCAGCGGCAACTCCAAGCCCGGCCCGGAGCGCCGACAGCGGACTCAGCAGGTGTCACTTCGCCCTCCCTAGATTCGCACTGAAGCTCCGTATGAGACCCTCTAGCTGCGCACTTTCCGTTGTCCTCTCGTCCTCTCCTCCCGATCGAGTTCGCTTACTCGCTCGTCGCAGCTCCCCGGATCGTCGCGAAATCCCCGATTCGGCCCTTGTTTACGTTCGATTGTTCGCTCAGCTGTTGGCATAAATAAAGCCTTCCGCCATATTGATTTGGAATTTCGCTTCCGGGTTTTTGGGTTATGTTTTAGTGTCAAATAACACACAACACTTGATTGCGAAAACAATGCAGACTGAATCTTGAGTCAAAATTAGGACAGCGTTTGACCATATGTGTATATTTTCTTTTGAATAATTACAATTATTTCATCATTTTTACTATACTTTTTTTATCTGTATTTTTATATATTTCATATCGATGTGTCGATGTTTGCCTCACCCAATTCTTATTTTTTTTTACTGTAGTAAATTTCAAAAAAATATCGTCCAATTATTTAGGCGTTCTTGAACACCGTTCATGTTTTAAAAACAACGGATCTCCTTCAATTTTAACCAATTATTTTCTTTTTACTTATTCTCTTTAAAATATATTAATTTCATTTTTCATAGCCGGGGCCGAGCCTAACCAGGTGGCCGATTTTATGGGCCACCGAACACATAAAAGTTAAAAAAAATAAAAGTTACAAAATGTAATATTTCAGGTAATTGCTTTTTGGTTGTATACATTTTAAATCTTATCTCGGGTAAAGAGCAGGTATAAATTGGTCCCATTGAGCCTGCTTTGTTGTAGGAAAGTACTATTTTTTTATGTGGAAAAAATGACACAGAATTCCTCTTTGGTTGTCCCAAAGGTAGCCGAAACGAAAAAAATCATTGTCTGCCACCCTCAGTCCACCATCATCTGTTATTGTTATCCACATTGTCATTGATGGAGGTTTTCCACAAATTGTTTTCGAGCATTGATTATTATAATTGGTATTGAGAGCTATCAATTTTTCTTGTGGATATAATTTTCAGCAATGAATTTCGCATTAACCCTTTGATTAGTGAGTTAATTTATACACATTTGTTAATTTGTTAGTATACACCTGGAAGTGAGTTAATTTTACGTATTTTTCTATAAATATTTCTGTTGTTATTTATTTATTATTTTATATTAAGTTTTTGGCAAATTATAAAAAAAATCAGTGATTCTCGACATTTTGAACTTTTCTATTATTAAATCTGGTTCATTTATTTTATATGTTTTTCAGCTTTTGTGGATTTTTTTATAATAATTCAGAGGCTCTTAATTTTTTTTATAAAATTAATATAACATATTTTTTGTTATGTTCATAGTCGACATAGAAAAATGATCTTGCTTATTGAATTTAATTCAATTTAATTTCCTTGGGAGTACTAGTTACTCTAATTTTTTGCATTGTTTTATTGCAGTTTGTCTATAAGTCTATATTTGTCTACTTACTATTAATATATATTTATATAATTCTTTTCAGAATATTAATGCATTTGCATTTATTTAGAAGAATGTGAGACAATTTTAAAACTATTCGACTTGATATAAGTTCATTATTGTCTGTCCGCGTGTGTATGTGACGTCGCAGACTAAAAATATTTGTTAAGATATAAAGTAGTCAATATACATCTCTGCTAATATTTTGAATTGTGAGAATAACTTGCCATGTCTTACCCTATGAAAATTTTCATTTGGCAGAATGTTCCAGGAATTTTTAACGGTTGAGTCAAATTGTTTATTTTTGTATTCCTGAATTTTAATTGAAGCTAAATTCTCAACCTTTGACCTAAAAAGATACTGTAGTAAAAGCTTATTAAAATGTATTTATTTATTTAAGTTGTATTATTCTAATAAACCTAATGTCTGCACAAAGATTACAACTAATAAAAACGCAAGATAAAATCAGAGAACTGCAAATTAATATAATATTAACCCTTCGGTTGTCGAGCTCTTTTGGAATTATTATTTAAATATCGATCTATTACATTATGAAATAAAATATATTTATTTGTTATTTATCTTCTGAGCAAATACCCTACAGCACATTAATAATGTATCGGATTCTTTCTTCAATGATGACGTCAGAACTAGCAATTCTCGCCAAAGTAGCCAAAGCCAATATATATCGTTTGGGTATACCGAAAAATGAAAAAGAAAACTTCTGTAAAGTTGTGAATTTTATTCGAGTTTGAGGTTGAATCGTGTAATGTATTGTCGCTGTTTTCTTAATTTTGTGTGGAATATTTCAAATTATTCTTAGTACTATTATATACATACATTTAAAATATCCATAAAATAAGTTTAAATTTTTGGGAGGGTATCAGACAAATTATGATCTTTAAAATGTCAGTGACTAGGGTCTTAATCCGCCTTTGGGCTGAATTTATAAACAAGCCTTACTTTATATTCATAGTACTTTTCATGTATACATATTTATATAGTTGTAAAATTATCTTATTGTTATAATTTTTCAGACTTCCTCGAGTATAGCAAACTTTGTCGGAAATCTAAGCGGCAGATCGTTTGTAAGCGGCGTCAGCAATAGGTCATCTGTTTCTTCAAGACCCTGGTCAAGAGTCTCAAGGCGTAGGTTTGTATTCAATTAAAACAAATCGTCAGTATGTAGTGGATAAAAAAAATTATTATTTACTTTTTAAATTTTGTATTTTTAGGTGGAACACTAGCACTCTAACTGATCCGTTAATAGCTAGTAAGACAGCCTGGCCGGTTCCTCAAATAGAATCTATTTTTCTGCCCGAATTTAAGATCAACACTGACGATCACAACAAACAGTTTTACATACTAGACGTAATATCAAAAGGAGCTTACGGCAAGGTTTATAAAGTAAAACAGATCGGTACGCAAGAACTATTTGCTTTAAAAGTACTATCTAAAGCGCAGGTATTTATAAATACGTTCACTATGATTTATGATTCGAATGTGTTGATTAATTTAGATATCGATAATAGATCTTATCTGAGAGTGCTGTGTTGCAAGTGAAAGACGAAGTGCATATTCAAGAAGTTTGCGGACACAATCCTTTTATTGTAGCTTGTACTTTAAAGTGGCAGAGCCATAAAAAATTGTTTATCGGTATGTTTATTGTGTTTTTTTTGTGCTATGTTCTTATTTAAAGGATGGTTATTTAGTTTCAGAATATATCTCGGGAGGGGAGCTTACAACTTTGCTGGAAAAATATCCCTGTTTACCTGAAGAACTTGTCCGTATTTATGTGGCAGAGCTCGCTTTAGCTTTAGGTATATATTTATGGCGAGAATTTACGGTTTTGATTCAGTGTTTAATTATTGAAATTATATTTTAGACTTCCTTCATAACGCTGGCGTTGTATATCGCGATCTCAAGCCTGAAAACATCTTATTGAATGCATCGGGACATTTCCAATTGATAGATTTCGGTCTATCAAAGTGGTTAAAATTTGGTTGCCGAACTTCTACCATCTGCGGCACTCTACAATACATGGGTACAATATCTACTATACATTCCAAAACGGCAATATACTTAGTTACTGTGGTTCTATTTATTGTCTAACTCTCTTGACGGGTATTTTATTATTTTTCGTGTAAGGCATCGAATTGGATTTCAGGTGGTCCCTTCGTAATGTACAGATGATTGTTTGTGTGTAATTTAAAAATAAAATGATAGATCTGTCGTCGAGTGCCACCAGGTGATATTCGCTAAGTCAATCAGTCAAAATGAACGCTCGCTCGCAAGTTTTCTCCCTATCGATGGAGGGGAGGCAGGTGGACGAAGCCGTCGCCAGCATATTTCAAACGATACTGTTCCACAGATCGTTCGGAAAGTTCATCTATAACAACGAGGGCAGTTATTCGATCGGTACGATCGGTTACACGGACGTCGATTGCGATTTCATAGATTTTACATACGTGTGCTGCTCGTCGAAGAGTCTCGATCGGACCGTACGCAAGGAGATACAGAGTTTCTCCAATTTGTTGCGCGGCACCGACGGCGCGTCCACTGGCCAAATCAGCCTCGAGTTCTTCCAAAAGAAACGCTACAGGTGGTTCAGACAGGCCGAGTGCACACCTTGGGAGGTGTGGACCATCCGCCTCGAATTGATTAACTTGCATGGCGAGGACGACAGGCAGGTGTGCCGGGAGAAAGTCGGCGAGATGTTGCAGGAAAAGATTTTCTACATAACCGAGGTTATGAACAGGCACGAGTACGTCCCCTCCGTGCCGATCCAGTCGGATCTGGATATGATTTTCGATACGACGTACGAGGACGTCCAGCCGTATCTCTTCAAGTTCAATTATAACTTGGGCGGGAACAACGACTCGAGCAGTACGGTGAACACTGTTAAAAAATTGATACGCGAGACACTCGCTCTTTGATTGTTTTGCTAGTTTTTATTTGCCCCGGTTGGACAATTAAGTTTTGAGGCTAATTTTCAATTTTATCAAGATGCAGTACTATTTAGATTTACTGCATGATTTTCACAGAATAGATAAACACTTTTTGTGTATTTTTCTTTGCTCTTTTTTTTCAAAAATAATACGTACTTAATATTTAAATGATTCGTTATTAATATTTTTCAATCAAAGATCTGCACTTATATTTTATATATACTATACAAACAAATTGTGGATATATTTTTATCATTTTTTACAATATTTCAATTCTCAATTTAAAATTGGGACTTAACCTACTGTCAATTTGTTAGTTTCTAATAAAAATTAACATAATTTGGAATATATATGTATTTCTTAAAAAATGATTTCAATTGTGTATAAAAATTACACATTCATCATTGTAACAATCCCATTCTTAATTCTATGCAATTGTTTATTTCATTCACAATCTGGTTTAGAATTTCATTATATCTATTTTCTTTTTAATTAAGTGGCTTATTAAAAGTCATTCTTGAGAAATTACATAGTATGTAAATGAAACGTTATTTCTTCAATAATTAAAATGAAGCATAGATGTGCTGATGTATTCGCCATAAACTTCAAAGGACTAATTTTATGAGCTTAGATCACTCACTGTTTAGGTGAATAGTATATTGCACCTATCAAAATTTCCACATTTAGCTCCACTTAATTGTCCGGCTATATATTGAATAGTTTTGCGATTAAATACTATCATAGCGTAAAATAGTAATTTATCCGAACTTGGTGTTAGCTAAAACAGTTTTCTGTACAAAACGATTAACGATAATTTTGTGATAACGATACGTCTAAATTATTCGTTTATTCGATTTTTAACTTTTTTAATACCAAAGCACAAATGTTGAAATTGATGTATAGAGCGTATTGAATTAAATATTTATAATAATATGATAAAAATATGCGGGGTACTTACATTTTTGTCGTCTCTCTTTGGGTTATTATAAATGTGTTTATATTTATTTTTTCGCAAAAAGATAAATATTAATACGAGAGACTGTTATTATATTAAATCATTGTAAATTGTAAGTGTGAATGGAAAATATACATACGTGTATAAATTCAAAGTGATAACGTTTTTAGTCGATAATAATACATATATGAATGAAGTTGTGTGATTTTAAAATTATATAGATTTTTATCTTTGTCAATAGAACAACGCTTGTGTTACGATGCATATAATCATTGTTCTAAGATTTATTTTTTGTGACAACCTTTCGTAGTTTAGGAAATTTTTAAGCGATTATTTTAGAAGTCGATAGTCTTATGATCGACTTTTTTAATTTCTTATTTTAGTTCGTCATGTGATTAGTAAAGTTCAAATGTATTAGTGAGAATCTGAGAAATGTATATTTAACAAATAATTTTGTTGATTATTTTTAAACTATTTAAAAGTAACCATAGTTATTAATCTTAATTATTTTGTGGTGTAGTTTACGATAGTTATGTATTTATCTATTTAAGATACTTTTTTTATACTTTGTTGTAATGTTTGCTTATAATTTGTGTATCGAATAATGAATTGTTATTTGTAAAAATGTCTTAATAATTTGTATAAATTCAATGATTTGCCTTATGGTCCGCAAGGCCAAAAATGTATTAGTGTAAGAAGTATATGCTACGATCATATACCATACAAGGGAATAAAAATTATAAGCGTTTTATAATAAAATAAAATTATCCATACGTGTTATTTTATTTCTTAGATAAGTTATTTTTAACACATGATTGTTGCTTGTATGAAATTTGCAAAAAAATATCACATTATAGATACGACAAATCATGATATTCAGCTTTTTTATCTTTATATAATGTACCTGGACGTAGTAGATGAAATATATGAGATATCTTTGTACAGGGGTCCAAAAATAAAACGTGTAAATGGATGTATTTAACGAAAAACTATATATAGTCATGAATTTGCCGGTTATGTTGTTTAGCGAGATCGATAAGTGATATATGTTGTCTGTGTTTGTAAATATGTATAAATAAGGTGACTTGTTATCTATATGATTAACACGTATATAGCGGATAAGTGTACAAATATATTTATATTTTACATTATTAAATGTATATATATGGAAAGAAAATCATTAAATGAGTCACTTATATATAACAGTTTATGTTTTCATTTCTATTCAATCTACCTCTATTGTCTAAATTTTTATCTATTTATAAGGTGTCTTTTACATCATCAGCATTCTTCGCCGTGTTTCGAGAAGTATCGTTTTATTTTATTTTTCATTAATGAAATATTGTCTTATGATATTAGAACGTCTGAGAAGAATGAATGATGATTGTAAATCACACATTTTAAATTTATTTCTATCTCTTAGTGGAATGTTTGTTTTGTTTTACAGCCCCGGAAATTTTGAACAACGAACCTTACGGTCATGCTGCAGATTGGTGGGCTCTTGGAATAGTCATGTGCAGAATGCTGACTGATAAGGTAAGAGTGCTTCAACTTTTCCGTCTCGCGTGAACGTTCATAAGCAAGAATTTTTGCACCGTTTTTGAACGTTCATAAGCAAGAATTTTTGCAAGGCACCTTTGTGGTGTCTCGATTTGACACAATAAATTGTCTTAATATATTATAGAAACCCTGTGAAATTTGCCCTATTTGGTTTATCCTGAGCGTGGCGAAATGCAGCCGTTATGGTTATGATTAAGGCAAAGCTAAATTCTCTGCAAAAAAATGGACAGCGTAATTATCAATAAAATTAGACATTTCATTTTTTTAATGGAATGTACCTTTGCATTCACATATTTAATAAAATGAGGAAAATGTTGTAATTGTATATTAATTTCACTCATCTTGTAGTGCCAATTTAATTAACTGTCTTATGAAATTTGCGATTGTTGAAATTATATTTAATATATATGGCAGTATTTTATTTACAGATTAATTCTGGTTTAAACAGTATTATAAATGGTAGAAATTATACTAATAATAATATTTAACATATATATTAGACTTGACATTAGGGTCAATGATAAATGTTATGCATTTTAATTCAAGTATAAAATTATTGAGAAATTATATAAAATGTATAAACAAACCATGTTTTTAATATTTATTAATTAATTATACTTTAAGAAGTATTCATGACCTTAGATGTATATTGATTGTTGTTTTATTTCCTTACATAAATTATAATTGTTTATTTATTTTAAATTATAAATAATCGATTAATAATCACAGCAAATATCAAAATTATTTGTTCATTATGGTACATGCTTCATCAAATCCTCCGTTTTAATTTTCCTATGTTACAAAAACAAAATAATCTTAGTATATGTATTTATATATGATATAAATACATATATGATAATCCAATCAATTTCCTGAATAATTTGAGCGGCAATTGATGTTGATGCAGGATACTCACTAGATGCCGTTGCCACCAATTTTATGTTGTAAATTGCCGAGTCCAGATGAAGCTCAACGATGCCACTAATTTTGTGTTGTTATTTTGCTGGTCGTTCCAATGGTTGTTAAGATTTCAATGAAACTCCGCGACTATTCTCAGCTTTCAGATTCAAAGTTTATCATATTATTAAACTCTCGGTATCGATTGCTTACTTATCAATTGTCTGTTAAGACATTATCCTAAATTTTTTTTAATCTGCTATATATTATACCTCTATAAAAAGTATAATCGGAAACTATAAATAATGTTTCTTATTGCTACTTTTGTTACAAATAAGTTGCTTATATATTTAATTTTATTAACCATATATATAATTATTAAAATTTTCATTAAATTTATAGATGCAATAAATATTTGGCCTTTTCTTATAATTCACTGTAGGGACCTTGCATGTATATATTAATGAATTAGTAAAGATGATAAATTGTTTATTACATGGCAAAAATATTTAATAACTTGAAATAAAAGTCAATCTATGAAAGGTTATTTGAAGAAACAATGACCAATGAAGGCATGATTGGCATTGAAGTGGAAAATAGGACACTTAACTGGTAATTCATATAATTCTTACATTGTACGACCTTTACAGATAAATATGTCATTTTTATGTGAAATAATTATCACTTCAACATATTTATTTATAGTTACCAACATTTATATGAATAACATTCTCTTTGCTAATAAACCTTTTCTATATACGTCATTACTGCTATGTTTAAATTTCAATATAAAAATTATATTAATTTATTTAAACTTGACTTATATAATATATAAAAACTCAAAGAAATATAGAAAATAATTATAATTTAATATATATTTATTTGACATAAAATATGGTTGTAAAAAATAACATATCTAAACTTTTATCCGTTAACTCTCTTTACGGCAACGACTTCATGAATATGTTGATAAAGAACAATTTTGTATATGTATAATTTATATAAAATGGCTTAAATATGTGATCTAGTCAGCTGCGATAAATCATTCGTATTTAATTTTCACACAAAATCTTAAGAGATATTTGTTTATTTACATACATGTGCAGGGCATAACAAATTTACGCCAATGCATTCACAATAATAACATTTATGGTTGGACCATAATGCGTCCACCAACTGTGAGTACCTGAATGAGAATTAATCAATACTATCTGACAGATGGTTAAAAAGTCAGTGCTTATTGGGGAGTTGTCCAAAACTCCTGTTCTTGCATTCGGTATTTCAAACAATACTACTTCCAAAATCTTTCTTAGCAGCAATTTATTGAAGTACTTTCCCAAGTGCATTCGTCGACGTGACTCAAGGGAATCATATCGCAACATACCGTGTTAGAATTTTGGGGGAAATAAAAATGGATAATAATTATATTCCCTCATGTATATCTGAGAAACCTTTTTCGGACCTATTCTATTAAAAAAGAGTCGGTCGTATTACTTGGCAACCAGACCTGAGAAGTATGCTCAAGGATAGTGCCAAAGATAGTGCCCTCGAGCTCCTCAATTGAATCTTGGAGCCTTTATTGCATATGTTTTATATATACTGATAAAACCTGTAGTCTGCTTGAAATAGGACACCGAAATCGGTTACCACTTCTATGCAATCAAGCACATTGTTATTTTATTAATGATTAGAATCCACATCAAAAACAGTAAAATTGTGTCGTCGCAGTGGAAACGTCCGGTTATCTAGCGCTCATGTTAAGACTTTTTACAACATTATTTCGACTTACAATAAGAGAGAATCGAATGAAGCATATCTAAACCGAATTTTGACCAATAGGAGAGCCCAAAAAACAATTATCCCTTCTCAAAAGTCAAAAATCTACGTCAAAAGCAATAAAATCTAGTCGGCGCCATCACGATTTTATTGCTTTTGACGTGAATTTTTGCCTTCTGAGAAGTGTTAATTGTTTTTGCGCTCTCCTATTGACCAAAATTCGGTTTGAATATATTTTGATTAGCCTTCTCAAATTAGTAACATCGGTAAGGATAACTATCATATTTTTAAAACATAGTGTAATATCGAAATGCAGACAAACTATGGAGCAATATGTGAGATGCGATGTCTGTACTTATTCTTCGGCTTATTTTCCCCGGAGAGATGAATTGGCTTAGTTTGTATACTATAATTAGTTTTAGAACTTTCATTAGGTTAGATCTGGGTTTGAACAGCAAATGGACAAATGGAAATTGTGTTAAAGCAGTGATCATCCACCAACTCGTCATAATTACGTTTTACGAATTTCCTACTCTTGTCTTCAAATGTAGGTTGGATTTTTCATTTAGAGGCCATCTCTATTGCTTCAGCTTTTTCTGATGCATACATATTGCTATTTGTTTTTAATTCACTCGTGACTGATTCTAAAGCGTGTAATGCGGCAATGAGGTGAATATATTTTTTGTAATAACTTTGATGACCTATTTATTTTTGCTAATATTTTTCGGTACTGGGGCAAATATCGACCTTCACTATTACCGGTGCTACAAAATGAAATACCGGTAGTACAGGAGCCACATTATCATTCTGTCTCCGAGTCAAGGACAGGATCAAATTATTAAATAAAACAAATTAATGTTTTATTTAATAATTATGTACATTTTCTAAAAAACGGTCCCCTTGTGTATGACACAAAATTGAAAAATACAAACTCGTTACTACTGATCACGATACACAATAGCTATGTTGATCAATCATACTTATGAATTTTCCTTTTTATCTATGCGAATCATTTTCATAATTAGCCATGCATCATAGAAAATATTTGTTAACATTGGAAGGATAAAAACAAATAACAGCCGATTTGAAATATGGTCCTGAATTTATTCATACTAACTTAAATGAAATCAGGACCTGCCGATATTTTCGCCTTCAATCTCCCAAAACTACACTGATGATCAGAATGGCTAGTAAATGTCTTCAGATTCATTCAATCGAAGCTGTACTTTTGTTATTTGCATCAAGTAGATGAAGCTCCAAAAAGTTTGAGGATCGCCCAGCATACTAGAGTTATTAAGGATCCTATTTTTGTACAGGTTTTACACTTTCTGGGAGTTAGCTTATTGTATAAATAAATGACTTGTCTAAAATAGATTTTGCATCCTCCGTTCTTGAAATATTTTAGTCGAGGAAAAATGTTGTATATTCATATTTGTACGAAATTTAAGCTACAACTTGGCGAATGTTGCTTTTTAAGTGCTCTAACGTTTTGGGTGTGTCGGTATAGACACGACTCTCCACAAATTAAATTCAGCAGCCAGTTGTCGTCACCAAAACTTTTAAAAAATTCATTTTTTCATGAACATTTTGTGGCAAATTGTGCCGTCTTGATGGAACGACACGTCTTCCACATCAATATCTTTGATTTCGTGCCAAAAAATAATCGGTTATCATGCGTCTATAGCGTTCACCATTGACTGTTACGGTCCAACCATTGTTCTCAAAAAAGTAAGGCCCGATGACGCCGCTTAACCACAAAGCGCACCAAACAGTCCTTTGTTGGACATGTAATGGTCTCTCGTGAATCATATGACGATTTTTATTGCCCCAAACACGACAATTTTGCTTATTAACATACCCAAAGAGGTGGAAATGTGCCTTATCAGAGAAGAAGCTTTTCTTTGAAAAATCAGCATCGACTTTCGCGGCTTTAACACCCAATCTGCATAAATTCTTTACTGTCCATTGAAGATTAAATACAGATCATATATTATAAATACTGACTATTATTTATAAATACTGACCAATAAACTGACTGAAAAAAAATATTATGAACCATTCGACACAAATTCTGGCCGTTTATATTCTGACCTTTCAACATAAATTTTGATCACAACCATATTAAAATTCTTACCCAAAAATACGTGCCGTGTAACTGCTATAAAATCATTAGTGTGTGTAATCTCCGACTGACACCACTTCGTTTCAGCCTGCAGGCGAGTGACATTACCATTTACAAATGCTTACTAATTTCTATAAATGTATCAAATTTTCGCTTAAAAACGTATGATCTTGACATAACGCATGAAGTTAGTCACGAGTGAAATAATACATATTTTATTTATGGTTTTAAAGTAGGCTACATTTGATTTATTTAATATAT
The DNA here is from genome assembly GCF_051122295.1 of Plectrocnemia conspersa. Taxonomy (NCBI): domain Eukaryota; kingdom Metazoa; phylum Arthropoda; class Insecta; order Trichoptera; family Polycentropodidae; genus Plectrocnemia; species Plectrocnemia conspersa. The sequence goes on from NW_028277165.1 coordinate 21,646,858, forward strand.
TTTTTTGTACATAGATGTCTACACATTTAGTAATAAAATATTTATGTTTTAGATTGATAGTAAATCTATATATTATATAATAACATACTGTCTGATTTTATAAGATAGAACAATATTATTCTCACACGTTACAATTGATAGGACCTTTGAAACAGACTGTTATTGTAAAATATGAACAATTTTCAAGCAGATTAGATAATTTGTATTAGTAATCATAAATAAATAATATATTTCAAAACTTTTGCCTTATTTATATTAATATATAGAATTTTTATATACTCACCATTATCTTTTATAAAAATTACTTATAGTGTTTGTAAAATAATACATATTTTAAAGTTTGCTAAATTTAAATATAAAATTATTGGGAATGTTTGTATGTATTACCTTTTATTTAATTTAAAATACACTTAAAGTGATAATTTTAATTACAAAATATACGTAGGTTTTTAATAATATCGTACCAATAGTAGATATACCGTTCATTTTTTATAAATGAAACCACCTTTCCAAATTGCAATAGTATGAGATAAGACGTTGTCGAATCAGACCAACTTAGCAAGATGTGATGATGCAATACTGACACAACAGCTATTTCGTGGTGAGTTTTAGTAGCTTAGTTATTTCGTTTAACCAGTAAAAATAATTGATTGATTATTAATTACAGTGTCATCAATATATGTTTGTATTATGATAGATCTGTAGTTTTTTTGAATGATCTTCGTAGGAGAGATGTGTAAATATTTAATCCATATCAGGCTTTGTGAATCTAACCGAGGACGTTAACCTACAACTGCCTTCGGGCAACGGCGTTCAGCATTGCGTGACTCCCTCTTGCAATTATCCTATCATTGGCCTTCTTCAGGTGTTCCATTTAGCGTTGATCACAGCAATTACTCTTACAATGTTTGTCTATGGTAGTAATGAAAATAAAATACGTTGAGATTTATTTTATAAAACTTTATTTCAAAGCTTTCCTTAACATAATAACTTACAATGAAATATAGTTACATCGAAATGCGCGTCTGATTTGATTTGATTTTTTATTTTGCATATGTAGCCAAACGACCGAATCGGTTTTGATGTTACGATCATGGGTTTTACAATTAAATAATACAACGGTGTCCTCCATTCACGCCATCACTCTGACGAACAAGCACACACTAGGTCCCTTTTTTAAATAAAATAAAAAAAATAAAAACCACAGCAACTTAGCGGACTGTACGTTCCACTATTGTTTTATTATATAATTTATATAATTGAAAATGACTCGAAGATGGGGGGATGGAGGGGAGCGGGGCGTCAGACGGGGCGCCGGCGGAGCCCTCGCCGGTAGGATTTAAGTAGGTGGGTGTCGTTAGCGACGAGGGATCCGCCGGACGCGCCCTTCGGCCCTGCTCGTTGAACTCTTTAGGAGCTGGCCTCCTCCGACACTCCTTCTGTTGATTTTTCATCGTCTTTTTTGGCATCCGTTGACTCTTCGCTAGACTTTTCGTCAGATTCCTTCGATTCGGCTTCTACCTCTCTCTTTTCGGTCTCCTTCTCTTCGGTCTCTTCCTTCTTCTCTTGCGATTCGTCGCTGCTGGTCGCTTCCTTTTCTTCTGGCTTAGCTTCGGATTCTTCCTTTACTTCGGCTTTATCTTCCGATGGGATTTCGGCAACTATTTCAGCAGGTATTTCGACTATGGCCTCGGGTTTATCGTCAGCTGGCTTATCTTCTACTTCAGCCGCTGGATCAGCAGCCACTTCAGCTACCGCTTCAGCAGCCACTTCAGCTGCCGGTGCAGCAGCTTCTTCCTTCGTCTCTTCTTCGGTGTTTCTCACGACTCTGGTGGCTTCCTCTTCAGCGGGCGGCGCTACAGCAACTGCGGGTTCTTCGGCAACGGGTGCATCTACTTTGATTTCATCGGCGGCTGGTGCTTCTTCTTTCTTATCCTCAACAGAAACTGGTGCTACTTCGGCTGGGGCATTTTCTGCGTCGGCTGGTTCGCTCTTACCTTCTACTTTATCTTCGACTGCCTCTTCTTTTTTATCACCAGCTTCTGGGACGGCGGCGGATTCGGCGACGGGCTCGGCAACTGACTCGACAGCTGGTACTACAGCTGGTTCAGCAGCCGGCTCAGCGGCGGCGGCTTCTTTCTCTTCTTCAATGGCTTCGCTCGGTGCTACTTCGCGCTTTTCTTGTACGCTAGCTGAAACTTCATTGGAAATTTCTTCCTTATTTTCTTCAGCTGCGGCAGGTTCGGCTACAACTTCAGGTATAATTTCAGGCTTTTCTTCTGCTGGTGCGTCTTCAGATTTTACAGCTTCTTCTTTCTTTTCTTCAGCGGCAGGCTCATCAGCTTTGGGTTCGGACGCTTCCTCTTTCTTTTCCCCTTCGGCGGCGGGTTCATCAGCTTTAGGCTCGACCGCTTCTAATGGTTTTGCTTCGGCGGCGGGTTCATCAGCTTTAGGCTCAACCGCGTCCTCTTTCTTTTCTTCGGCGATGGGCTCTTCGGCTTTAGGCTCAACAGCTACCTCGGCGGCGGGGGCATCAGCTTTAGGTTCAGCCGCTTCTTTATTTTCCTCAGCGATGGGTTCATCAGCTTTAGGTTCGACTGCTTCTTCGCTCTTTTCCTCAGCGGCGGGCGCATCAGCTTTAGGCTCATCTTTCTTTTCTTCGGCGTCTTCTGATTTTTTTTCTGCGGGAGCGTCAAGTCCGATTACACTCTTATCAATGTCGATAGGCTCTTCAGCTATGGCGGCGGGTTGCTTGTACGCTTCGACGATATCGACGCTTTCCTCAGCCGGCTTGTCATCAGACTTTCCTTCGTGGCTTTCTTCGCTTTTATCAGCTTCTTTCTCTTCTGGTTTATCATCAATTTTTTCAACAGATTCTTCGGAATTTGCTTCGGGCTGCGGGTCCTTTTTCTCGTCCGATTCCGATTCGGCCGGTTTGACTGATTCTTCTACTGCGGAGACGACATCAGCTGCTATTTCTGCGGCGATTGCCCCGGGTTCCGACTCGCTCGCCAACGGATAGGCGCTGGCGGCTACAACCAAAGCGAGGACCAAAAATAAGAACTTCATCTGAAACGAAAGGAAAATCTCGCGTTAATCTCGGTCGTATCCATTGTGTACGATGGCAATAAAGAGAGCGGATATTGGCATTACGGTAATGACCGGTCACTTAGGGTTCAATTGGAGAATCGCGCAAGCGAGCGAAAGAAACGATCTGACCGACGATCGAGCGTGCACTTCCTATTGTCGCCGATGTTAAAGAGGAAGCTCATTTCTAGAAAGTCGACACACGAAGGCCAATGTTACAATGCGTCCGCGAAATTGCCAATTGCGATCCTTCGACATCATCGTATGCAACTACAAATCTTCCAATTAGCCGGTGTCAAATCAATTTGCACTAGATGTGCTTATTTGCAATAAACCGAGGTCGCCGTTCATCTAAGATAATATACAATACCTTCGGCCGTGTGATTCGAATAAATTAAAATTATAAAACTCTCCGTTGTGAATGTTACCGTTGCCTGTCGTGACCATTCCGACTATTCATATTTATGCTAAGACTGGAAGACCATGTCAATGGCCGATTAACTCTCGATCAGGTTTTTACCGTTTCATTAGTTTTGTCCAAAGCGAACGTCGTGTTCGTTCAATCTATAATTATACATCCTACATTTTATTAATACAGTCTAACTAAAAAATGCTAGATAGATAGGCTTTGTATAGCATGACCCAATGAGTCGCTTGTGCATTCCACGCAATGGAATAATTAGAAGAAAAGCGGTTTCAAATAAGGTGGCATCTACCCGTGACATCTAATCCGTTCTTTAAAATTTCACATTTTTAACCATCGTTCTGTCATGCAATTGATTTCGTATGGAAAAATATTGTTTGATCAATATGTTGTGGAATATTTCAATTCGATTGAAAGTTAGATTCAAGATCTTCTTGCAAACTCCCAAGACTATTTCCTCACACTTCCTTCCTAGCATGTCAACATCAGCCTTCATCACTAGTATTTGTGCGTAATTGTCTGATATCGGATGTTGCAAAGAATATTATTTAATTAGCTATTAAATTATCTATAGACAAAATTACACAGCCTCGCTATTGAAACACATATAGTGAAAAACTGTTTTGTAATATAAGAAAACGTTATTATACCTAAAACAAATTACTGGATTCTACATCAATAAATATAATAAGGGAGCTATTTAACAGGGAATTATTTTGACAGATATGTGCATTAAAATAAATACTCTGTTCCATAAAACGAATTGTTCGTATATTTATGTAAGATTAATATTTGAAAAAGTACTGTTCTGACCAATGCTCGCTCGCTGCCGCTCGCTCCTTTCTAACAATAATGCACAATCTGTTTTATTGAACAAGTGTTTTATATATTGCTCATTTAAATTGTCCTCATAGAATAATAAAAGCGAAAACATACACATTGATTATGTGTTGTGTGTAATACTTCGGAGAAGATGGAAGCATATTTGAGAAAATTAGTGGAAGATTCATATTTATCAGTGCCTAAGTTATATTATTATTTGATATAAACTTATGTGGAGCAGACGGGTTGTAGCGACAATACAACTGTAAATTAGAAGATTCTAGTAACTCTTGTAACACGTTTCAGCGATTTGAGTTTATAGAGTTCAATCGAGTCCATCGCAAGCAGCGACTCGTTCTCTTCTCATGAATGAGACACAAGAAGAAGACTCGCTTCAGACGGCGCGGTACCATCGAGATCTCCGCCGAAGATTGTCAAGAAGAGGACGTGCGAAACACGTTCCGAGTGCATTCCCCGCTGAGCGCACGCGTGTAATTAATTATTACAGCTAGAAAAAGAAGAAGTAGAAGAAGTACGAGGCTCGGCCCCGTCGGATGTCAAGTTCAAACACCTTCGGGCGGGTGACCTCAGCAGAGCCGGGAAACCCGTTTTGTAGAAAACGTATTTTTAGATCGGAATAATTGCACGCCGCCGCGATGCACTCGCCACCGACGATGCCCCGTGCGTCCTCCTCCGTGTCCGCGTCTTCCTTTTTTCCGTTCTCGTTTCATAACTCGCAATTACGCGAGCGCGCACTTGGCCGATTAATGACCCACGGCCGGTTTTACGTAACGAACCCTGCTCGGTGCCGATCGGTTAACGCGCTCGCGAGCAGTTGCATAACGAGCCGGTGAATGGGTCGAAAACCGAAGCAGTTTGACTGCGAAATGGGGTGGGGGTGGGTCCTTAAATACTTACATATGACGCATGAATCATGCATGAAGTATATCCTATCCTACTTGTCTTGATCAAGACTCAAAGAAAAATGTGCTTTTCATCCCCTAACTATCAAGCAAGCTCTGTCAATATATTATATTAGGGTTAATCATATTGATATTGAATAGAAATCTAGCGTTTAATACATGGACTCAAAAATTTAATTTATTTCGGAACTTCGCTCTAAAGGGCTTGCCGCAATCGCGGCCTTTAGACCGACATTTCATAGAAAACGTGTTCATTTTAACATATCCGGTGTTGAATAAAAATATTTTTTTCTAATCTGCAAGTCATCCAAAATAATTTTCAATACACATTTTTATCTTCAAAATCTTAATTGGCAAAATAAAATAACAATTAAAGTACGTTGTTTTATTATACACTATTTTGCGTAACCACACTATCCTACTTACCTCAAATAGATACGAAAGCAAATTCCTTAATATAAAAATATATTTTAACATAAAACTGTTAGAAAGTAGTAACATATTACATATATTATATTTAATACTGAAATAAACGTTTAAAAACTACATTTGTATTCAAATTACATCTACCTTCTCTATTTTAATTTATTAATTAATTTCTATATATATCAAGGGTGGCCAAAGCGACGACAGCGGTCGACTGGTCAACCGCGTAACTATTCCTAGTCGCCCGCCAGAAAAAATAAAAGAATATTGCTTTATTTATAAACTATTTTTATGTTTCTGTGAAGTAATCATTAATTTCTGATATTAAAATAGCTTGATCATTAATATGTATTGCTATTATCTATGTTTATTTTAAATTTAAATTTTGATCAAAATTTATTTTTGCTTTTCTCAATTGTTGATGCAGAACTCCTGAAAATGTTTCACTGACTCAGTTTGAATATCACTGCTACGTACAATCCTATAACAATATGTTCTTAGTTGTATTTAGGGCTCTTAATTATTCGTAGTTTGCAACTATTCGAGTATTAAAAAAATGGATAAAATATGCATAGAACAATGCTGTGCGAATAACCCTTTTAAATTAATATTACATGCGACTGAATTAATTCAGCACAATTGATGGAATATTTCAAATACATAATTTTGTTGAATTTATTGATTAATATAAAGATTGGATCCGTATCAGCGTTTATTTTATGTAGATTTGCATATAAATTAAATAAATTGAAATAAAATATTTGCGCCTCGCCACAACAAATACAAAAACGAAACATTAATTTCACTAAAAATTGCGACGCACACCTGTTTTTGAGATAAGCGTTGAACGATAATAAAGGGCGGGCCCATATAAAATTTTGTTTTGTTCAACGAACGAATTCTGCGAATTTCTGTCATAGTAGATACCGCCGATGAAAATTTTTTTAGAAATGTTTTTAGAATACGTAAAAGCATTGTTTTTGTTAAAAAGGAGCGATTTAGAAACAAAATAAAGTCGCATAAAATAACATGAATTTTGAAATTAAAAAAAAAACGTGTTGCTCAAGTATTTCATTCTAATTTTTTTTAATTTCATTCGAGATAGTATATACGATTATTTGATCAATTATTCGAATGTTCGAATATTTGATTGAATCTATCTCGAAAATATTTTCTGAAATATGTCATATCGAAACACGTTTTACTAGTAAAATATAGTTTTTTTGGCAGGTGCTAGTAAAATTATTTGATATACTATAAACGAATATTCATAAAGTTGAAAATCAGGTGAATAAATCTAATGTTCGATTGAGAACCCTAGTTATGTATATTCTAGGACCCTAAGAAAATATATAGACTCTTCTTTGTACGACATTTTGCATAATCAACGAATATTTTTTTAACCCTTTGCTTGCCTACTGCTTGTATATTTTATATAATGTTTTTTTTTGCAATTTATTAAAAAAAATACATAATAGTTGAAAAATTAAGAATTGTATGATTTATTTTGTGCAATTTAAAAAACTGCTGTTTCAATTTAAAATATCATGAAAATGTATTCTTTAAACCATATCTGAGTTATTTATTTACAACTAACTAAGCGTTAATTTTACGAGATGAATTGAAGATGAGCGAAGTCAAAGATTTTTTAAATTTATTTACAAATCGAATCCGACGTAATCATAGAGAAAGAAAAAATCGAATGTTTTTAATAGGACGTAGAGTATTTGATTCATGGGAAATTTATGTAATACGTCGATATCAGTATTCCTAAAAGGCTCGGCAACTAAAGAGTTAAATTAAATAGTTAATATCTGCTTATATTTGTCTGATCTTTATGAAGAGCCGCCTTCTGATCCATGTGTGTAAATATAACATTTTTTTTTTAATTAATTGCATAATAGTCAAATCTTAGTATATTTAAAAAAATGTGTAAAAGTGTCTAATGGGATATTTAAAGGTTAAAGTATGCGACTTTACTGCAGAAAGCTTGTTGATATAAAATAATATCATCCATGTAATTGTAATATGATTTTTTTGTATTAGTTCGAGATTTAGTAAATCTAGGAATATATTTAGCATCACTAAAAATGAAAATTAGTCTGAAACAGGTCTAACTTACCAATACAGTTGTGCTGTTTTTAAGTTTGAATAGATTAGAAATATATCTATTTTAATTATAAGTATAATGATTAGAGTTGCCAATTTCAGATTGATTGGATCGTGGTTGAGTGTTAAGTTATCCAGGAATTTCAGAGAAAAGGTGCGCAAAAGATCACCTCAGATATTTTTAAACAAAAAATTTTGAGATGCCATTTTTTTTCCGAGATGGCCTTTATTTAAGACGGTCCTGGTTTAGAGCTTCATAAATGTGGTAATTTATGTGAATGTATTTTTTAAAACATGTATTCTTGGAATGATGTACATTTGCGCACATTCCACTGTATGCGATAGCTGATAGCTTAAAAACTATTTTATCTTTATCGCCTTGAGATGTTTGGATAAAAAAATAGCGATAGTTATGTGCTTGAAAAAAACGAGTGGTTAAATTTAGTTGTCGAGTTTAAGGCATTGTCTCGCATCTGAGTGCCGATTAAAATTTAACCACATTGCCAACACACTCGAAAACACCCTTCGACCCGTATAGTAATATTTCGGACATTTTATCGTTATTGGCCGTCTGACCGCGAAGCCTTGAGTTTTATCTATTATACCATTGTTGAAATTCTTCGCCGGGTGAAAAGCGTTCATTGTGTTGCGAAATGTGTCAGTTCTCGAATGTCCCATGAATGAATATAAAAAAACCTTGAATCTGTGAGCCATCTGCATGCAAATGATTCTCAAACGCGCGTAAATTAAACGATTGACCGTTCGAGAAAAGTTTTAAAATTTAAATAGCCATATTAAAAAAAAATATCGGCGTTCAGAACGTGGCGAAAATAAATTGCCATGAGACATTTTGCAAAATCGTTCTCATCCTGTGCGGAAGGAAGCAAATTTTTTGTCGCCTTGGGACGTGTTGTCTATAAGCTAAAAATAAAGTGAGAATTAATCAGAAAAGCTCGCAGATGTTCTGAAAATGCAGACGTAACGATCTACCTTTGAGTATGCATATGTACGTGTATATGCATGGGTGTAATATATTTGTAAACGAAATGGAAAGCGTACATTATGAACAATAATGACTGTCCCACTTTTTGCATTTGCGAATTTCTTTCTGCTCGTGCTCTCGTGTTTGCGATTGTTTCGAGTGACGTATGTGTAGTAAAATAGTGGTAGAAAACAATATATAAGTATAATATGTATTTAGATGAAAGAAAAATTGCCGAGAAAATTCACATGATTTTGCTATTCAGCAGATTTCATATAATATAAATTTTGATGAGCAAATAATATTTTTTTTATATATACTACTTTAAATATATATGTATATTTCCCATTTTTTTTATATATTACAGTTGTGTTTTTACAATAAATCAAATTTAAAGAAATACTTATTTGCATGTGCTTTTTTTATTCAAATTGAATAAATAATAAACATTTGTTTTTTTCTAAATAACAATTTAAATTTATGAGACGCGTATGTTTCTCATTTAATTTATTTTCTTAGTTTGCGTTTTCATGCATTTATTTAGCTATTAATCATATTGATTCTAAAGTTCAATATATTTTAATTCAAAACATGCGTATATTTCTGTATTTTCAATATATTTTCTTTACTGTTTTAAGGAAGATTTATTTGATTGTCCTAAATTGTGCTTAAAATATATTTATTATTGTTTTAATCTACGTTTTATTAAAATGGAAAAAAATATACTTTAATTTAAAACCAATTTTTTGCGTTTTACGTTTATTTTATTTCTTTAAAATATTAATAAAACGCAATAGAAATGCTTCATTTACTATCTGCATATAATATTGTGTATATAAGAACTGTGAAAAAATTATTGTTTTTTCAGCTGTATTTCGGTGTCGAAGAAAATTTTCACCGAGACGTCTAATATGCAAATATATGATTACAGAATTGCACTAAAATAAATAAAATATATAAAATAATAAATTCAAGGCAATCGTCGTTTTTGCTCAAATATTACGCATTACGTTCACGTAACGTACATAATCCAGGGTGTAAATATAAATTATGTGCGATACCACGTAGATGTAGGATGGCCGCCTTGTCCGCCATCGCCGTCCAATCTTTCAATTTAAACTACGTTTATCACATTAGGCTAAACTGGCGAATTGGCCAACACATATACATACAATCATATATATGCCTCTAATCTGTCACATTGTGATTCAAGATTTTTAAATATATATATATATAAATAATAACGTCACGCACGATACGCTATTGAAGATGGCTATTGTCACAAGCTTTCGATCGATAATTTCACTCTTTGTTCTAGGCGCACACGCGGGAAAGATCTACTTTACAGTTAGTAAGAGTTTCACAACTATTTACCGTTGAAACAAGTTGAAAAAATGGTGACCTTATAGATCAAAATGGACTGTGAATCACCGGCGCTAGGGCAAATTTGCCTATTGTCCGATCGCGATTGTTTGATATGTAGTACACGATGGTTGACAATTGGTTCTGTGAAGAGGTGAAGTCGACTGAATCGATCGTTCACTTGCTCCGAAGGGCTTTTTCGCGTCAAGGGTCGAATCACTTGGCTCGGGGGTTTGAGTCTTTTCACTGGTGGTGGCACTTTTTCAGGTTTTTGGGATCACTCACCTTGGTTCTTGGTTCTTGTCCAAGGTGTATCCGAGTTGCAGTTGGTACTGTGTTGGGCACTGGTGGCTCTCTGGTAGTCGGCCGCGCGGTGCAGTTGAGTGATTTGACCCGTCGGCCGCGGCCATGTTATATAGGGACGAGAACAGAACGCCGGCGAGGGGGGAGGACGATGCCGCTGGACATCTTCGGAGGATGAGTAGCAGATGGACGACGACATCTTGCGTCCGATCTGTCTCCGCGAGAAGCGAGGGATGCTGCCAAGCAGGCTTATGCTACGGTCGTTTTTGACATGGAGTATAAAATTAATTAAGAAATGACAAATGAATTATATTTATAAATTAAACCATAGAAAATTCATAGATATATTTATAATTCCATTTCTTCAAAAATAAATATATGTTTTGCCAAATACATTATTTTAAAGTTTAAATGAAAAACTTAGAACTACTTTTAATATTTATGATCGAAACTCAATAATTATTTTCTTACTAAAACGTTTCATTACAATTTTTCGAGTAGTTTGTGCGCAATTATGCACACAAAATATTGTGACAAGCACACACATGATATTTGATAGGTTTTTACTGAAATTTGATATTATAATATTTCTATGCAAAAATCCTAAAATGATCACTGCGTTGCTTATATTTTTTTTATTATGTTTTCTTTGTTGTTAAAAAGTTAAGAATTGTATGATTTATTTAACATTATTATTTTTTAAATATTTTTAAATATCATGAACATATTTTCTTTAAACATATCTAAAAGCATTAACACTAAGACATGATAAATAGAATTGCAGATGAGTGAAATCAAAAATACTCGTATTCTAGAAATACTATTTATGTATATGTTCTCAGAAAATATTGGAAATTTACCCAATACTTTTTAAAGAGTTACTTTTAAATAGTTTAATAATATACTTTTAATAATTCTTAATAAGAGTTTACATATTTATTCTGATTATATCAATACAATTTTTAAGAGGATATTTATGTTTATTAAAATATCTTTCAATACATAGTATTATTTGAGATACTTTTATTAATATAATATTACCACATGAACTTCGGTTGTCACTTATCACATTTACTGTAATATTTTAAATAATTAAGTTGTCATACTTGGTCATTCTAAAAAAAATGTTATTTGATAAGAGCATGGAAAATTCTTGAATATTTTTCTACAATCGCTTACATTGTAATTGTGTAATAAAAAAATAAATTTTCATGAATTTCAATTTATATTTAATATGGTATAAAAATATTATGCACTTCAATTGAAATTGGCACAATTATCTTGACACTGCGATTATGATAAAAAATGAGTTATTTGTGTCGTACGTGTCAATGGCGCATCTAAAAGTAGTCTAAAAGTTTATATTTGTTAATAATCGTTTATATTGATATGATATTCTCGATTAATATTGAACTTGACTTGTTTTATAAAAATATATAAATTATACTTTTATTAAAAAACATGCAAATATAAATTTAAAGGAATTTAACCACTTAAACACCAGCGACTCACCGGTGAGTCACTGGTTGATTATTATTCTTAATCAAATTATTGTTCTAAAACAATTTTTTTAATAATAAAATATTATTGTACTAACTTCATTTATCAATAAACCGAGTATTTTATATTTATTTTTAGAAAGAGATACTGTCGCGTGAAGAGTGACTCACTAAAATTTGCGTTTAAAAGGTTAAAAAGCAATTTAATTTTTGACATAATATTTATTTTATTTCGATTTACATTAGCTTTTTATTGTACCCTATGTATTGTACCACTGATTAGAAGCAATAAATTTATAAAACTTGATTTATTCTTAGAGGATATTATATAATAAGTTATTAATTGACCTTTTCCCCGTTGACAGGATGTACATATGTCTATAAATAGATAAACATTTTCTTCTCAACTTCCCACCGGTTTTTACCGTATATCGTATTATAGAACTGCATTTCGTTAATCGCGTTCAATGTCATAACGCGTTTTATGATATTATAAATTATATTTACCAGTTAATTTGACTGCCTTCGAATATAATACTAAATATACTTATTATCTATCTTATTCCACCGTAAGTGTAGGTGAAAGACTCCGATAGACCTTGTCAATGTTTAAATTCCATGCACTGATAACAGTGTAACATATTGGCAGTTTTTAACGTGTGATAATCTAGACAAACGGACAATAAACAAAATTATCTCTAGATTGATGACGTTTGTGACACGCGTGCCACGTGCTCGGTATTCCATCTTCAATTGCGATTTACACGTGTGTATCGTGTTACATAAGAGCGTAAATATAACGGATATTTCCATAATTTTACAATTTTATGATTATGACGATTAAATAACAACTTAACAACCCAATTGCTAGCACCTAAAACCTGTATTGAGTGTTTTAAAAATACATTTATTTTTTATACATGGTTCATGAACCTTTTGGGATGAAATTCTTCATGCTTCGAAGGGTGACCTTGTTTGCCAAAAGGATAAAATTAAACTAAAGTTGATTTTTTATTAACATTTTTATTAAAAGCAATTTGTTACAGGTAGGTTTTTTATACGACCTTATTTTTAGTTTTAAAAGTAACATTGTAGCCCAAAATCATTAAAGCAGCTCTTACCCTTTAAAGTTTTTAAACGAACTTTGAAATTTGCAAAGTATTATTGCATTATTTCGTATATTTTTAATAATTCTAACAAATTATTCAATGTAAATGACGATTTTGTCAAAAGATTGCTAACATTGTTACTAGTGTTTCTTCTCGTTTTCTTGATATAAATATTTTTATAAATAAATTTGTACGAATATATTTAAATGTTTTATAATCGCTTCATAAAAAAAGTAGATCCGTGCCAGATGTTTGAAAATATGCATGCTTTCTTGGATGATTGGATGCAAAAAAATTGTTTTTGATTTTCTTAACTATTTTAATTATTTTTATCTGTGCTAATTAGTAATCTTAAAACTACAATAATGATCAGATAAAAAAGCGCTCCGTTTGGGAATCGGTAGATTACAAAAATATATGGGAGCTTTCTTTTGTGTTTATACTTAACATATTTTTCATTCTGGATAATATGTTTTTCTTCTATTGTAATTTTTAAATATATAATTACAGTGTTCCTGCAAATTTAATTTTTATTTACAATTGCTCCTAAATATTTTAAATTATCAACTATTTTTATATTACTATCTAACATATTTTTACAATTAATAAACATACATTTTGTTTAAGTACATTATCACCTATGTAATATATTTATGTGTCGTCCATAAACAAATGTATTTTATACTTTTATATATTATTAATATATAATATAAACAGGAATGGTCCCAATTTAGACCTATGTGGTACACCATAAAATATTACATATTTTATCTTTGTAATACGTAGAAATTCTTGCTTTTTTTTTTTTTTAAATAAATATTAAACCATCTTAACAGATTACCACCCGGGTTGTTTTTGCCGAACTTTGCTTGGTAGCCGGGTGATTTCGCAGAATAATGGCAAACAATTATCTTTCTTAGTAATTTCCTTAAAACTTATAAACCAATTAAGATATTTTATTAAAATTTAATATGTAGCTTTCTTATGATTTTTCGCGTAAATATACCTTTTGAAAATTAATCTATTAGAGTATTTAGAATATAATCTAAATATATAATCTATTAGAGTAAAATATTTTCAATCACCCCAAAATGGACGAAGAAGATGAAGTGTTGATCACGCCGATCAATACATAGTTACCTAATATTTAAAAAAAAACAACAAAACAAACAAATGTTGTTTTTTATTTATTTTAATACGCATTGTTTTATTCGTTCAGTGTCTCTCGAAATTTGAATCGTAACCGCAAAATTAAATTCAAAGATTTTCTTTTGAGTAAAGCTAAAGGATGGATGCAGAATTCAGTGGAATCTATCGATTCTGAAGACATTTCTACCACATCTTACCGTGCTTGTGCTGTCGATCCAGAAAGGCTTTCGGATAAACTGAAAAACCATCAGTCAATAAAAATAAAAAGTGTGGAGATATATGTGAGAAGAAAATGTCGTGTTTGTTCTGCACATACACGTGCAGAAGTTGTGAAATTTCTCTTCATATTGACGAATGTTTTTATACGTTTACAGAATATTAAAATAGATAAAAAAGTGTAAATAATAAAAATAGGTAGTGATATAGTGTGGTTTATAAGTGTAATGTGAAAATAAATGTGTCCGTGACAGTTGTAAGCAGAAAAAGGACGTCGAAAAATTTGGTGAGTGCAAATTACTATATTATATTAAAAACGGATATTTTTCATAAATCGTTAAAACAAAAAAATATAGAAGCATTTGAACATACATACCATTTTCAATTTACACAAAATATTAGGAATGAAAAATACATATTTATTCGTTCATGATTTTATTCCTCAGAGATTCTTTTAAGTGCATTAATATTTATTTTTCAATTATAAACTAATACGGCGATAATTTATCCGAATTGTAGCTTTTTTCTCCTGATTTTTTAATTTATGACTCATTGCGGCTTACCAAATGGTGAGGAAATTTCAAAATAACGAACACCGGGAAAAATGTTCGTATATTAATGGATGATATTTTTGGAAGTTCTTTGATTACTGTGTTATCTAATTTATCTACATATAGCGTAACAATTTTTCTTTTTAATTTTACAATAACATACAGAATTTTAGATTGATATACTATCAACCAAGATGTTTCGACTTTATGATTACCTAGCCAGATATTCTGACCCTGAAATTCATTTCTGTTAGAAGTGCAACATAAAATATATTTTTTTTTTAAATGAAATAAATTATTGTTTATATATTGCATAAAAAAATTCACGTGCCTCAAAAAGGCGACGTCTCATTGCATTCCGCTGCAATGGGAAAGACGACTCTTTTTACAAAAATTTGACGTAAAATATAATTTATTTTTCTTTTGATAGTACGTAGAAATAGTATACTAGCATCTTTGATTATCATATAGACAAACTTGGTGGTATCCCAGTATTTTTTTAATGAAAGAAAATGCATGACGCAGGGCTCATGCGTTTGAGTTCACGGCCACTAAACAACGTTCTTTCTAGACTCGTATACGAGTCCGCGGGCGCTAAGCGGTTAAAACTATTTAACATATACCGATAATCTCTAATTTATTAAATATTATTATTGTGTCTATTGTTTTGAAAGCTCTATTGAAATCCAAGAAAAGTGCTCCAATATAAATTATTTTTTAATGTAATAGTACTACGAATTTTATTTTTATCAAGTCTTTCGTTGTAACCTGACAGGCGTAAGCCTAACGTATTACAACATGCAAATCTGTATTAATTGAGTAAATTAATCAGAGAAACCATCAGACTGAAAGTCTGAGTATCGGTGACATATGTATTATTAATTATAAATTATTATGTGCTATACAATTTATAATCAAAAAATGTCACTGTAGCTTGGACCGGTTTTTTAATAATAGCGCAATTTTATAAATAAAAATTCAAGTGTCGTTGCCGGGGCTCGAACCCGCAAGCTCAGAGTTACTAGCCTGAGACGTTACGCCCTTAAAAAAATAAAAGTCGAATTCCAGTTACTTCAAACATTTTTTTGAAACACAAGCGCTGATAATTAAGTGGCACAAAAAAATAAGTTTTTCCAGAATCTCTGGATTGTGTATATTGAATATCCTCCAGGAGCTTGAAACAGTGCTTCCAAGTACACGTGTCAACGCGACTCGAATAAATCATTTCCCAGCATATATAGTAGGAATTTTATATGAAATAATAGATATTCTTAGAGATATTTTCTATTATAAGTGAGTCAGTTGAATCATTTGGTATTAAGTATGATTAAATATAGTGCACATCAAGTGATTATACAAGGCACACAGTGCCCTCGAGACCCTTAATTGATGCGCGTATCGCAAAACAAATTCCAATATCTCAAAAGTTTTATTACATATGCTTGAAATTGTATCGAATACTACTTTTGTACGATAAAGCATATTGTTATCTATTTGACGTTGAATGGTGTTGAATGTTAACATACATTTTCAGTATAAAATTGTAGTTTTCGACAATCTTTAATGGAATCTATTTTAACGGATACTTTATTGGGCATCAGCGAAAAATAAAAAAATCGGAATTATGAATAGCTTTCTTCTTATCATTAAATATGTGATGTAGGATCGTATTCAGAAGATTGAACATAATAAAAAGTACGACTAAATTATTTTTATCGTTTGTATAAATTAATGATTAAGCCATTACAAACTTTATCAAAAGTCTTTTCCAAATCAGTGTTGATGGCATTTACAGATTTTTCTATCCAAATTGGAAAAATAGCAGAAACGTTGCTAATAATAAATTTTATAAAAAAATTATTAATTGGCGTAAAAACTGAAACTTACAAATTGTTTTGAAATTAAAGAATGACATAATAGTATAAATATTAAATAAATATTAGTGTAGTGTATAATTGTCGACAATTGTTTACAACATACAACCAGATCTAGACAGACAGACAGACAGACAAGTAGACAGCTGGAAAAACAGTCTAATACGAATTTGTTTTTACCTTAACGTAACATACATAATATTTGTAATAGGTGAAAGCAGACGACATAATAAATTAAAACTAAAAGTCCACACTGTAAGAAGAACATTTCGAGTCAAAGTTCTTGGATTTAGATTTACTTAGTATCATTCCATACACAACAACAAGACATCACTAATTTAGACAATATTATATTTTGTTGCAAATATCAATCGTTAGTTAGCTTATGTGGTATCTTCTCGCCTTAATTCTGGTACGATTCTATCATCCAATATAGAAACAGTTGTAGAACGATTATAGTTAAAATTGATAGAGACATGTAAAAAGTATATATGTATATACATTAATTTATTTAATAAAAAAGGCGCAGCATAGATTTTTAATAGTGACGATTAATGTCACTTTATATTTTCTTTTTGTTAACTCGTTTACCTTCTTATTTTTGAGAGACTCTCTAAATGTCGCTACACTCTAGTGACATTTAGATAGCCCTATTGACTAGATACACAGACTAGTTTAAATTATGCTTAATAATACATATGTAGAGTAGTTAATTTTAACTATTAAAAAAATTATCACAGAATTTGAGAACCGTAGGATTTGTGAACGTTCGATAGTGAATCAATGCGATTTTTTCCTCCAGCCCGTTGCTTTGTTAACGAATTAACAATCGGCAATAAGAACGACATAGATTAAATGACAAATGAGTCACGCACAAACATAATAATAATAATTAACATAATGGCACATACAAACACTCCTCAAAGTGTGTGTGACTAATTGATTAATTTAATGCAGGCATCGATTGCTATTGAGATGACGAATTTTTTTGTGTTGTTAATTGATTCGATTACCCTGCAAAGTGTTTATCCAGTTGTGTGTATTCTTCTACAAACAGAGTGTTTGTCTATGGTTATTAAGGCAAACATATACTTACACTTTTTGTAAGAATATATGTATGTGCATTTCCGTTGGTGTAGGCGATGCATTTAATAACTAATTAAGTCGGGTAAACAAAGTGAGTAAAGTTAAAAAAGGGTATGATTGACAGCCGATATTAAAGTAAACTATGGAAATGTATGTGTTTGTCGGTTAGTTCAATGGTTATTTAAAGTGTAGCTACTTTTAAAATAATTTATTTACAAAGTTCAAATGCTTCCAGAAAATTTATCTATAATTTTTGTAATACGGAAGTTCAAGTGGATTTCTTCCTTGCGTATTTAGATAGATTCCTTAATCTGATAGCTATCTGTTAAACAGGATTTTCATCCATTTTTAGCTCCGTAGGTTTTCAATCTAAGACCACAGCTATTTATTTAATTTATAAATGACATAGACATGGACATTAAATGCCTTTGCATTTATTGTGGATAAAAAAAATATCCGGTAGCATCATATAATTTTCTTATTATCAAAGGTAAAAAGTAACTAACTAAAGACCACGTAATTTCGTTCGAGACGAAGAGGAAATTCTCTTTATTTTTATATAATTACTAGCTTTATTTAGCAGATTCAGACTCATTCTTTAATTATTTTAATTAATATCATTCATCCTGTATTGCAGTAGCACGCAATCGGTCGTTACTACGTCGCTGTTCAGCTCAACTTTTAACTAGAATGATATGTGCAAATGTCACGTCGCTACTGTTCTTGTGACATACAGATACATGTACTTTTTTATAGTATAGATTATCCTAAGTCTTCTAGGATGCTCGGAATTGTTATGAGCTGCGTGTTTCATATGAGGAAACTTAATTATTATCTTTTCCTGAAGCTTTGGAATATGATTCGCCGTATTTTCATAAGAAGATTTATTTTTCTAATAATTTATTTAAATAATGAAAGGTTCTGTGGAAATCTATCTACTCTCAAGAATTTTCAGCTTTGGGTTCCGGAACATCCTCCAACCACGCGTTCAAGGATATCCTTGCCAGTTTCGGCAAGGATATCAGCACTTTCCAACTCGCCTGTGCCATTAGCTATCCAGCTTCTTAATACGTTGGCATTGTACGTTGATCTGTTCAATGTCACCTATCAGCAGCTAGTCCATTTAATATTCTAGTATTTTTTAATTAATTTATTTTAGGTTTTATACTTTATTTATTTACCTCCTTTTTTGTTGTTGAATATAGTGACGCATTGGGATAATCTGATATATATGATAGTCTTATTTTTATGAATCAATTTAAAAAAAATATTGATATTCTTATCATACATAAAATATTATTATTATTTTTTTGATTGACTTTGTAATGGTAACACAAGATTAATCAACTTAATTGCTTTATTTTATTTTATTAAATTTTAATTTCTATACATTTTCTTTGTAACAATTATTTTATTAACTATAATAGTTACATATTATATGCTCTCACTCTTCAGAGATTGTAAAGAATTCAAAATGAAATAATTTATACATATATTTAATAGGTATTTTAACGCATTTATGTAAGGTAAATCTTATTACTAATTTATATGATCCTTGAGTAGATTCGTTGCATATAGTTATTCATGAGGTGTTCCCTGTCTAACGCTATTATTTTATTGATCAAATGTGGTTAAAGTTGACGATGTAATTAGCTCATGTCGGAGAGTTCACACACTCACTAGTTAAAGCATATATTACCTAGTGAACTTATACACAAAATGTAGCATTATAAGCTTTAACTAAAACTCATAGTTATAAATCTAGTTTTAAAGAATATCTGGTTTAACATTGTAGCTAAACTTCAACCTTAATTTTTTAAATCTTATACCAATTTTTTCTGTGTCAAATCTAATTGACTATTTTTTATATGTATTAAATAATTATTTTTTTACATTAAAATAGTTTAGAATTACTGCATCTTAAAGTAACCCAAAAATGCATTAATATTAATAATATTGTTCGAC
This sequence comes from Plectrocnemia conspersa, assembly GCF_051122295.1. Lineage (NCBI taxonomy): Eukaryota > Metazoa > Arthropoda > Insecta > Trichoptera > Polycentropodidae > Plectrocnemia > Plectrocnemia conspersa. Next base: position 21,666,745 of record NW_028277165.1, read on the forward strand.
ATTGTCGCTACTATGATTTAATTGATGAAAATTTTACACATAAAAAATACTAATACTTAATCGTAAATTTATGTATTATTGTTTGGAATATTATTATTATTTTTATTCATTGAAACAAACCCTTGGTCTATAGTACTCTATAAGTGCAGTTTATTTATTAATATAATGTATGGTACTTTATACACATATCTATTTACTAAATGATTTTTACTTACACAAATCACATATTAATTTACTCAATATATTTTAATTCCTATATTTCAAAAATACATTCAGTGAGAGGTAATCTTTTTTGTCGAGTACTTGCCTTGGCAGAAGCTTTATAACATGTATTTATCTATCTATCTTCAAGCCATGTTTATCAAGTAGATACTCATGCGTAGAATTATAACTCAGTTGCAGTTGCATTTCGTATTTATTAAGTGTTGAACTCCTATATTCCTAGAAAATTATCACGCATAATCGACTACGATCACGTATGTCTATAAACGACAATAAAATATAAATCTTTCTGAAATATTTTCATAACTTATGTTTAGTAATGTAAGGATCAGATTTAACTGTTTATTCCGTACCTAGTCAACGGATTTAGATACACCATTTAAAATACCCGGCGTTTTTTCGGTTTAAAATTGGTATTTTTTAATACATTAACACTTTACCGACCGCTCACGCCATATGGAGTGCGAGCCTGCCGAACGTTAAATACCGCGCACGCCATATGGAGTGAGCGGTAGCTATGATTTCGTTATCAAATTAAAAATATATGCTTAGAGATTTTTTAAGATTTTTTTTTTTAAAAAATTAAATATTAGTATGAAGTTTCATTTGATATTGAAAAAAAATATTTAATTACTGTGCCTGGCATAATTATTAGACACGTTTGTCTATATATTATAATTTGTTTATATATTATAATTTTTAAAGCAGAAATTCGTTTTTTTGCTATTTTATTATTTTTTATAGCATTAGTTATTGAAAAAGAACTAATTTAGTTGTGAGAAGTCATAAATTATATTTTTTTTAATTCAAAACAAAAATAAAAATATTTTTCACTTTGCAATTCGGGACTATATTTAAAATATTTTGTATGTCCTTCTTTAGATTAAATAAGTGCCTGAATTTACTTTATAAACGTTGTTTAATTTTTGAAGGTTCAAAGTATGATTCTATTCCCGAATCACCTTCTCGATTAGCTCTCTTTTAGTGGTTATTTCGATTTTATCAATCTCTTCTTCAAATGCTCCCAAATATTCTCGACGGTTTTTTTGTTTTGCAAGTATGCAAAATATCTTCCCAGTGTTATCAGTAAAAATTAACAACAAAATCATATATAATAAAGATATAGTTCAAATATAATTAAGCTGCCTTTGTATTTCTTTACTTGTGTCTTATAATATAATCAGGTACTGTTTATCTATACAAATTCGAAAATCCATTTAAAAAATATATATTTATATCAAATATATTTTGTAAATTCTTTCTACTTTGCATTTTTTTAAGTACACTAACATTTTTTGTGAGTTAATCTATTAGATAGTACCGGTTTCCCGAATTTCTAAATTGACAGATTAGCGAGATTATATCGTATTTTTTCTGTCCTGTAATTTGGAAATTTCGACCGTTTATTTTATTGAGTGAATTTTATCTATCACGAGATAGCACCGATTTACTGGAAGTGATTCTCAGAAGTGACTCTTTTTTTGAAATTGGGAATTTCTTTTGAGATAAGAAATAATATGATGCACTTAAAAAAATATGAATAATAATTCAGTTTAGCTAACGCTGTCGTGTAAATCGCATATTGTTTTCGTGTGCTCGAGTGAATATTCTAAAAATAATAAAAAAATAAAATAAATAAAAGGAACTTTGTGCTGCAGTGATTCTTTAAAAATATTACGCTTACGCCTCTTTATAAAATATAGTGTCTATAAAAATATAAATACAGTGTATTTTATATAACAAAGTGTTAAAAATATAGTTTTTATTTAAATATAATTATAACCCAAATAAATAAATGGCAGAAGATAGTTTTGTAGAGGAAAATTACGCGGACAATGATTCAAATATTCCCAGTGATAACGAAAACTTTAGTGATAGTGATACAAGTTCGATTGTTCATGAAAGAAATCGTCCTCGAGTAATGATGCCTATTAGCGATGGAGAAGATACTGAGGATGATGATATTCCATTAGATTGGTGTGAAACTGATACACCTAGGCATAACCAGCCATTTGAAGGATTGTCGGGAGCAACTTTTGATGTTGATATCACGCGCCCTGAAGAAATCGCCGAAAAATTTATCGGTGATGACCTGTTCCGCATTATTGCAGAAGAAACAAATAGATACCGTGCTCAAACTTGGAATAAGTACAAACAAGAAGTTAAAAATATTATACAAGAAAAAAATAAGAATATGTGGGGCTTACCGGATATTCTAAAAAAGGCTAAACTACGAATATTTGAAAGTAAATATAAGCGAAACGGGGAAATTTTATTACAATTGTGGAAAAAACAGTAAAGAGTAGAGATATTCGAATGATATCAACAATCCATAATACAAATATTGTAAACACTGAAAAAACTGACAGAAGAACTGGGCTGCGTATAAAAAAACCAATTTGTATAATTGATTACAATAAATACATGAAGGGAGTAGATCGGGCTGATCAATACCTTTCGTACTATCCAATATATCGTAAAACTAAAAAATGGACGAAAAAAGTGGCCATGTATTTATTTAACTGTGCATTATTCAATGCATTTACAGTGTATAGAAGTGTAAATTCAAACAGCAATATAAAGTTTTATGATTATTTAATGAAAATAGCAAAATATTGGATAGAGGAAAAAACACCAGAAACAGAAACACCAACAATTTCAGAAATGTCTGAAAATTCACAACCGACATCCACATTCGCCACTGCTCCCTCATTTCAAAGGCTTTCAGGCAGTTTAAAACAACACCAATTAGTCAGGATATCATCTACTAATGAGCGTAAAAGAAGAAGATGCATAGTTTTTATCGCACATAAAATAAGAAAAGATTCTCTTTACATGTGCAAAGAATGTAAAGTAGCTTTACATGTTGGTGAATGTTTCTCCTCGTATCATTTGAAGAAACATTACTAGGTAAATAATAAAAATAACGTTTGTGAATTTTGAATTTTATTTTTTTGATAATTCGTATTGGTATTATTTTAGAATTAAATATTGTGAAAAGTGAATTACAAGGGAAAGACATTGAATAATAATAAAGTGTGTACCTGAAATATTCCGTATTAGTGTGGAGAAATTTATAATGGTGAGTGCACTTTAAACTTGCATTATATAAATAGTTATTGTGAAAAGTGATTTACACGTGAAAGATAATGTACAATATCTGTGTTTGTGCCTGGAAGATTTCGCATTACGATGGAGCGAATTACAATGGTGAGTGAATATTTTATTGCAATTGAATTATATATCAGTAAACTCATATTAGTAAAAATGTCATTTCTCATTTTTGTAGATAATCATTTGCACAAAATACAACAATACGAAAAAAAAGTGTGCTTGAAAAAAGTTTTTTTAAATTTGAAAAAGTTTGAGAACCGCTGGATGACTCAATTTAAATTATTTTTATTTAAATTTTTAGGTTATTCATTTTTATAATTTTAAAATCAAGATAATCATTTTAAAAATCTAATAATAAGGAAATGTAATAATTAATTTTTATTTCCGGCGATCCACATGTTGAGAACCACCTAATAATGACTTAAATTGATGCATTGATACATTTTTAACATGTTTAGAAAAATTCAACTAAATATTCGGACCGTATCAAAAAATACATAAATTTAAATAAAAAAGGTAAAATTCGCGAAGATTTGTGAAAAGGTGCCGGTATTTAGCGTAAGTCTGGTAGTGAAACTGCCGGTCGGTAAAGTGTTAATATATATAAAGCACTCCACAAATTGCTCAAATAATTTTCTTCAGCTCAGCCAACTTGTTGTTAAATATTAGCAGCACCATGTAGATTGAATAAACTTTCTGTAAAAGCGCGGAAAATTTTATTTTATTCTGTGAATCTTATTTTGGCATACTATATCTTTTGACATTCAGTGGACGTCAGATTGATTTCATATACAATTTCACAAATTCCACATTTTCTCTATCATATTAGGTGTCCCATCTGCTGTCACTGATACAACTTTAAATATATCAATACTTAGGTCACAGAACGTTTTTATTAAAACCTTACATATTTCGTTCCTTATGTACTTATTGGTATTGATTTTAGCCCAAACTTTTAGTAGAAAATTGTGGGGCGGCATTTCAGATTCAGATACCAGGTAGTGGATTGTACTGTTTATATACTATTTGTGATTTTTATTTGATTACCATAAACACACGTACAAAATAAAAATAACATTAATCGTTTTTCTGTCCAAAAATTACATTTTGACAAAACTATGATAGTATGTAAAGTTATCAAGATTATAAAGATAGTTTGAAACTAAAATTCAAAAGCCTAACCAATCGTCCTTGGACCAGTTAAATGATTTTAATATATAGAGTTTTTCATTGATAAGCGTGTAATGTATACATACCTACACATGTTCAATGAAAAAATAAAAGACGAGACATAAACGAACTTTTTTATATGTCGAACAAATATTTGATAAAAGTGATTAATAAAAGAGGTATTTTGTTCTCTATGTAATCAACTCCCGTTGACGAATCAAAGTAAATAATGAATATGAAAAAGTTAATTAACATTAGAAAGCGCCATTGAACGATGGTTGAAATGTATGGTGTACTTATGTTATTTTCCACCGACCAAATCACAAATTTGATACAATGCGATTGGTAGTAGAAAAAGCTTCGCCAATTGAGAAATTAAAACCTTAAAAATAAAATTGACGTAATAAATTGAATTCATTGGTATTAATATTATTATTATTTTGTTATTCCTCTCTTTTATTTCTTTATTCAGACTTCGTCACGAAATGTGCTGTATTTAACATTTGTGATAATATTGACGTATTTACCTAATTTTGCATAAACTGGTATGCGATATTGTTTCACAGCGGCACACGATGGAGGCATTTTTTTGTGTTTAAAAAAAATATATTTTAAAATTACTTCAAAGTATTATAGTTAATTATATTCAGTGACGCTTTAAAAATTTTAATATATTATGTATGTAAGTTTTTTATAATTTAATCAATAAATTGCTGATAACAATAAACAAACAGCTAACGCAATTAGAATAGCAATTTCAAAGTCATAAGGTACAAAATATTTTTTGGTGTTTTTAAAAAATTATAACAAGTGATAAAAAGATAAATTAAAATTAAAGTTTGTGAAAAATTATCTATATGATATAATTCATGGATTGTTTGCATTTTTGCGATGGTATTATATAATAGTGCAAGCTGCACGAAAATTAATATTTATTTTGCTACTTTCGTATTCAGACGATTCAATGCTAATTTCCGTTTATGTTCTTTGCTTTGTAAGAAATTGTTAAATATTAGCAATTTTGGTAAATTGCGCATTACTTTTTCAGATATTTTTTTATGTAGTATATATATATTTTTCTTTATAATATCAAATAAATTAAAACTATTTAAGAAATACGGTTTAAGACCTTTATCTTATAAATATTTTTTTTTTGTGTTTTGATCATTTAATCACCAGTGGTATAAATCGGTGACGAATATTTATAAAAACTGGGTTCCAATTATTATAATGTCTGGGAGATTAGAATTAGTGATTATTTAAGAATTTTAATGCTGAAGGTGTGTGACTTTGCAGCCAAAATAGACGTTGAAAAAACTGGTAATAGTTTATTCAATAACCACATATAAAAAAGTGTGGAAGCGAGGCAGATCTTGGAAGTCGAAGAGTATTTGCTGGCGTGTCGAGTTGTACTATTGTCGGCTGTGATTTCGGTAGAGCGGCTGGAATCGTTGCTAATGTCTTTCAGCTCGCCTCTGAATGTCATATTTTAAAATGCTGGTTCAAAGCAGCTATGACAAATTTCAGATGAGGATGTTTGTGAGCTAATTGCATCTCTTTTTGCATAACATACGAAACGTGTTCACGCCTTTAAAAATATGTAGTCAATATGGTCACGTCGGTAATCGGTAATTAAAGAAAAAAAAATTTGAGTATTGCTTAACGTGCGTCCTTACCAAACAAAGAGTAGTCTTTTCGGCGGTACTTATGATTGATTAACGTCTCAAGTGGTCTATGAAATATTTTCAATTATTAACGCAATTTTTTGGTCACGAGATTGTTGTGAAAAAATACGGTGTGTGGTTTGTTTGCCGTTAGAATGACATTTATATTACAGCAAATGGTGCAGGTAGTTGAAACCCTACATCACATTTTTTATTTTTCCTAAGTTTTTCTAATCTTTCTAAGCTAGTTCGTGCATAGGGACATATATGAATCATAAGTTGTAATAATGGTTTTAAATTAATACACAAAAATGGAACAACTATTTTTCTTTAATATTATCAAAGCATTTAATGGTCAAAACCCATTAAAATTTGTATAAAAATGAGAGTTCAGTATGATGATGTGGTGATGTATGTACTCGAAACTTCCGTAGCAGCGTTAGTTTAGGCACACAACAGAAGTGGAAGGAATCGAAATTCTCAAAAACTATCTTTCTATCGTTTTGATACAACATATTTGCAATTTAACAGTTAAAAAAAATGTCTTGAATATTTATCGTGCTCAAAAAATGTGGATGATAGGAAAAAAGATTACCCGTAATCTGAAATATTAGAATTATCAAATAAGAAATTTTCTACGTACACATTCAAACAGATCAACGGAATAAGCTATTTAATTATACGTGAATACTTTTCCTTGTATTTCTAATGCATTTTTTTTCGTTTTGGGTGTGCACGATAATCGAAATGCGGACGCATTTTTTTAATAAATATTTTAACGTACATGTTTTACACGAGGACAAGACCGATGATTGATTGTCCTAGTCGTGTTCTCTTCGCATCGATTGATCATCACTGGCTCGTGATTCGGTTCTGAAATCAAACTACGTCATCCGACCATCTTAGCCTTTCTTAATACTTTTATGTTTTTCCAAGGCCGATTTTCATTGTCCTAGAATTTTTATAGTCTTCTCTTCCTGTGGAAATAATAATCTATTACATTAATGTCACAGGCGTATCTTAGCTCGCTAGCGAAACACAATTACATCAGAAAAGTATGCATCTACACCGTTTGGTCAAATAAATGAACTGCATAATTAGTTCATTTGCACCTAAATAAATTATTGACATAAGCTTATATTATTTATATAACTCCAAAACGCTTCTAGTGTCGTAGTTAATTTATGAATAAGAGAACCTGTACTAACAATGAAATTCACATATTTCGCGACAAGTAAAGTTATATATTTGTATTTTCTTAGAAATATATTGTAGAAAATGATCAGTAATGAACCAGTATTGGTATATTATTATCAATAAAATCTCAAATAAAATTTGAAAACAATTTGTATTTTTGAGCAACACACGTAATCAATTTTTTTCTCAATAAACCCGAGTGACTAGTGCCTCTCCAAAATCTATGGTTTTGAAGCGCATTTATTTTATTTTGAAATGCAGACAATGAGGCACTTCTCAACATAACATGCTTTTACGCCTTCAAAAAACATTTGTGAATAGAATGTTTATTTTCCGTATCTACTATGACCGAAATTCGCAGAACTCGTTAGTTGAACGAAAAAAAATGTGTAAAAGTCCATTCTTTATTAACGTTAAACACATATCTTAAAAACTGGTTCATTTTACGTTTTTGTATTTTATGTTTGAAACGTACAGATTATATTTAAATCAGTTCAATAATTCGATCGCGGTTAATTTATTTCTAGTTATTTAATTTGTATATAAATCCCCACAAAAAATACCAATTCGGATCCGATCTTGCTGTACATATGTACATATATCATTATTAGCTATTATCGGTGCCGTTGCAGTGGGAACGCTCGGTAACCAGCATTCTACTGCGACGGCACGATTTTATCGCTTTTGACGTAGATTTTTGACTTTTGAAAAGGGATAATTGGGTAAACTTCGGTTTGGATACGCTCCATACGATTCTCACTTATTGTAAGTCGTAATAATGTTATAAAAAGTCTTAATATGTACGACAGACTTTGGTCTAACACAAGCAATAAAAAATACGAAGAAGACAATAATATTATAGTATTTCCATAAACGGGCAAAAATTCGTCACTTTGTGTACTAGGCGTGTTTTATCATTGCATTCTTGGGAGTTTTTTTCAGACAGTGGTCCCAGTATAGGGTATACTTTAAATAAATTAAGTAAGAGGCCTAATTTTCGTAATTGAATAAATTGGACCGCAGTGGATTCAATAAGAAAAAAGTTTTTATCCGGTAAAGGTTAATTTTCAATGCGAAACCTACACGTAAAATATATTTGTAACCATTGATTTAAAAAATATAAGTACATTAATAATATTTGTATGCGTCATAATACTTTTTTAATTAATTTATATATGTTGGAAATATAAATATAGAAATCTGATTACATAAATACAACTTTATGTTATCTTCGTTGATTTGTTTAGTGAATTAAGTTTGATTAACTGGAAAATTAGTCATATGTCCCTAGCTTATCAGTATTTGCTGTCACTCGGCAAAAGTAAGTGATTATAATCGCTCAACAATGATATAAAAATATTTTTATAGAAGTGATATTAATAATTATTGATTTTATGCGCCGGCGCCTGAGAGCAACCAAAAAATAATCGCTCGCCTACTTTGATTGTGTCGATGCTCCATTTCCGTCCTTGCTGTCTTCTCGCCGATTGTTTTTGCTCCGAGTCTAAGACCAGTTGTTGTTGTTGTAATAGAAAAAAATAGATAACCATCACCGATCCACTATTTCGATGGCATTCCGTCCATGCTGCGCATATCGTTGTCAGGCCACTGGCATAACTGTAACGCGGATGCACTGAGACACTGGCCCAAACCAGATCGGCCACATCCTAAAAACGGATCAGAGAAGCAGAATTGAAAAAAAGCTACCAAAAAATTCACGACCTTTACCATCCATAGTCATAACGGAGACAAGAGTCGGAATGGTGGTATGCGACCGATCGAGATTCGAAACGAGGCTGACTCGGGCTCGAATCTATAATACATGCGAAAATATTGCAGCCGTCGTAAAAAAATATAACTGGATTTTTTTATGGTTGCCGGAAACGGTCTAGTATAATCTTCAAGTGCTATAAAAAATATAATGATTAACAGTGATGCTTCTGTAATATCCTAATACATTTAAACTGTCATATTGCACAAATCGTTAGACTTGTATTGTAATGTTCTATTTGACCATGTAATTTTACTATTATGTACGTTTCACTTTGCGCTGTCGCAATGGGAACGCTCGATTTTATTGCTTTTGACGTGAATTTTTGACTTCTGAAAAGTGATAATTGTTTTTGCGCCCTTCTATTGACTAAAATTCGGTTTGAATTCAGCCTTCTTATATCAGAATTTCATAGTAACGTCTCGAAGCCATGTTTCGAAGCATAAAAAATATTGCTGTTGACTGTTGATTTGTATCCTAAGTATGATTTGAAATGTACACGTGCCTAATGATTTCGAAAACTTCAACCAGTGTCAATGAAATAGCCACCAGTCTATTTGATTTGTTTAGTCGGAATAACAAAAAATAAGTCTTGTTGTGACATATCAAACCATATAGACGGGAAGCTGTCCGTTGCTCCCATTTTTATTTATTGTCTATTCGAAAATCTATTGAGCCCATGCCCTTGGCTTTGGCGCGATTGTTTTCGACGCAATAGAGATAATAATTACGTGCGTGTCCAAACACAACACACATACACACGTACGTAATTAAGATAGCGCCTTTGTTAAATGATTTATATTATGTTTTTCAACATCCCATCAAGGCCTGTCCACGGCGCGGGGTTAAAGCCGTTTTCCTAACCGAACGGTAAGTTTTGTGGGGTCGATTAGCAAGCAATTGGCGCAAATGACAGTAACGTCTGAGAATACTGATTACTGAGATGCGTTCGATAGCCCCCCCACGTGCTCGAGATTGTCATGCCACCGGCGTGGATCGGCTACCTTCAACCAGTTTTTGACCTTTCGAGGCTTCGTTTCGGATATGTATCGGTCATTGGCGCTAGACTCTTAAAACGAATCAATGTCAACTATAAATAGCCAGTCTCGACGCTATTTTGTATGTAATAGCCAGGGGGGGGAAGTAGGGGCACCCCCCCCCCCCTTGAATTTGTCTAGAAAAAATATGTCATTTTATTAAATACTATAAATCTAAACAAAATATAAAAAGTTGATTCTAAACCAGAGATTATCGGGTTATCCCTTAAAAAAATCTCTAAAATAATCTCGATTTAGGGTTCTCAATTACTCGTAGTTTTTAACTATTCGAATATTGAATAAAAAAAATTGTTTATTCAAATTAATTTGTATTTTTTTTCTCGGTTTTTTACCGATATTAATTTATTTAATTAGTACAGACAATCAATTCGTTTCTTATGAATATTATTTAATCAGATAATAATTATTGATTAGTAATAATAATATTCAGCGACACGCGTGCGCTTTAAATAGCAATTAAGAGCACACTGCATGTGCAGTGAGAGATGTTCCAGATGTAGGTCTATTGCAAGCAGTAGAAATAATTAACCCATGCGCTTATACATCGCCGTGCTACACGTGTGGAAGCAAATATGTTTAATTTATGATTATATAAAAACAAAAATATTTTTTTCTAACCGCGTAAATCGAGAGATAAGCATCATACACTTTAAATCGCAGCCAGAAGTTTTCTCTTAAAAAATGGGTATAAACTGCTTTAAATTACTGTTACACTTTGAGTATTGGGTATTTAATATTTTTTTTTATTCATTAATAATTATAATGATTAAAAAAACTTTATAGTAAAATAAAATATGTGGAACTTGATTTCATTATAGTTATGGCCCCACTTGTTGCAGACACTGAACAAGCTTATTTTGATTACCAAAAATAAAAATATTAATTGCATTGATCTTCTTTAGAACTAGTATTGGCGTTTTTATCTTATTCATATTATTCCTATTAGTCAGTTTTTCTTTATGACTTTACTGTAAATTGTTTTATAGGTGGATTATATAATTAGTAGCTTCCCACGTTTATGAACTGTTCTATGCCGTGTTTTTTTGAGACACTATCCTGGTTTTACCCATTCTTCTTTTTAAATTATTCATAGATAAATTCTTAATTCTTATAAATTATGCGAATTTCATTTTTATACAGAATAATAAAATGTCTATAACAAAAACAAATTCAACAATTTGTGGCGGGGGGAAAAGCTTTCACTTTAACCATATTATAACTATAAGGTTGGAATAGTGTAATACGTAAGGTCTAGACTTGTAACACAGAGGCCATGGGTTCAAGCCACGGTAGCAGATTCGATTTTTGGCTTATGAAACATGCGCTATTATTAAAAAAAAAACGGACCCAATTGATTATAAATTTGAGTTAACATAACAATGTATTATTGATTATATGTACATCACAGGCGGGTGGTGAAATACTTTCACTTTCGATCGCTCGCGTGTTAAGTAACAAGAGTGTATGAGAGATAAGGGCATGCTGACCGCATGCTCTTATCTCTCACTCACTCTCGTCACTTTACACGCGAGCGATCGAGAAGGAAATGATGTCACTGCCCGCGCCTGATGTACATATATTGTAGATGTCACCGATTCTGGTGGTAATATCATACATATTTGTATGTATTCATTATGTCTGATTGCCTTACCCAGTTGGTACAGCTGGTACACACCTTTCAGGTTAACTAAATATTAAAATGAAATTAAATTTAGATGTTTTTTTGACGTTGCAATCCGGAGAATTCGTATAACTTTATTTTTTATTTATTTTATTTTATTTTTCATTACAATTCTGATCATTTTGACTTGATAGTTTTCCCAAATGCGTCATGATGGCCATTATACATGAAATATTAAAAAATAAAATAAAAAACAATTATGGTACACATCAAAAATCTCAATATACTAGGGCATCATAAAAAGTGCGCAGTACTAAATTATTCTTAAAGTGAGTGAATTTCTCAAGATAAAACCGAGTATATTTATTGTCCTGCATTGTGCAAGCTGAATTTTCAGTGCTTCTCAAACGTTACACTAAGGAAGGCCTGAATATAATATATCCACTTGACTCGTAAAGGCATTTCGTCGACATCGAGAACCTTGAGAATGAAATTGTTTGACATTTCATGACACTGTAAAGCAATCGGTTATCGAAAGTCAACTTTCACTTCTAAAAATTGAGATTCTTCTGCAGGTCGATTGTGTGAATCCGAAATGCACCGCACTCTCTTGAAAATTTTAAAGTCGTTCGCATATAATAAAAAAATCAAGTGATTCATTGCAATTTCTATGTCACTGATAAGCAATGGAAACAGCATTGAACTCAAGTTGCACCCTTGAGGTACACCATTAGATGTATTATGTCGCTCTGAAAATGAGTTTTTTTTACTAACGGTCAAGTAATTTAGGAAGATGATTATTTAACTCGAGGGAAAATCAGCTTAAGTATCAATTAAAATCAAATTAGAATTAATACAACTTTAAAGGGTATCAATTAAAATCAAATTAGAATTAATACAACTTCTATTCATTTTTGGGCTCTCTGACGAGGCGCTTAAGATTCTGCTGCCATATTCAAGTGAGCAGCTTTCAAAAAGAGCTTTCTCTTATATATTTGAAATAAATACCGGAACCGTAAAGCATTGACAGATTGTCGACCCAGCTTCAAAAAGTGCTTCATTCAGTAGACGCTATGCCGAAAATGAATTGTATCCTAACGCAAATACAAATACGGATACAACCCGTATACTTTCTTGTAAAGATATCTTAAAAAAATTCTTAGATTTGTCTCGAACAACAAGGAGTACATAAATACAATGGAGTCATTGAGAGATATTTAATATATAAAGGGCGAAGTCAACAAATCCACGTATCAAGAAATCAACCATAATTGCTTTAAAATATTAAGGGTCAAATAAACTAATGGATCTAATCGCCTTCATCCAAGGTCAATATGTTGAGTGTTCGGAGTATAGGAAATCACGTATTTCGTGTTGGGTTTGCATTTTTTTACATTTTAAATTTTAATAAATTTTACATATCCATTTAACACAGAGTGATTGTAATGCAATATTATTTATTGTTTATAGATACGATCTGTAAACTAATTTTAGTTATGTTACTCTTCGAGTGTTGATGAATTTTATTATAAAATAATAAAATAATGACACTTATTAAATTAGCCCTTAATATTTTGTATTCATATACTATACTATTATTCTATAAAAGAGAGTGCACTTTTAATAATATCGGTAAGACTAGTTTAACATCTAAACGTAAGATTTGACTTGTTATTATAATACTATCACGAACGATTTGAACTATAAAACAAGTTTTTTTGTTTACACGTGTTGCAACAAATCAGACCTTTTGGACTCACATGATATATTCAATGTTAAAATTGCATCACATAAAAAACACGCTATCTCTCTCCATTATTTTATATGCTTGTACGAAGACGAGGATTTTACTTAGTAAAATAAATATAATGTATTTGCTGTAAACAAGTCCATGAATATTATTTTTTTATCCTTTTTTAATTATTATGAACAATTAAGGATTTTATAGTCTGTACACGTTGACCGTCACACGCCGTTAAACAGAGATTTGTCTTTGTTTCTCTTATGTTCCCATAGTATTTAAAAATTCCGCGAAATCTGTTTTTTTATCTTTATAAAAAGTATATATTGTTGTAACTAATATTACGATCTTTCGAGTGTGAATCATCAGTCAATCTAGAAGCATTTGATTAATGAATCCTAGTAATTCAATTGAGTTAATAACGTATTATCATTTACCGTACTTATAAATACTATTATGTTTTATTAATACGCGTATTTTTTTATAAATGCTATTATTTTTTTAGTTGAAATAAAAAAATAGCAACCAAATGACCTTCCCACGGTCAAGATAGTTAAGTAATTTGCTAATGTGATGCGATGATAGAGAGAAAAAAATCAAACGAAAAACATCCGCGTGTTTTGCTTCATTCATTGTTTTTTCGCTTCGTTCTTGGAATGTCGTGAGACACAATAGTCTCGATGATGAACTATTCATTGATTTTTTAATCACTTAATTTGATTTATCCGTCATTATTGTTAAGCTTTATGATAAAACATGTGGCTTTTTTACTAACGCTTATAATAAAATATTATTTAACTAATGATGTACAATAATATGAACCCCAAGGCATTTTTATCGAAAATGTATATTCTATGTAGCAGACTTGGCCAACAAGTCGATCGCGATCGACCAGTGGATCGCTGGTCATATTGACAATTAATTTTGAGGAAAAAGTGTGTCTTTGCAGTCAAATATACGCTAAAAAAGTTGGTAACTGGTCTTAACATATATCAAAATGTAGATGCCGCTATCAGACAGTGGAGTTAAAATGGCAGTTCTTGGTGTCGAGTTGTATTATTGTCGGCTGTGATTTCAGTCAAGCAGCTGGGAGTTGTCGATGTGTTGAGAGCATCTTGGGATGCACTGACGTCTCTCGTGTATGTGCGCTTCTGCTGCTGTGTCCGTTGAGTCTCTCCGGCATCTCTTCCCTCGTTACCAAGTGTTACGTATTTTTTAATACCGGTTTTAGACGGTTTTATGAGTCAATTGTATCGCTTTTTGGACACACAAAATGTGTTCTTGCCTTAAAAGAGAAACGATCCAGATAAAACAATATTAATATGTGAGGGTAAAATGTATGGTCTAGCGTCTGTCCTTTACAACGGTTTAATTTCCATGAGAAATGAGAATTAGCATATTTTTCGTCATTATTGAAGAACAATGCTGCTGTTTGATATGTAGCGCTTCCATCGCAATAATAAAGAATGGGAATTTGGAGCGCCTTAAATTTCAATCAGAGTTTCCTATTAATTTTAAAATAAGAAAAAAGTATTTGTACGAACTAAAATCTGGATTAATCAAAGCCAATAGAGCAATCTAAGGCGCAAACAATTGCTTTTTTATAAGCGATTTATCGTTTTATTCTGATAGTAAATTTGTGAAAGAAACCTTAAATGAATTTACTGATTGACAACTTAGATACACAATAATCTCGACAAAAATATTAATCAATATATTTCATTATTTGCAGATTTTTATTTTAAAAATGAACCATTGGGGATGATTTCATTGCGTTTGAGAACTTACAGTATCGATGTTTTTACCTGATTCAAAAAATACGTAACCAAGATACAGTTATTTTTTTATTTAACTAATATAGCTAATTGTTTGTACACTAAACAAATTTAGTCGAAAAATACATATAAAACAGAATATTAAAAAATATTTATTTTTATAATTTATTTCTTAATGCTCGAAGGTGATTCTTTATTCCATTTTTTAAACCCACTACAATTTTATTATTGCGGATTGTCCTAGGAATATTGTTATACAAATTCACACCTCCATTACAGTATTCCCCTGGCCGTACTCGTTTTCTTATAACTAACTATCTTATTTCTAGTATTAAATCTATGTACAATACATCTTTATTTCTTATTAAATACTTATTAAAATACTGGCACAGCGATTATAATTTATAATTATAATCGCTGTGTCAGATTTCCAAACATTAGGGAATATTTACAAATAAATACTTAAAAAAAGATTTAACGATTTTAGAAAATATTATATTCTCGTTCAATTTATCATCAATCTGTTCGAGGATGGCGTGGATATTCAATTGGATGCAAATAAATTTGCATAGTTGTTTAATTTTAATAATAAGCGCTTTAAAATGAAATTATTACTTTGCACTGTGATATTTCTATGAAAGTCAGGTCATTGGACAAATATTTTTGGAAATATATTTATAAGGAAAAATACCCAAATTTAAATAGATGCTGTGAATATTTGAATTCCTGTTTGGGATTTATGTACCTACTCATGTGAAGCAGCATTTTTGTATCTTATATTAATAAAACATAAAAATCGGACGAGTATGACTAATGGTCTTACGGAAGATTCTTTAATTGATTATCGTTAACCAATTTTTATCCTGATTTTCCTATTTTGACGTAAGAAATTATTTTTCCATTAAATATTCCTTGGTTATGTATATTTTATATTGTATTAATTGATGTACTAAAAACATTAAAATGATTTTTAATTCGTTTATTCCATAAAATAAATCTGTTTAACCCTTTTGCCGTGAATGGCTTCTAAAGAAGTCATCAAGAAAATCGACACTTAGGTGCCATAAACCTTTGAGATTAATAATATTGTTACTTAGTATAATTTAAGACTGTAAATCACTTGAATTTATTGAACCATAATATTTAAAAAAATATGGAATGAATAGGTGCCCCTCCACATATTAACAAATTTCGAATTTCGCAAAAATATCAGCCGCGGTGACAGAGTTAAGTCCTAAAATTAAAATAAGTCGAACGTAGAGTGCCAGAAAAATATAGTCGATCGCAATCCTGAACATGTTGGCCATCCCTGCTTGTCCCAAATAAGCGGCTGGCTCTAAGTTAAAGGTAAAATTAAAATAAAATTAATTTTAAAATTTTATTGAATTATTGAATTTCAGAAAAATAATACGTAATTGTTATTTATACATATAAATACGAAATAATAAATAAAAATCTTGAACAAACCGAAGAATGGATAGGAAAATGTTGTTTATAATATATTTAAAATAATAAAAAAATATTTTTGCAAGAATTTATCAATTGTAGACTGTCTTGTATATAAGAACGTAATTGTAGCTTTTTCCACGGGGGGGGGGGGGCAAAATTTGGCCAGTCAGTGGTCGTTTTCTTAATATTTCTGTTTTTTAAATTAAAATAAATTAAGAAAATTTACATTATATTTTGATTATGTACTATAAATTAATAAGAAAAAATGTTTTTTTTTGTACGAAAATTTGTAGTATTTTATTAAATGACATGCATTTTTCTGGTCAAATTTAACGGAGTTCTTGATTAGAAACCACGACAAACCCAATAAAATCGTGTCGGGGTTACCAAGAAAACCCTCAATTTTGCTTGGAGAAAACTGTAGACCAGTTGCGTTTTCTCTTACTTGGCATTTGACACTTTTCATCGTGAGTTTTACCATGGAAATAAGCTTTTTTGTGACGCCTGATTCATCCATGGCTGCATATTATCTACATGGTGGTGCTTTTCTAGAATTTGTCGAATTGAGAAAATTTGGTCTATTGTAGATTTTCCTGTTCTAAATCCACAATAATATTTTTTCCTTTACATGCAACTGACTTTAATATTAGCTGTATTTAATAATGTTATACCTCTGTAGTTCGAAATGAAATTTATATAGTAATCTATTGTCCGTAAAAAAAATTGAAGGCTAAAAAAGGACGAGATGTTCTAAATTAGTAGTTAATTTATTACTAGTTAATAGTAAATATAAACAGCTAGCATATCCATTGGCATACATATTTTTTTCTCATCCTCACTTGAAAGCGATCGTGCTCGTTTATTAATTTGTATGTTGATTCCGTTTTTTGGTGCATTCGCGCATCTATTTTTTAACTTTTTTTAAGACTACTTTTTCCGTAACCAAGTCAAACCAAAGCCACCCACGAATCCGACCACAATTGATATTCACCACAGCCACCACAACTAACCGCAAATCGGAGACGAGCTGATTAATAGGAAATGAATGCATCGATTTGTGTGCCGATATCCAGCGCACCGTTATTCGATCAGCATTTTGCCAATCGTCTTGGAAAAAAATACTTAGTTTATTCTCTCGAGGAATAGAAGAAGAATCAAACTACAGGGGAGGCCAACGCACTTACCCAGAACAACCTTCAACCGACTATGATGCATCATTAAAGTAATGTAATTATAATGAAATTACGCTCGTGTGTCTGCCTTCATAAAACAAACACATAATCACGATCGTCTTGCGAATACACTTACAATTTCCTATAACATATTTATATGCAGTAAACCACCACAAAACATATTTTTTCTACCCTAAATTTGTAAATATAAGTCCAGATATTACGTAGATACATATTTTTAACCGTAGAAAAATTCCTCTAGTTTTCTGTTGATGTTGGTTTATTCGACGATAAGGCACAGATCAAATAGGCACTGTAAAGTATTTGTTCTCTTGCCCGTTGATTAAAATAGTTTTGGTTTTCTTATACTACTCTCTATCAGGCTGAAAAAAAATTCTTTCTCTAATTGTTGCGCCAATGATACATATTCAATTTCTTCAATGGATTCTAATGATTTAATGGAGTCGCGAAGGTCTTTTGAATACGTCAAGCCATTAAATAATCTGCGAATAATTTATTTTCATACTTTACATATTTCTGCTTTTAAAGAATAACTAAAGAAGTCAATTTTTTGTCTAGAGAAAGATTCTGGATTTTGCAAAAATGTAATTAATGACATCAATGTCTGGTTTCTTTGATTATATAATTTCTCTTTAATTTCCCGTTGAAATTTCGGGCTTAGCTCAAAATTTATATTTTCAAATTTTAAGGCCCCTTCGGCTGTCAATAATAATCGTGAGACAATTGTCAATAACAGCTATTGCTACTTTAAAAAAACAATACAAAAAACCGTTTTGGATTATCAAAAAAGTAAAATAGACATAAATCGTTTTGCATTCTACCGATTCCCATGCGACATTTATTCTTATTGAAGCGGGTTCTTAGATCACCAACGCAAGGATAAAACCGCCGGCCGGTTAGAGTAATAGAAAATCGCAAAAATTGTTAGTCATTAAATACTGTTGATCTTCCGAGAATATGCATATTTTCAAACGTCTGGCACGAACACCTTCGGAATGGTTTTTTTATCTGAGTATATTTTTTTATTACTTAAGCAAAAATAAGAAGAGTAAACAATTTTTGTCATTCCCAGACCCCTATAAAAATTTTCCAAGAAGTATGCATATTAGGCATGAACCCGCCTTTACTTATGCAGCGTTATAAATAAGGCAGTGGTTGTAAATCTTTTGAATATATTCGTACAAATTTAATTTTATTTATTAAAAAATGGTTTATAAATTTGTAGAGAAATGAAAATTCTACATATTATTGAAATACTGATTAATAGACGAAAAAATTGCCGTCTTAAAAATGTAAATTTGCAGTTTTTTAATATGTGATTTATTATAATCAATACGTGTTTAATGATCCCAAGATTATTGGTATGAAACAGAGATTCATCCTATCTAACTTAACAGTTGTTAAAGTAGGCGATTATGTCTCGTACAATTTGGTGGAGGTTAAAGAGCCCAATCTTCACATTTTTAGTGATCTCTGATTCCAAGTCAATTATTTAAAGATTAAGTTAGCAAATGAAGCATGTTAAAGTTGTAATGTTGCTATAATATTATTCTCTTGTCATCCGATAGCATACTTATGAGACATTCACCATTCGCATACATACACACATCTGATGTAAACACATAAACATGAAAAGATCGCGGCCATTCAGATTGTCGGAAATATCAAGTTGTTAATTGGGGCTCTAAACACGATCTGTGGTCATGACTCCCTGGCACTGATATGTCATCCGATCGAAACTCGGATGACATGCAAATAAAGTGGGTCGTGCTCTGCGAAACGTATGAACGTAGTGTGTATCAGTTTTTCTACTTTGACAAAATTCATTTCATATGCATCACGGTCACGCTCTTCGGAGAATTTTGATTCTAGAATCGCAGAAAAACGGTAGTGAATAGTAGCAGAAAAAGTCGAAACGTGATGATTCGAAAGATTTTTTACATGGCAGTCAACACACCGTGACATTGGAATCTATACTGTAATTCTCAAAGTTTGTCTCATGTAAAACTCGCGAATGGAACACGAGATGATACGATGTAAATTTTTAAGTGAACGTAATTTAAAATAGTATTAATTATTTGATAGATACTTAATATGGATTTAACGATGGACTTAGGTACTTGAAACGATCAATTTAATGATTTAAGAGATGGAACTAAAACGTTCTACACATGGAAAGTTATTACGTTCCATAGTGTACAAATGCTTTAATCGAAAACCGCGATAATTACTTGACAATGATTCTCAATTATCTGTGCTATTAATTTAAAAATTTTAAATCATTAAAAGAACGTATCATATATTGCAAAAATGCATCTGGAACTCATTAAATAAAACATTTGGTGATTGGAAAAGCGAAAAAGGGTAGACAATTTAAAGGAGCTTAAATAAAAAATCGGATAGAGAAATCTTTAAACATTTAATTTAAAATTAATTGGGTTTGTGAAGTCTGATTTTTTAAAGTAAAGTGTTGCCTCTGAAAGCAGTATTGTTCATAAATAATGCTCTTTATTCAAAATAAAGCATGCTCATGCTAAATGCTCTTTTGCTTCACAAGTCCGTAGTAATATCGGTAAGGATAGCTATTATATTTTTGAAACATAGTATACTATCGAAGTCTATGTAATTAGTTTTAGAACTTTCATTATGTTTGGTTTGGGTTTGAACAGCAAATAGACGTATCGCAACTGTCAAATTGAGTTTCATAGACATCATATAGATGCATGTATTATCACCAGTGCATGTATTATCACCTAGTAGAAATATATATCTACTGGTAAAAATGTATTTGGATTTCACTAGTGAAAATATAACTACACAGATAAATAAATATTCATGTAAATAAATATTGATATGTATGTATCGGTATATGTAATATATATTACTATGTATGGAAAAGTTAAAATCATATAATTTACTAGCACCTGCCAGATAAATTATATTTACACTGGAAAAAATATATATTTACTGGTAAAAATACATTCCGATATGATTTCATTAAAATTACATATTTTAAAAAATATTTTCGGGATTGATTTGAGATCGATTTTTTATATTTTATTAGAGGGATAATTCGGGAATTTCTGGTTTAGAATCAAGAACGTCAATTCAGTTTTTTCAAGGCGGGGGGAAGCTAATGTTAAGTAAGGGGGGAAACCAATTAGTGATCGTTTTTTTTTAATTTTTTGATTTCATTAAATGGCATATTCAAGGGAGGAGGCAAATTCTACCACTTGCTCCCCCCAAATATCGTGTTTGAAATCGAATATAATGAAATAAAAGTTCTTAGAAAAATTCATACTGATATTCGAATTATACACATTGAGTTCATTAATTTTTTTAGAACTCTAAGATCAATTTTTTTAATCGCGCTTTGAGAATTTAATGCTGGCAACATTGATATATATAATTTATTTTTTTCTTAGGCCGGTTTCACACGTGCCGGGTACATTTGCCCGGCACCGGGCCGGCGCCGTCTACAACCTTTCACACGTAGCCGGTCTCTGGCCGGTTTCTGGCCGGTTTTTTCCCGGTTTCTTCCCAACCCGACCTATACCCCGTCAACTGGTGCCAGTAATTTAGGATTAACGGCTTCACATAAGTCCTTCCACACATTTCGCGTTATTTTTTTATTTTTGTATGTATTCTACTAAGATAATTAAAAGAGATTACATTAATATAATTAAAATTTCGAGGTCTATTTCTTCCGCTATTGCCTAAACACGAGGAATATATATTATATTTTATTACAAGATACCACAATCACTGTCAACGGCCCGGTTCATGTTTGAGTTTTACCCCCACCACACTCAATTCGGTACCCGGCGCCGGACAGTTTAGTGAGCGCGGCCGGCGACAACCCGGCCGCCAGCGTCGAGCCGGCGCCGGGTAGATTTGTCCGGCACGTCTGAAATGATAGGTACTAGCCCATACAACACCATCCCCACTACACGGCGCCGGCCCGGTGCCGGGCAAATGCACCCGGCACGTGTGAAACCGGCCTTAGTGTGTTCAAATTGTTTCTAAGATATTCAATAAATAAATCATCATTGCCGAGCAATTTTTAAAAGTACAAGGTTAGTGTTATTTAATTTTTTTTTTACAGATAGTGTGATTAAAACTAAAATATTTATGTACAGTAATGTAAAACAGATCGTGTTTGATCAGCTGTAGTTTTTTTAATCCACATTAAAAATTTGACAATAAAATCGATTAAAAACAATTTTTATAATTATGACCAATGGTTGGATTTCACGTATGAATGTATTTTAGATAATTTTTTTCCTAGTATTAACCGATCACAAATTACGCAATAATTATGATTATCAAACGTCATTACGAGTGAGAATCGAATAAAGCACATTTAAACCGAATTTTGACCAATAGGAGAGCGCAAAAAACAATTATCCCTTCTCAGAAGTCAAAAATTCACGTCAAAAGCAATAAAATCGTGTCGGCGCCGTCGCAGTGGAAACGCTCGTTACCGAGCGTTCCCACTGCAACGGCACCCACACGATTTTATTGCTTTTGACGTGAATTTTTGACTTCTGAGAAGGGATAACTGTTTTTGCGCTCTCCTATTGATCAAAATTCGCTTTGAATATACTTTGATCAGCCCTCTTATATTAGAAGTCCATAGTGATATCGGTAAGGATAGCCATAATATTTTTAAAACATATTGTAATATCGAAATAATTAGTTTTAGAACTTTCCTTAGGTTAGGTTTTGGTTTGAACAGCAAATAGACGTTTCGAAACTATCAAATTGAGCTTCATATACAGTTTAGAACATAATATATTTTTGTTTGTAGAAATATATATCTACTGGTGAAAATGTATTTAGACTTAAATAGTGAAAATATAACTTCACGAAAAAATACATATGCACTATAACATTTATAAATCAGATGTAAATAATAATGATTATGAAATAAGTATGTAAAAATATATGTATAATATATTACTACATATACTTTCACTGGCAAAAATATATATCTACGGGTGAAAATATATTTCGATATGATTTTAC
The DNA here is from genome assembly GCF_051122295.1 of Plectrocnemia conspersa. Lineage (NCBI taxonomy): Eukaryota > Metazoa > Arthropoda > Insecta > Trichoptera > Polycentropodidae > Plectrocnemia > Plectrocnemia conspersa. Next base: position 21,689,748 of record NW_028277165.1, read on the forward strand.
TGAAATTACGTATGTTAAATAATATATTCAGGATAGATTCGAGATTATTTTTTTTTTATTTTTTTTAGGAATGACAACATTAAACTTAATGTATTATTTATTTATTTTGCTGCATTAAATCCAGTTGTCAAATTACTGATAATACAATCCATAAAAATAATAAATTTATATAATTCAGCTAGTGCTCTTGTTGACTTTTCTTTATTTCTATGCTTCTTCTTTAAGTACTCGAGCTGAAAATTCAGATCGAATACCTAAATTTACTGCTACTTATTTAAATTCGTTGAATATTTCCTCTCATTTCCTCTAATCTGTGTTGTAAATATTTAAAACCAAATAAAAATTACTAGTTTGGATTATCTGTGTATTTTAATTATCCGTGCTCTTTCTCAGGATTTGTTCGGATAATCGAGAGAATACCTACTGCATAGTATTCCATTATAAAAGAAGGCACTGAATATAATGACTTACAAACAAAGAGTGACAAAATTATGAGATTGCCCCATAGCACGTTATCCACAAATACGCGACACATTAGTCGATACTTTTATTCCAGACTACATTCTGAAAGGATGCAAGTCTGGTATTTTACAGCCTCTAAAATGTATATTTAATTTAATTTTGAGATCCTCTTGTTTTCCAGAATTGTGGAAATGTTCAAAGATCACTCCGATTCATAAAAAGGGTCCCAAATCTCAGATTGACAATTACAGATTGACAATTACTTTGATCTCATCACCTGCAAAATTATTTGAAATTGTTTTGCATAAATACATTTTTAATCATTGCAGGTGTATGCTTCTCGACCAACAACATGGTTTCCGTAAATCTCGATCCACTGTCACTAATCTAATGGTTTTGTCTAACTAAGTTTCAAATCATTGGACTCTGGTGTACAAGTGGACGTCATATACACAGATTTTGAAAAAGCATTTGATAAAGTTAACCATGCTTTACTTGTAAAAAAGTTATCTAATTTCGGGTTTTCTGAAGATCTCATAAATCAATTCTCAAATTACTTGACCAATAGATATCAATTCGTCAAGTATAATAACTCTTTTTTAGAACGATATAAGACCCCTACTGGAGTACCTCAAGGATCCAATTTGGGTCCATTATTGTTTTTATGGTTCATTAATGACATAGAAACAGCAATAGAGCATTCAGATTTTTTATTATATGCAGATGACTTGAAAATTTACAAGAAAATGCATTCGATTTCTGATTCCCTCGACCTACAGGAGGATCTCAACTCTATATGGAAATGGGCTTGCTATAACCAATTGCCTTTCAGTGTAAAGAAATATCACACAATTTCATTTTCAAGGTCGTTAACGCCGGCAAAATATTCATACCATCTAGGCGGATATTTTCTGGAAAGGTTTTCTTCAACTTAGGATTTAGGAGTGACTTTCGAAGAACGTTGGAAATTTAGCCAGCACATTGCAGAGACTCATAGGAAATCCTTAAAAATGCTCGGTTTTATCTTGAGAAATGCGCGTTATTTCAGGAATACTTTAGTATTGCGCACTCTTTATGATACTCTAGTCCGCAGCATACTAGAAACTAGCTCCATCATTTGGATCCCAGGCGTAATGAATCAATGTAATGAATTGAAGCTGGAAAAAGTACAACGTAAATTTCTTCGATATTTATACTTGAAGGAATACGGGTATTATCCGTTCTTGTTTCCCAGTGCTTTTATTTTGGGAGCCCTGGGATACGTTTCTTTGTCGACTCGCAGAAGCGTTTATGTAATTAAACGCTTCTGGAAATTGCTCAAGGGCATCGTAGACAATCCTTCAGTGCTCGAGCAGCTTCAAATGTGGGCTCCTGAAGGTGGTTGTAGTTCTCGGTCGCGTCCACTATTCTTGCCTGTAAAGTCTAGAACTGGAGTTTTGGTTCAGTTCGTATGGGACAATGCACACCTGTTGAGGTGATTTGTGTCTGTTGTTTTGTCTTGTTTTTTGTGTTTTTACTTATATGCTTTGAGTGTGTGTGTAATTGTGCGTATGTGAAGTTGTATATATGCATGCAGTATGTTTGTATGTATTATGATGTATTTGTACTTTTGACTATCGTGACGCATTGGGTTTGCCTGTCAGGTCACGATGGTTATAATTTTAATAAATAAATAAATACTAGTTATTGAGTTGAGTACTCAAATTAATCGAAACTCGCTTTGAAGGCATTAAATACATATGTATGCGATTGATGCAATGCTCTTGACTGACGCATTTAAAGTCAAAAAATTGTATTTTTGCTTCAAGCTACTTAAATTGCCTTGCCTTCGCCATAACAATAAATAACTTCCCTCATGGTTAAGTTTATGTCGCAACATAACGAGCAGAGCATCCATATATAAATACTAGCAGATCAGTAAAAACGTATTTGTTCGAAATTGTGAAATATAAAAACATTTAACGCTTCACAGTCACGTGAATAATCATGAATCTTTATAGAAACTATTGAGCTTTCTTAGCGATTGAAGGTTAGGTTTAGCTGCGATATAAAGTTAAACGATACTTATATAAATGATAGATTATTGTCAGATATATTATAGTTTCCGTAGATACTGATACACATGACCTTTCTGTGAACACACCTGCAAAGTGGTGCTATTTCTAATCCCGGTTGTATTCTTTATCTACCTATTGGGTTGGCGATCACAAACGTGCCCGATCAATTCATCGGCAATCAAGCCTTCAATGTCAATAACGACCGGACAGCTGCCGCTTGAGAACAAACGACTTGATTATTTTGTCATTGCTTTATATTGTGTGGGTATATGTATATCCACAGCAAAATGACTCACAATCTTCTCATGTCTACTGTTTGCAGTTGTATACACTCAATTTTCCAGGAAAATTTTGGTTAAGATTAACGCAAAGAATGTTTTCTACGAAACAGTTCATTCCTAATGTCATGACAAAATTAAACTTGAAAAGCTTAATATTTTTATTTTTAGTACTAATTGCAATGAAAAAATAATGAGACTAAACTAATTCGCTTTATTATTTCATTTTCTGTAAATAATATTAATTTCAATTAATTTCATTAAAATCGACATTCCGGACGTTTTCTTCCTAAAGAGTTTGTAACATACGATAGCTGAAAAACTTGATATTATCGCTGTATATTTAATTTTTCAATGTTATGCAGTGTTTTTTTAAATAAATTACTTTCATTCTGACAACAGTAGTAGCATACTGTCAGCTTAGTTATGGCAGTAATTGAATGGCATGTCAGTAAATATAAAAAAACTCTCATATCTACTTCAAAGAACATAATGACAAACCATTATCTGTGGAAGAAACGTGCTACGAAAATAACGAAAGAAACTTCTAGTCATGGGCATCACTAACGTATTAAAATCGAAACGAAAGTTTTGATGGTGCAAAAGGACCATATAAAAAAAATACTGTGAATATTGTAAATCAAAGACCACAAAAAAATAGATTATAATTCACTGCAACTTAATAGTCTATATTAAAAAAAGTATAGAGGTCATGATGAAAGTTAATATCTTCATATTTTTAGTATATGTTATATTTATGTATAAATACATATAAAAGATTTTATATATTTATAACATGCTTATATATTATTATGGATATTATCCTGATAGTCCTCTTTCAAGTCGACGATATGTATAATAACATACGTCAAGAAAATTGGACTAACTTGATAATGAATAGCAATTAATATCTAAAGCACTTTAAGGAGCACAAAGGAGCGAATACAATGAGGCACTTTCTCGTTTCCTTTAACACTTTAATGGTTGACAAGTATACTTTGTAGTTCACTGCCCTCTTATGTCTTCATCAATAGTTGTAACGTCATGCAAAATAAATCCCAATCTTATCTAAGGGTTGTCTCTGGAAAATACATAAATTCTCCTACAACTATTCAGACTTCTTATCTGACCCGCCCTTTATGGATTTTTCCCATTTCTTACTTGTTTAGGTGATGATATAAAAGGAATTTTAAAAACATATTTTTGCTCTGAGGACGCCAGCTTTGTTTTTTTTTCGATCGATATATATTTTTTTATCGATACAATTAATTGATTTGTGTGTGTGAAAAAAATATGATTGACGCGTATTGCTACCCTTTTTTCGTCCGAAGCCGTTAGACGTCGGAGAGGAGTATGCATAAAAAGATAATCGAATGCTCTCGGTACAGCATGTATTCGTCTGGGTCTTTGACCTCAGATTTAATATTATTTAATATGCACATGGGCTTTTTGTTAACATTTTTCGCTAATTAAATTCCGCATTAGATAAGCTTTAATATGGCCAAATAATATTTGCTTTATGAAATATTAAATACATTGAAGCAAGTATTTATTATATATTCATTTCAGTGAGATCACTTGCAACAATGGACGATTACGATTTTTTGGTGCTCTATTGTGATAGCAAACGAAATTCCATTTTGGTATGTTTATGGCTGGTTGAAAAAAAGGGTTTCGCGAATATGTTGCTCGGTCGAAATTAAAATAAGATTATTATCTGTGCTTAATTTAATCAACGATGCAGGAAAAATAAGTAGAAAACTTGAAAATGTTTCTAAGAAGCGTCTGATTTTGCATAAAAATGTATATAATTAAAAAAGCACGGCAAAATTAAAATACACGTATAGAAAGCTGTAAAGTAATCTAGAGTAGGGTATCAGCTATTTTTTTAAATTAATAGTTTCTATAAATCATCTTTTGATCATCTTTTCTAGGAACTAAAGGTGCTTGTAAATGTGTGGATATTCGAATATTATATGCTCATATATTTTAAGCAGAAATCATAAAGTATTGATACATTGCAATTTAATTTGATTATACAATTATATATTTGTTATTCATTTTTAAGTTAGTTAATTACATCATATGTAAAATTATTTTTTCATTCAAATGAAAAGTACCAAAAAAACATATCTGTATGTCATATTGGTAGTATTCTTTCTGGGCATATAGTGCTACAGATTTCTTGCTAACTATATTGGCTTCCGACTGATTAATTTAGGTTGCTTTTGAGCGCTGCAAAATTGCCTAGCTAAGCAAGTATCTAGTAAGCTAGTGTGGTACCCACTTTTCAGACTAAATAATATCATAGACGATATGGTTTGTGAGGACGAATAAAGAATGCAACATTATAGCGCAGCAGTAGCTTAAAATTTTCGACGCAATTGCAGCGAGTTTTTTGGCTAGATAATTTATTGTACGAAAATTAAGTTTTGTAATTAACTCGATCAAGTGTACGATTGAACTAGAAAATTCTCTTGTGATTCATATGAATGCTTAGATGGACCTTTATTTCAAATCAAAAGTAGTGAAACTAAATAAAGTTCGGACTATAATTTTAAACAAAATAATTCAGTATGGCCTGTTTATATAGACACTATTCAGAATTAGGAAAAGTGCAAGCATTTATAGATTTAGATATTTAGATTCAGATGATAATGCAATAATATGTCCGACTTTTAAGGCTAACCAAAATATTTTAGAAATTTCATCTATACATTCCAAAGCATGCGTTTTGAATTTTTGCTTTGCCAGAACGCATAATTGAAAGTAAAAATAAGGTTCTATGTACGAGTCTTTGATTATTGGGGGCGGAAACAGACGGTGTATTTTAAGGTTTGAGAACCCTAAGGGGTGTGCCTTCGCAGCCAAGAAGACGCATGTGGAATATAGTTAGAGTTTTATTAGATATGTTGCTTTATTTACTCCAAACGGTGGCGGAGAAGCTGGCGGAGGGATGATGTCCGTGAGAGGTCCTCAGATGTATCGTTGGTGGCAGCGGAAGTTGATCTCTTTCTGCTATATGGTGAAGTCCCTCTCAGGATGTGTGCGTCCATGACAGTATGTCATGACAGGCGGACGTCTGATATGCGGTTTAAATTTGCTAGTCTCTTTGAGTATCTGCCAGTCTACGTGTGAATTTGTTTGGAGATTTTGGATTAAATGTACAAGATGACATTTTTAAGTCATTTTCATACAAAAGTGAAGTTAGCAAATTTTCACTTTAAGCCATCGATATATTTTTTTACTATTAGTAATGTTTTTATATTTTTCAATATTTGTTACAAATGTATTTATTACAGTAAAATATGCAAAAATTAATACAAAATTAATTGCCTCTATATGGTTATTGATCAGTTATTATATAGCTGTCTCTGTTAAGGTGAAAAATAAACCAAGCATTATTATTATTCAGTGTTATTGCTGTTTTTTAGTACTACATAATGCAATCATAGATTACTTAAATAAAATATTTTTTATAGCTAGTGATTATGACATTGGATTATTTTCTAAGGTGATGCACAAGTATAGAAAAAATCGTTGAATAATATTTTAAAATAGCTCAAATTACAATGGAACTCTTGAGAACAAATAAGCTAATGAAATCTAGATAAAAATAAAGGCATCTGCAAATTACGAATTAAACTTATTTGTGAAAAAGGTTTTAAAGCATGTTTTTATGATATATTATACATATTTGAGAATAGAATTAGTAGTGCAGTCTTCCGATGGGCTTTTAGCTTTCGTTAATAATATGTTCTATTACTACACTTTAAGCAACAATAAAAAAATATAATAAAAAGTTATTTTATCTGAAATAACCTACGTGATTTTTATTACACAGGGAAAAGCTAACCCTTGTCTCCGTATATTTTTTTAAAAACCTGATTATTATTAAAAAAAATCATATTCATAAACTTTTGATTGTACACAAACAACTTCTATATCTATGGCTTTTATTGTGCCTTAGTTTATAATTTTTATAATTTATTAATTTTATATTTTGAATATATAATTTAATTCAATCCATTTTTTTTCCTAGTAAAATTAAATTGATACATTTTTTTTAAATGTGAAGTGACGTACAGGGAAATATTTATTTTTTATATTAAAAAGAGAAGGAAGCAAAAGCTCGTAAATTACAGTTCTCGCTGATAAGTGAAAAATTCTCAACACCAGTGCCAATCGTCGCAACAAAAAAGCACACATACACACGGTAGTGGAACGCTTGCGGATTAATTATATGTTGAGCGGAAGAAAAAAAGTTGAGGCCGCCGGGGCAGACGATGGCGCCGTCTGCCCGCCATTACGATAAGAACTATTACGACTCTCCTGGATTATGTCGGCCGTAATCGCGCCACGCTTGTAACGGCCGCGCAATCTTTATCTTGTTTATCGGCCTTGAGCGATCCCGCTACAGACGGAGCGGTGATGGCCGAAGAGTCTCGCGCTTGGACCAAAACCGTCAACTCCCGATTTTTCCTGACTCAATTCACTGCGCATTCAAATGACAAGAAATGTTCCAAATAGTGTTATTTGTCATATCAGTGACAGAAATTATCATTAGACTAAACTAATTTTCTGGACAAACATTGAATAGTTATTATAAATTAATTATAATATAACAAAATGTATTCAAGATTTACTATCGTTTCTCCCAAGTTAACTGGGTAGTAGTATAGAATGAATATGCAGAGCCCTGAGCCCATTTGGGGTATATCATGAAAAGCATTAGCATTTTAACCCTTGCGTTGTGGGTCATTGCTCTGTTCAATTCGACCAGTGATTGTTAGCAGGAACAGACTGATTTGAAATATATTAATTATGATATTCCTAGGGATGTCTTACGATCGTTCGCAAGATCTACTTTCCGACGGGGAAAAACATCTTTATAGCCGGACGCGCCGTGTTGTTTTCTGTTTTATGCGTTTGCGAAACCTTATTTACGACCGTCATCTTTCTCTCTTCTATTTAATCTCACCAATATGCAACGGAGGGGAGAAGGGCATTTCCCTCGCTGGCTGCCCTTGAGTGTCAAAGCTCGTTAGTCGCGTAATCCCCCGTGACATTGCAATTAAAAACGTATTCGCATTTCGTCGAACTGGTGCAAAATGACGTTTTCCAAACACGTACAAGCGTGCAACACAATGTTGCTGCTCTGCGATAGGTCGTCGTGATAGTGTGTGGCATTCTAATCACGAAATTGGGAGCTGCGAGTCCAAGCACGCTATAATCACATACGTTTCTCAGATTGATCGGTTTTATTATGTTATGTTAACGCTTTTTTTTAACGCCCATACGTGATTGCGGGTTTGAGAAATGTAGCAGAATTCATTATTTTACAATACCTTATTTATATATTTTTAGTATCTACCACTAAAATTCACATTTTGCCGCGTTGAAAAAATATGTATATATGTTATAGTGAATATGTATTACCAGTGATTTTATATTTTCACTAACATTTCAATTAAATCATATCAGAATATAATTTCGACAATAAATATATATTTCTACTAGTGAAATTTTTGGAACAAAAAAGGGTTTATGTCGATTTAAATATTATAAAAGTATTAATTCCGAGTTACTGAAGGTCAGATAATTATCAGAATAGAAAGTTTAATTAGTAAAATTATATATCTACTAGTGAATATATAAATAATGATATAACTTATATAACAAATATTGGTCGTAAACATACACAGTCTATATTCAAAATTATATTTCTGATTTATACAATAAATAAAAGTGTGGTTTACACGTCAACTGTAAGGGCCAAAATGGTGCGAACTTGTACCGCATCATACACGCAGTGAATAAATACAGATTCACTGATATTGCCCAGTGGAATTTGATACATTTTAACTTGCCTAGTTAGTAAAATGCTATTTATACTATTGAAAATATAACTTTACAGTAACAGTTGCGAAACGTCCAAGTGCTGTTTAAACCAAAACCTATCTTAATGGAAGTTCTACAACTAATTATAGTTGTTGAACATAAAATATTGCTCAATGTTATATTTTTATTGAATAAAGATATATTTATTTAATGCTCTTTTTTAAATATTGTATTGCACAAATCATTTTAGTGCACACTACAAATAAAGTGTTGCTCAATCTAATTGTTTTTATTGAACATAGATATATTTTAATTTAATTTTGAGATCCTCTTGTTTTCCAGAATTGTGGAAATGTTCAAAAGTCACTCCGATTCATAAAAAGGGTCCCAAATCTCAGATTAACAATTACAGGCCAATAGCTTTGATCTCATCACCTGCAAAATTATTTGAAATTGTTTTGCATAAATACATTTTTAATCATTGCAGGTGTATGCTTCTCGACCAACAACATGGTTTCCGTAAATCTCGATCCACTGTCACTAATCTAATGGTTTTGTCTAACTATGTTTCAAAATCATTGGACTCTGGTGTACAAGTGGACGTCGTATACACAGATTTTGAAAAAGCATTTGATAAAGTTAACCATGCTTTACTTGTAAAAAAGTTATCTAATTTCGGGTTTTCTGAAGATCTCATAAATCTATTCTCAAATTACTTGACCAATAGATATCAATTCGTCAAGTATAATAACTCTTTTTCAGAACGATATAAGACCCCTACTGGAGTACCTCAAGGATCCAATTTGGGTCCATTGTTCTTTTTATTGTTCATTAATGACATAGAAACAGCAATAGAGCATTCAGAATTTTTATTATATGCAGATGACTTGAAAATTTACAAGAAAATGCATTCGATTTCTGATTCCCTCGACCTACAGGAGGATCTCAACTCTATATGGAAATGGGCTTGCTATAACCAATTGCCTTTCAGTGTAAAGAAATGTCACACAATTTCATTTTCAAGGTCGTTAACGCCGGCAAAATATTCATACCATCTAGGTGGATATTTTCTGGAAAGGTTTTCTTCAACTAAGGATTTAGGAGTGACTTTCGAAGAACGTTGAAAATTTAGCCAGCACATTGCAGAGACTCATAGCAAATCCTTAAAAATGATCGGTTTTATCTTGAGAAATGCGCGTTACTTCAGGAATACTTTAGTATTGCGCACTCTTTATGATACTCTAGTCCGCAGCATACTAGAAACTAGCTCCATCATTTGGATCCCAGGCGTAATGAATCAATGTAATGAATTGAAGCTGGAAAAAGTACAACGTAAATTTCTTCGATATTTATACTTGAAGGAATACGGGTATTATCCGTTCTTGTTTCCCAGTGATTTTATTTTGGGAGCCCTGGGATACGTTTCTTTGTCGACTCGCAGAAGTGTTTATGTAATTAAACACTTCTGGAAATTGCTCAAGGGCATCGTAGACAATCCTTCAGTGCTCGAGCAGCTTCAAATGTGGGCTCCTGAAGGTGGTTATAGTTCTCGGTCGCGTCCACTATTCTTGCCTGTTAAGTCTAGAACTGGAGCACTTGCCAACTCTTCTCTGGCCAAGGCTATTTATCTGCTCAATTCTGTCCATAGTAATATTGACATTTTCTCTTGCACATATGGAGTTTTGGTTCAGTTCGTATGGGACAATGCACACCTGTTGAGGTGATTTGTGTCTGTTGTTTTGTCTTGTTTATATTTGTATGTATTATGATGTATTAGTAATTTTGACTATCGTGACGCATTGGGTTTGCCTGTCAGGTCACGATGGTTATAATTTTAATAAATAAATAAATATTTATTTAATGCCCATTTTTTATTAATGTGATGCACAAAGAATATGTTTTATTAAACAAAACATTTTTTTAAATGCATAATTCCCTGCTAAATCGAACCCAAATATTTACACTAAGGTTTGATCTTTCGCTCAATTTTTCCCTAATAAAGTCAATATTAATTCAATATCAAATTTTTTGTTACACTATTCTTTAACATATCTTATTTATATTCATCGTTTTCTTTAAAACATGAGAAAAAATCTCATGTCAGTCTCTTATGTACATTTTTTGTCATCAATATAAGCAATTACGCATTAATCCCATATTTTTTAAATTCCATAATTTAAACTTAGCTAATTATTTTCTATAGGATTCTTGCATCCTAAGTTTTTCTTTACAATGCCTATTTTAAAACTTTCATTCAATTGATTTTTTAATTGTCTACAATTTAAAGCACTTGTGTATACTATCTACACATTAATAAATACACAAAAAAAAATCTTACGGTTATTTGCCATGAATCTTAAATCTTGAGAGAATTTTTAAAAATATTTTGCGAGAATTGATACTGATTATTTTTGGAAATTTTCAATAAAAAACGCACAACCTAGATGCAATCTTTAATAGAGTATATTTTATAGAATTCCTTTACTTCAACATCAAACAGTAGTAATTAAAAATTACTTTCAATACTTTGATACCATTATAGTAAACATATTCACGATCTTGAGCAAAAATAAGCGATCATCAATTCTGTTTTCGGTACCACCAGTCACTGTCAAATAAGTACATCGAGTCATTCAGATAATCGATAAAAATTTGAAAGAAAAAAATAGTGTTTTGCTACATTTCTTGATTGTTCTCAGGCATTCTATAAGATGTGTCATGATTCCCTTTTCATGTATGAGTAACTTTTGTATCTTTTCAAACGCCATTTATGTTCAACGGAAGGTGCAAGGTAGACGCGCCATTAATTAATAATAATATGATTGCTTCATGCGATGCTGTTAACATTGATTATTAAATTGACTGTTTTTTTTGACAGAATATGTCAAAAACTGTATTGTAGATTTATCTCAATGTTTATGATTCTCAAGGACGTATTGTCTAATACTAATAGATACCAGCGCAGTGTTATTTTTTCTTGTCCATCTACGCCGCAAAATAGAACAATCGATCTTTTTTGTTGTTAACTCATTGATCCACTAAGACGTCTGTCGGCTTAAAAGCGTCCATTGTTGCGATCGATCGAGAAATAACGTTTTTTGTTATCGAGCTAATTTTTAATAGCTGTAGAGATTTCAGAAAACTTGTTTCGCGTCCGTGACACATCCGTTGACATGTTGACCCGAAACGAACAAAATTGATGACACACTGGTGTGTTTATATCGAAAAATTCGGCGTAATTGAACAATTGAGATTTTCAGACCTTGCATTTTGTTGCATCATTCGAGATGATAACTTATTACTGATTGCCCAACGTTTATTTTTGTTGTTTTGTTCGGTTGAGCTATTAAATGTATCTTTATATTAGTGCGCTTTAGAAAATTTTATTCTCAGAAACGTATGTTTCATCTACAAGACAATCGTTTATAATTTTATGATAAAAAAATGTTTTTTCTTTAATATTTTTCACACTCATCTTTTGAATTTATATAATCCTCTTATCTATCTACTTATGTACATATATTATAAAGAACTGTATAAGAAATTGTGGAAAGTACGTGGTACAACCTTGAAATATGGCTTGTTTTTTCAAATTAAAAAATAATATTATTTTGCTTGATTGGACAAGCATTTTTTTTCAGTAATTCGACCGACTGTGTTTTTTATTCGACTCAAATGTGAGACCCGTTTAAAGTCTAACCTCCTTAATTCTAGGGTTCACTATTTGCTTTTATTCCACAAAGATACTATGATAGATTTGTTCAAATAAAATATTATGGCATGTTTGATATCGGAATTTCGGTATTGCATACCCTTCAATGGACATGCCAGAACAATCATATTTTAATTAAAGTAATAACGATACGTTTTAAAATAAAAACTGAAACAGAAATATTTTAGTTTCTACGCCCACCGAGCCCTTACATGCTCAGATTTCTGCGAAGGCTTTTCGCAGCGGGGCATTGGTGCAAGCTTGTGTATATGTGGGCTAAGAAGGCACCTATCTATTCACTGCTGTATTTATACGCTCGTTGAGCTCGTGTTACCATCCATAGGGTCTTTCGTATTTACGACCTCTGCTGCGTTTTGTTTTATTAGAACCGACCGACGACTGTTTGTTTCTCTTTTTCAACGCGAAAAAAATAAACTCCGATCGCATCTCTCGTGTCCAGACGATCCTTGGCTGAACAGGTATGCTGCATGCAGGCAGGCAGATGTTATCCCAGTGGTGTGCTGCGTGGGAGGCTGGCTTTGCGAAACTCTGTCCGCCACCAGCTCCATCCAGCCGCAAGGATCTCTCAGCCTAGATAATTGCCCGGTGGTCTAGTCGGACTCCCCCTGGTCTGACCGGCCTTCACCCCAAGACGTGCACGTACTCCATGTCGAGAGAACACGTCTTGTACTCTCGGGGGTTTAAACGCCATCGGTGCGCCTGGTTTATGGTCTGCCATTAAGTCGTGACCTTCCTCCTAACAACTCTCGGAGGCTCTCTATTCTGGATGGATGGCCGCTGTTGCGCGTCGGAGCGCATCCCGTCGCAAAAAGGCGTCATTAACCCTTTAAGTGCTAGACCATAAAAACTTACTATATTATTTGCTATCGTTACGATTTAAAACTTGATCAATGCTTATTTCCTTTTTGTATGTTTGACATGCCAACAAACATTATTTAGTGATTAGCAGATAATTCAAGTTTAAATTAGCTATCGTTTCTTGGAATATATAAAAGCATTTAAATTGGCTAAAATGTATATACTAGACTTATATCTAAAAATGATTTTTTGTAGTAAATAGTTTGCATAAAATGTTAAATTATAATATGTTAAAATTAAAATTTTAATATTTTTTTTTATAAGTATAATATCCTATCTTTTATAAAGAAGTTTGGTTTATGCAAAAAATATTAAAAAATTGATTACATTATCATAATATATATTTAACGATAATATATTCAATTCAAGTTATAGAAAAGTGGTTATTAAATAGTTCGTATTTAATAATCGATCACAAATAATTATTTATTTTCTAACTTCAACTCCCTAAAATCTCTTTTGCACAAAGGAGGAGTGTCATAAAGAGAGTTGCTTTTGCATTGGAGTGGAATATGTAGTTGTCTGTCTTCTTTACCGAATTAAACGTATTTAAGATTTGGCAATGCTGTTACTGGAGCACTTGTAATTTCGGTACCTATTAGCTATATTTCACTGATTTTGTGTTGGTCCTTTTCTAGTCGTAATAGCCAGCGGTTCTTAACGGGTGTTCCGCGAGCTTGTTGCAAGTGCAATTATGAAAACTGAAAACGACGAGAGTATGACACGCTTCACTTGCATCGTTCTCGTTCGTTCTAGAATCGGTGTCGCTATTTTGTGCCGAAGACAATGGGTTCTATCGCTCTCTTTATATTTTCCTCTTGGAATTCCTTCAACACCCCCCCCCCCCGAATGTCGAATGTTGCGGTTTAATAAATTTTAACAAAAACTACTCGGATATGCGTGTCCGTGTCCGATCCCACGGACAGCGTACAGACAAATCTGTGTCTTTACTCGCCACACGCGATCGGATTTGTCCGATAACCAATACAAAATATAATAAACACGAGACTTACCAATTTAGGCGAATAATTGAGAGTAGCTATATTAACTATTAAGCTTTAGATAAATTTCATTCGCGTATTTTTACTTATAGTTTTTGCAAATATGTATTTTTTAAACTCTTATGTCATATGTTTAATTTGTACTAAAATTTATGATTTTATTTTATTTTTTCTTACCCTTTGATTTGTATGTTTCGTGAATTTTTCTTGTAATCAAAAGTGCTTCTTAAATTCAAAAGGGTTAAGAACCACTGGTGTAAACACTTACGCGTTTGTTTAGCTCCAAAAAAGATGCATTTTCAAATTGCCCTTATCCGCCTATATCTCCGATCTTCACGTGCGCTTGTATATCGTCGATATTATACATAAACTTTTACCGTGAGACTCAATATTGATAATACTTAATTTTATTAAGCTTCTAACACTATCAATACATACATACACACAAAAATAGTGCATACAAATGAGTAATTAATTTGTAGTAGCAAACAACTTCCGTCCAAAACTAATTTTCATTCGTTTTCTATCCTATATTTACTTCGGATAATTGTTAGCATAACTAAATTATTGCGTTGATGTTTGATGATCATATTGTATGACAATTCTATACACATTTAAAATTTGGTGTTGTAAATTTAACGTTGAGCTGCTATGAGCCGTGTAAAATAAAAATACTACAAAATTTATAATTTCTCAAATACGTGCTTATATTCCAAAAATAATATAAATGTAAATATTTGTTTTGTCTCTGATAATCAATCCTAATGAATAAAAATCATGCAAATTTATATATTTAATAGTTTGTAATGAAGTCGTAATCTTGATTCTAAAAAATCCTAACGTTTCCATTGGAAAATTGAGTAATGATTGTCGTTAGAAATACGAGTATAATATATGTTATGTATATTTACTCATTACTCTTCAATTATGGTAATTTTTAAACGTGGTTAGCTCTTGCTTGTGAGATTTAATAAGGAACTTCGCAGATTGTTTACGACTATTAATTTGCGCATCTAACGTAACATCGTCCATATCTTGGATCGGCCCTTTATGAAGGTTCAACATCCGAGCAGTCTTGAAAATCGAATAAATTTTAAATAAATCTTAAAGTAACATACAAATAGAAAATACTTTTTATTATGTAGTAAAATGTATATATTAAATATAAATAGACTAGTCTTATAAATACTTAGTTGCTTTATATTATTGTAATATACATATCTATAATAATATTTAAAATTAGGTAAATTTACTTCAACGAGTACTTATTAATGCATTATTTTTTATGCCTGCTTTTTATAAATATGTTAATAAAAAACATGACAAAGCTTGTTTATGCGTTAAATTATTTAAATTTCTTTTTTGCGTGAAAAAAGATAACAATGGATTTTAACATATTACATAGAAAGAGTGAAAATGAAAATGCATTATTCCAACTACTCTCCATTTTGTTTTATCTCTCATGGTCACTTTTCCAACCATATTACGAAAGGATATTTTTATTTTGTTGTATTATATATTATTTAAAAAAAGACTATGCTATAATTCGTAAGTCTGTATTTTACAATAAGCATTCTAGAGAAAATGTTTTTTTACATGACGTGTACTGCAAACTTTTTAGATTGCACAAATATATGTTATATAAGACCTGTGTTTGAATCCTATATGAATTTTAGAGTTTTTCTATCGTCTCTAAAAGATCGGACTATCAATTATTATATAATTATAATATCAATCGATCAATACAAATCAGTTTTGCCTAACTTACAATTACTGTAATGTTTAATTATAATCGAGCTAAGTTTCTAAGCTTCTAATTTCACGTACAATTACTGTAATGTTTAATTATAATCGAGCTGAGTTAATAATATATGATATATCAAATCCAATAATAATCTAATTTAGCTTATAGAAAATAAGACTTATGTATAGACTTGAATCTGAATATTTTTTTTAAAAAACATTAAAAGTGACCAGCTTTTAAAACACAGTTGTGTATTATTATTTGAATATTACAATTTGTTTTATGTATTTATTTTTTCTTTATTGTAACGCTGCTTTTTATTCAATTGTCGGTTTTTATATTTTTAAAAATCTATTCTCTTGTTTTTATGTTATTTATAGAAGTCATGATAATAGCAACTAATAGCCGATAAACAAAACTCGTTTTTCCGAATCAATATTGTGCAGCTGTGGACTTTCTTAATAGCGGGTATTTATTTTTTGATCTCCTATAAATCAATACGAATAATATCGAATTTTAAGTCTGTCTAAAATAGTTTATAATTGTAATGCTTTTTAAGCATACCGAGTTGTGGTCTTTTAAATTGAATATCGTTAATTATTTAATGTCGTTAAATCTAACTTATATGGTTAACTAACGAACAGCAAATCAATTTTAGATTAACAAATAAAAAATTAAATTATCTTTAATTAAATTTATTTTATTTTATGCAATTATTTCATTTTAATTATTATTAAATTAATTTAATAATCATCAAAAATAAGAATATGTTTAATAAATTACTTTAATATTAAACACTATTAATTCTTTGTTATGTTCAATTACATGTAGCGAATGGAGTTCTTAAAAAATTCTGGTTTCTCGTCTTTGATTCATTTCTCGCGAAATGAGAATTATCGAAAAATGTTGTTATATGTCATTATTTTAATACAGTATCATTATAATTGTCTTCACTTTTTTTATTTTTGCAATATTTTTTGCCAATATTCAAGCATGTTAATTTTATTATTTATAATAGTTATTATATAAAATACTTGAGAATTAAAAACATTTATTAAAATATATTAGTAGGTACATTATAACACATTATTCTTAAAATAATCTGCAGTTTATCCTTCTTCTTTACTTGATAATATATATTTGCAGTCGAAAAATAAATATGTAAAAAGCACCCATACATTTTTGCAATCTGACAATTTTTACGATGATCGTTTTTTTTATAACCAAAGCAAAGATAATGCCAATTAGAATAGTGTTTTACGATTTAAATACTTCTGATCTCATTTTAAATTATACGGATATTTTCAAACATCTGGCACGGACCCATTCTTTCTTATGCAGCGCTTGTGTAATTTGAAATGATAATTTTAGATTCGGCATTTTTCTCAAAAAATTTTTGAGAGGAAGGACTTAACAAAAGCGCTGTGAAAAAATCCGTACGATTCATTTCGGAATGAAATCTAAGCAAAAATATTGCACTGATAATTTTAAGTTCGTTTTCTACTAAAGAAACATACTTTAACGGCAATTATAAAATGAAACAAAAATAAATCTTTTCTTTACATATTCCTGTCTTACATAATAACATATGAGATGTAAAAAGTACGAAAAACTAATACACCTCAACTTTCGAAACAGACGAATTTATGTTAGTGATGCTTTTACCTTACATATGGGCTGACATTTGTAAAAGTATATTTCTCGCATCTCGCAAAGTATTTTTCATTCAGTTTGTATACTACTTAATTACTGTATTACTTTAAGTGAAAAGCAAACATCCGATGGTAAACATTGAAAAGATTCAAACGAGCGGCCGAGCGCCGAACCCGAAATGGATTCGTAAACACAAACCGATCGTGCGCAAATACGTCTGACCTTATCGAGGTCATGGCCGCTGAAGGATGCGCTCCTCTGCTCTCTTCGTCCTTACACACACACACAAAACGGCAAATGCTTTTGGTTTCATAATAATTCGTTTCGCAATCCACGCCTCGAGATGCATTCCGCCATCTTTTGTTCGACACGACGATTTAGGAATTTGCAACTTCTTCAACCTATCGGTTGCGACACAAATTTGGTTCGTTTCGGTCACGAAACGCCATTGTTGGTATCTTTATTTACAATGAATGTTGCGAATGATTACAAATATTATACTTCACAATTAATAGTATCATAATATTATATGATTAACTAGCGTATTTCTTTTAATTTTTTATAACAATCCGATAATTCGACGTATATCAATATTTATTTTTTTATAATGTACTATAATACATAACAATCGTTGCTCTGATTAATTATTCCCTAATGAACTTCTGAAATACCACAGAGATACAATCTGTTTTTTTTTGCTCTTTATTAGAAACATACATGCGGTAAATAATAATATAATAATATATAACTGTTTTTTTACATCTTTATTATTGTTTGTTTAATGGCCAAAATAGCGCATTAAAAAATCATATTAGTTACATTTGTTATAAAATATAAATATAATACGTAATATTACTATTATACTTAGCTTCCGACTTGAAAGTTCGGTATATATATTTTAAATAGTAACATATTATCTCACAAATACCCTCTTTATATATTTTATTATACTATAGACTTTTTTTATACGCCTAATTCAAAATACTCGTTTTTAACTAAATAGAAAATCGGTTTCGATAAGTAATACAAATCGATTAATTTGCATAATAATTCAGCAGTTTGTTCAATCGGTCTGTGACTGGTGTGAATGTAAAAATATTCGCATTTATCATATTGCAAACATTGAAAAACCGTTTTTTATACTATTAAAATCAGTAAATAAAATCGCAAATTGTCAAATTCAAAAGCAGTGATTCATTATGCTAATCGTTATGTAAAAGTAAACAGAACACGTGGTCGTCGTGTTGTTGTTCTGTTAAAAACGTAGCATCAACTGCTAAAATATCAATATTGACAGACTTGGTCCAAATGCACATGTTGATTTTTCGTCACAATTTATTGATGACAGAATGCTAACACTGTATCATTACCATTTAATGACCGAATCTAATCACACAAAACGGCACTAGACGCATAAATTTATGGCAGGCACCAAAACCTTGTCATCCTATGCCCCTTTTTATTATTACTACGACTTTTAAGTAGTAAGAATTGCGACGGCGCCGACACGATTTTATTGCTTTTGACGTGAATTTTTACCTTCTGAGAAGTGATAATTGTTTTTTGCGCTCTCCTATTGGGCAAAATTCGGTTTGAATATACTTTAATCAGTCCGCTTATATCAGAAGTCCATAGTAATATAGGTAAAGATCATATTTTTAAAACATGCGATATCTGTCTGTACTTATTCTTCCGCTTATTTTCTCCTGAGAGATGAGTTAGCTTAGTTTGTATTTTGGACTTGACCTAATAAAAGTTCTAAAGCTATTATGAGTTTTAAAACTACAATCTGTCCCTTTAAATAGTGATGTTTATTGTAAAAGTACTATCTAGAAAGTGGGCGCTTTTGAAGGCAATGTTTTTTTTTCTTTATTTTATGTATAAAAATGGCTGAAGGAACATATATCTGAAATACATGAGTACAAAAATCTCAAACAACTGTAGTTTAGTTCAGATTCATGATTTGAGGTCGGTTTTTAATTTTTTTATAAAAATTTTCTTATAATGATATTTTCATTTACCCTTCTCCCTTTCTTGATAAGCTTGCTCTTATCATAAAACCAGCGTCGTTTTATAAAGCTCAGATTTGGGGTGTGATCGATATTCAATATTCTTGAGAGATTTCAGAAAAAAATCTTTGCGTTCTTTGGTTTATGCCTAATGCCTGCACTACACTCTCTGGAAGTTGGCCAAGGTTGGTCAAGGACGGAGAATATAGTGGGTTAATTCGGTTGAGTTCGGTTCTGCCTGCTCTAAAATCTCTCGGAAGTTGTCCGAGGTTACCGAGAACGGGAGGTAAAGTGGGAGTAATTCAGTCGACTTGGCCAGCTTCGAGCACTTCCGAACATTGTCGGCAAACGGACCGAAGTTGGAGCGGCCCTTTCGAGCGCGAGCGGTGAGATACTTCTCGCGTGCTAAGTGACGAGAGTGAGAGAGATAATGTTATGGTTTTTCGCAAACTGAGATAGAACAAGTAACTCGGTTCAATTGTGAACACGCATGTCAAGTGCTGCATCGTGATCACGTGGTCAAGTTATAATACCACATGCTTATCGGGGACTTCAACAGACTCTTACTGACATCTTCGAATATTTTAGGGCACCAAAAGGGATTAATTATATTTTTGATAGTATATTCTTCTAACAGATATCGTTATTATATTTTTTTTCATATAAGATTAAATAATTAGTGGTACTTGGTTTTGTTAAAAAAATCGTTTCTAATATCCTTATGTATAATATTTTCCTAGATCGGTTTATATAAATGTCACACCATAACGAATTCTTATTTAGAATCGATGGCGACAAATTCTAGGATAGTCACAGATGTGGTGTTCGTATTCTGAAGTATCATTTTTATGCCTTATGGCATTTTGCAAAAGCCGACAAAAATTTTGCGTAAATTGAATATTTTCGACGGAAAAGTTTTCACTGATGTTGTATTGGTGAGTGCCCACACAAACTTTTATAATTATAAGTAGCGTAATTTTAATAATATGACAATTTAAAAATTGCAATTATTTGGCACATTTTTCGATCGCGCGCAAATATGGCAGCTGTATGTGACGGCAGCCACCGTGCGGACGTCATTTTTCTTTGCATATTAGAGAACCTAGTTGCTTGAATAAATATACATATATTATAATAATTTATTATTGTCCCAATAAATAGATTGCATTTTATTATAAAAATACATTTAATACACATATTTTTATATTGTATATAGGTATCAAAAATTTCAGGAAAAATCTTATTTAAAATATTTTAAATTATTGACAATTAACTTCCATTTATATTTTTACAATAAAATATTTATGACTATCCTGACTTTTATCGATTGCTTGGTGAACTTTTTTACCGTCCAATCGATTCGTCACATTATCTACGATGTTTACGATTGGACTAATCGACTATTCTTTTTTAAAGAATTATTAAGCGTAAACTAAACGAGTCACGACTGTATAAGTCAACATTCCCATATCACTATAAATAGAAACATATACATATTAAAAACACGTTGACCGCAAATTAGCACCTCTAGTAATATCTTCGAACCGTTTCTTTCTATAGTGTGTCGTTCTAATAAATGTACAGTAATGACTATCGCATATTTTTCATCTCCAATAAAGCTCCTAAACACTAAAACTATTTCTATAAATTATTATTGAAGTGTGATATAAAACTATTTTAATATTATATAAATTGTAGTTTGTATAATGTACATAATTCTGTAATGGAACATATTTTTCACGTTAAAAATTAATTATTTTGCACATTAAGTTTTCCTGATTCTTATAGCTTAGTTTTTATTTTAAACTTCAAATAAGTAGCAATTAATTACATAAAAAATATTTTCCTGTATAATTATAAAATTGTGTTTTCAGCAGTTACTTAACTGTAATTATTTACTCTTTTATCAATTTAATTAGTCATTATCGTTGCGTCACATATACGCCATCCTGTTTATTTAAAACATACTTAAAGCCAAAAATGCGTCTCTAACTGTCTGATTTTAATTTATTGTATAAATTCTTTTAACAACGATCACTATAATAAATATGATTAGTTCATAATTAATGGCGTTGTAGACTGAATTAATTTTAATTTATTTATAAACGATTTAAATTATTTTTCAAATGTGCAGATAAATATTTTATTGCGTTGTATGTTTAACGAAACTGCTATTTTTATGTGCTAAAATATTTAAATAGACAAACCCGTTTATAAAAGTCTTAGTAACTTTACAACAATTACAAAGGATAAACCTTCGCAGCCTTTTCTTTTAATTTTAGTTAAAAAATATGTAAATGTAAATCACTTTGTTTTATCCAATATATTAGATTAAAAATATAATTTTATATCAATAATAATTTATTAATAATATTATCTCAAAGAGAAAGGTGTTGTTTATACTAAAGAAGGTTGTGTATCGTGTGCGTGGTGATAAGGACAGATCTTGTACCCCTATTACCACGCACGTTTTATGTATTTCATTTATGTTATGCCTTAATTGCCATGTGGGTATAGCTGGACCGCAGAGTTACATGCGTAGAGATGCATATTGACGTTGTTATGCTTATGTAAAGTTTTTAAATTATGAATTATTTTAAAACAGTTTAAATTAGACGTACAATTTGGTAAATAATGGGTATATACATATAAATATCTGCTTTCTAGTCTCCATGTCGTCTCGAAGATTGAGTTGAACTCTTCTGATTTATGTGATTATTACTGTTAGATTAACTTGCTCTAACGGTCATAGTTAAAAGCGGTTGGTTTTTTGAGCTTATAAGAGTCGTTTCGGTTGATTTAATATAGCGCCGCTAGGCGCGAATTTGACGAGGCTGTCGTTTATTCCAAGGCAAAAGCGAAGTGGTTCTGCGTCAGGTTCTGATAAAAGTTATTTAGAATTGCCATGTTTGTGCTTAAAGGAAG
Source organism: Plectrocnemia conspersa (assembly GCF_051122295.1). Classification (NCBI taxonomy): domain Eukaryota; kingdom Metazoa; phylum Arthropoda; class Insecta; order Trichoptera; family Polycentropodidae; genus Plectrocnemia; species Plectrocnemia conspersa. The sequence continues at coordinate 21,712,309 of NW_028277165.1, forward strand.
CTCGACATTTCTCGCCAATGTAATGATTTGAGGCGGAACCAGACTATGTGTTATTGTCTAATAAATATATAGTTAAACTGTTTCTGCATAAAAATCGAATATATAATCTCGGATATTATTTTGTATTTTGTACTGCAATCGCAAAAAGCCATACGCAATTTGTAAATATAATGTCGACGAGAAAATTAAGTATTCTTATTAAATCCAAAAGACACAAACTAAAAAATAGTTTTATAAGCATTTTGTATTTTGTCGTTAGGGTTTTGGTGGTAGTAACAAGTTAACTGCTTAATATTTTTATTAAAAATAAATTCGCATAGCAACAACGAATTTATTTTTATAGACACATGTTGCGAATTATTTAAATTGTATGTAATTAATATTTTAGACTTGTTGCTAATTAATATCGTGGAGAGATTAAAATAAATAAAGGTCATTAACCAGTCATCACAACGACACACTGTCGTATTATTGCTGGAGCATCTACGCCTCACTTATTCCTGGTTTCCACTACCACAGCGCCCCCCTGGAGGGCGAGCACTAAAGTTCCAAACTTATATACGTATTTCTTATTTTTATTGTACATGTAAATAATTACTATAAAATAGAAAATATGTGTCTGTCTTTCTGTTACAAGAACTTTCTCTAAAAGGTGAACAGTAGCGACATGACATTTGCATATGACATTCTAGCTGCCATTTTTAAGTCAACTGTAGTATTTAAAACTATTAACTTTTATTTATTAAATACGATTACATGTTACTGCAATACATGGCAATTAAACTGAAACTAAACAACGACGTGCTTAAAACATATTACGTGCTACTGCAATACATATGTAAAATTAAATAAATTTATTAGAACAAGATAGATTAAATTATTTAAAATAAAAAATAAAAAAACGTATTAATTACGAGTGTTTAACGCGATCTTATAAACGCTACCGCAAAATTGTCTAAATTGCTAAAAAAAAGTAGTGTTAGGTTCCTATCATTCGCGATTAACGCAGTATGCAACAATATAATGCAAAAGTACTGATTTTAAGTATCGTCACTATATGTCTAGTATTATCATATGCTCCTCAAATGTCAAAAAGGAAACCACTTATCTCTAATCCATGTTTTACTTTTACTTTTACAAAGTAAATCGCATACCACACGGTTATGGTGCTATTAAAAAAATATTTAACTTTGTTTTCTCTGAGCTTAGTGTTTTTTTTTCTCAAATACTTATGCGTAACAACGATGCGTTGTTTGAAGCTCAATAAATATTTATATTTGTAGTTATTCATTCTGTCATGTAAAATAGTAGTCGGACATTTTTTATTGTATGACATACATATTTTTCAGCTGTATAAAATTATGCATTTTGATCAATATTTACTATAAATTTACCTTCTTTGTTTGCCTCATAATTTTTATATAATAAGTATGGATACACAAAATAAAACTTTTGAAAAGTAATTTTATAAATTTAGTGAACATTCAGTTTCGACCGAAATTAACGATCAAAACCTTTTTTTTATTTTATATGATGTATGAAAGTGTTTTTAAATAACTGATGTTTATATATATATTGCTATAAACAATATTGTTTTAACATATTTTTTGTAAAATTCCGCTCAGATAACAAACAAATAAAAATAGAGTTCTCAATCGAATTTTCAATTATTCAAATTATTTGTCCGATTTTCAACTATATGTTATACTATCTGGAATGAAATTAAAAAATCTTAGAATGAAATAATTTATATACTTAAGCAACACGTGTACTCGTTTTTGCTCTCAATATAACCGAGTGACTAGTGCCGCTCCAAAATATATGTTCCTTTATGCGCTTTTATTTTGTTTTGAAATGCGAGACAATAAGACGCTTCTTTTCATAAATGGAATGTTTATCGGCTATGTCTAATATGACCGAAATTCGCAGAATTCGTTCGTTGAACAAAACATTATATTGGAAAGACTCACCTTTTATTATCGTTCAACGCTTAATTAAAAAACAGATGTGCGTCGCAAATTTCTGTGAAGTTCATGTTACTTTTTTTATTTGTTGTTTCAAGACACAAAGATTTTATGGCAATCAATTCAATGATTTAAGCACGGTGAATTTATATATATTTATAAAATTTATATAAAAATCTGCACCAAAAACGTATTCGCACAGTATTATGTTATGCATCTTATTCATAAAAATTTAAAATTAAACTATTATGAAATTAATTAATAATTAACTAAAATAATTATTATTAACCACTAATTAAATAATATGTCACAGGTAATTAATTGACTTTTTGCACTCACTGGTTAAATAAATTAATATCGGACGAATATATTCGAATATTCTAATATTTAATAATTTATAAATAATAAAAACTACGAATAATTACAAAACTTAGTTGCCATGTACTCAAGCAATTCTATCTTAATCATTTTAAACGCAATTATATTGCAAAAAAAACCATGAGGCTTATTTCATAAATAAATAATTGAAAAACTTTATCTAAATTCATTTCGCCATTCGAATCAATACTGATTTCACTATTATGGGTTGTGTGGCACATATCCACCAGATAACGCTAGGTATGCTATTTTTGTTCAAGAAAATTTTGAATCAATTATTAAAAAGGTGCAACAAAATTATGCTACATCTCATAGCGTAGAAATGTGTGAAATGGCATTACATAGAAGACGCAAACTATTCGGAAAACTGATGATTATCACAATAGCTTTTAATCAACCATTGCATACCTTTACATGAAAAAAATATCTCTATATGATATGAATTTAATTTCTTCTTTAAAATAACATTTATTGCAACGTGGTGCAACATATGTTCCATTCAAGTCCATACAGCTGCAGTTGTGTATTTAGTAATGCCGACATCAGTAAACATTTAGATCAGCTGGACAAATCAATAAATACTCGCAATATACTGCCTTTAACATTTGTAATTTTGAACATACTTAATGTAGAATTTAATAACTGGTATTAAATCTCCATTAAAACATAATCCTCCAACTATTTTTCTCCTGGTTTCAGACATAACCACGCATTGTTTACTACTGCAGAGATGCTATCTGATTCCAAATTTTCCAAATTATCCTAGCTCTGCTCCGCGGGATCTTCAGCCATCGTTAACCGAGGCCCTGGCCGTAATCGCAAAATAACGAGGCCGTTTATCGTGTGTGTGATATTCCGAGTCCCTGGCGAGTGCAAGTAACGAGTATTCCACGTAACAAACTGGTAACCGCAATTATTTATGTAACAAACTCACTGCACTTGCTGCGCCACCGGTGACTAAAAATAAACATAACTACGATTTTGCGGCCAGCGTGCAACATTCCAGCCCTCGGCTCCCGGCGTGACCATATCTAGCTGGAATCCTTTTTTGTAAAATAACAACAGGGCTCGGAATGGACCTGAGCAATCCGGAACGCGACTCCGGTTCGAGAAATATGCGAAATTGTAACTCTATATCTTTCAACATCTACTTAAGACTCAATATATTCCTAACAGCGGAATCAAATTTTACCTTTTAATTTATGCAGTATTTTTTATTGACAGCATTTTTGCTGGTTTAATAAATAATTCACAATTTATAAAAAAATTAATTGCTTCTTCACAATGGTAAGCTTTGAGCTAACACGTGACATGTTACATCAGTGTATTTACAATAATAGGCATACCGTGACATTTTTTTCTATTTAATAAATTTTACTTTATATAAAATATTTGTTTTTCGAATTGGAATTGGCAGATGACGGTGGATTTGTACTCAGTTTGGTTTGCCATTTTGCCATGAATAGACTTACAGAACAACGCTTGTAAATTATGCAAATTTATTTCGAATATCGTGGTTCAGTTTGCGAAACTTACCTTGTGCTAAATCCATTTTAAGATCGATATAAATATCCACCCGATCAAGTAATTGAAATAACCATGGATCGTTTTCGCACCACGCATACTTTAATTGATAATACGTATCCGCAGAGACGTCGTACAGTGCGCCCCGAAGAAGTTGTTTCTATTGTGTGTTTCTACGAATGAGTCGATTCGCCATCGTGCACAGTAATTGGAGCTGTGTCCATCCACTTTATGGAAGGTTTTGTGGAAATAAATTGGTTTATGAGCTTACAAAATACAGCTCGTGCAAGAATTAAAGCTGCTCGATCGTGTGAATGGGCCGAAAATGAGATTACTCTTGATCCTCATTTTCACAATATACCACCGTAAGGTCACAATATTCCCGTTATGCAATTCACCTCGGAGATATCCATCAAGCAAATGTCACTTTCTAAAGGCGTATACTTATTTCGTGGTTCTAAAAAGCGAGTGCAACAATTGGCTGGATAATCGCTGCATTATTGAAATTGGTGAACAAGCTTTGCAGCTCTGAATACTTAACCCTGGACGGTCATGGACAGTCACATCCTGAGAAGGACCCAACCATATGAACACCGCAACAAAGAGGGATCTACCTCCGCCTCTGAGGATCTTCCACTGACATCATCATTCCGCCAGCTTCTCCGCCACTGTTCAGAGAAAACATCTCGCCATTCATAGTCTGTCGCAATATGTAATATAATCTATTGAAATTCTCACTAGTTTCTACCTGCGTCTTACCAAGCCTTAAGGTTTAAATTCTGCTGAATTAAATTTATAATTTAAATATTCTGCAAGAATTATCAATGTTTCTCTAGAATCAGGATTAATTGGTGCCTCTCATTTTTATATCTTATTCTTTGAATATTTGGAAACATTTCTTCTACTACAGAAGAAACATTTTCTAGAATTGGAGTTCTGATTTGTGATGGGTTGCTCATTGTCGTATCGACTATTTTTTGGCTGCTGTACTGTATAACTCTTTGCATTATTACTTTGGCCGCATTCTCAGAACAGCTACATGTGTGTTCATGTCTTTCAGAAACGAATGATCCATCACTAACACTTGTCCAAATTCTACCTTTACATCATTTGTTTTTATTTTCACGTCGCCAGAATTGAATCGAATCTACCTCATTATTAATCTTGTCTTTAACATAAAGATATCCATTCCAAGCATATTTTTCCTTGTCTCTGACTTAATATACCTGAATTATCCATTTATGAAGAATATAAACTGGAGTAATTCAATACTTACTGCACTTAATTTTTTTTACCAAAAATGCAGTGACAACTATTAGCGACAACACAATTAAAACCACGACAAAATCAAAGACGCAAAAAAAACTTTTTCTAAGTGTTTCCAGTCAAAATTCAAAATTATACTAAGCGCTAGTTCTGAATTATTGGAACAACTCTATGTACTTTAAAATAGATAACTGTAAAATATGTGATTTTTGAAAATTCTGTAAGCTTGTTCTCACGGTAATTTCCAAGGCTCAAAACAAAAAAAACGCGTCAAGGGCAAAACCCACAATAAACATATATCTGTAGTGATAGATATCTACATCAAAATTAAAAGCTTATGCAGAAATGTTTTATCGAGTAACTCTCAGAATTTCTTGAATAAAAAAAACAAATGTTTTAAGTGATATTTTATGATTATACATAAATGATAAGTAAAATATATATATTAGCTTCATATATTGTTTGGATCGTATAATGTTTTTATATTTTAACTATTTTCTTAAAAATATTACTATTATTTTCGTATGTATGTATTTTAATATTTAGTAAGTCATGGTAATAAATAAAATGATACAAGTAAGATTTGCGTTACGTATTTCCAGTGTAACGAATCTTCAATTTGTTCCTGAAAAACTTGTATACAAAATGTTTTCACTGTAACGAAGACTGATCTCAGTATAACGAAAAATTTTGATTCGAATTTAAGAATGATACAACTTACAATATTTCTCCGAAATCAGTTTGTCCGTTCTTCAAACTTTTTTTAACAAATTTTATAGTGTTTATTATTCTTAAAAATGGACAAAAAACGATCTGTCAATCTTTTAAGATAATATTATGGTAATTAAAAATTTAATAAAAATATATCATTTTCCTTACATTTAATATAACGAATTTTTTTATTCGGTCCCGTGAGCTTCGCTATACTGAGATTTTACTGCACGTTTAGATATCATGTGGCATGTGGCACAAACTTTATCTGATGTCCCTTCAATACGGATTTTGAGAAGGTTTGTCACAGATTATTAGTGAATACTTGTCGGAATTCGTTTTTTCGGATGATGTAACTCGGTTATAGCGACCGATTATCGAAAAAAATATTTGACTCCTTTAGAAATTTCTTAAAGGTCCAACTTGGGCCTTCTGCTCTTTACGTTATTTATTAATGACATAAATACGGCAGTTACAAATTAAAGCTTTCTTCTGTATACATACAATTTAAATTGTTTAGATGCATTCAATCTGTTGCTGAATCTTTCTCTCTACAAAGTGATTTAGATTCGCTATGGTAAGGTGACCAGAATTAAAAAAAAGCCATTTCAGACATTTTTGTTTAAAAGCTATCTAGATTTTCTTGTTTGAGGAGGACAGATTGCTGCGAGAGCTAAAAAAAGTGAGAATGAAAAATTGCTACAGAGCCCAAAATCTTTCATCGGTTTTTAGAGCTTTTTTTTATAATTTAAATACTATTTTTTTAATTACTTAGAAATCCAAAGCTTGCAAATCATTTATTTGTATATACCTAGCGTTAGAATGTTCACGATAACTGGCCGCGGCTAGACCATCCGCTGACCGCGCAAGATCAAGGTTGCTAAGTAATCGAGTTTTTCACCTCACGGCCAGATGCTGCCAACCATTTACGGCCATCGCATTGGCTTCTACATAAAAATAATATTTTTTATAGCACGTGTCTCTATGCGTTCTTTGTTCTGCAATTGAATATTATAGCAATACATCATAAATTGCAATATTTGCCATGTATCATGTATCAAGTTAAATACTTAGCATCTGCAGTTCGATAATAATTGGCTCAGTTGATTTTAACAGCTTGTTCACTATCAGCATTTCAATTACAATATAAATATTTTAAAGGTTGAACGTCACTTGAACAATATCTGACGTAATTTTGTTTTATTTGTTATCATTCGAAAAATGTTAAATAAACAAATGACGTTCGCTTTTAATTTATTTGTTGCATTTTTTCAGTTGTGGCAATAAAAAAATATGGTACAATTAACGTAAAATATATATAAAATGAATATGCATGGCTGTTGATAGACTAAATTGCACTGTGAGGCAAAAAAATAAATAGCATCCTTGATGTCAAATAAAATAATAAAATATCTAATTACTAGTTTGTTATTCTTACAAGAAAATCACAAAAAATATCACATACTATTAATAATTTAAAGCTTGATCTACGAGGATGTCACACAATAAAGCTGTTTATAAAATCTTCTAAATTTAAATAGTAGGCTACGTCCGCCTCTATCTATTTAGTTTCTAGACCAACCAATCTTTCTTCTGTCATTGCTGTTCGGAAATACATTTAGAAAACTGTTATCCGCACTTGCTACGCTAATATAAAATAATAATAATATTCTTAGGTTGAACATTTATGAATATATACATATATATGATATACAGGATGTGTATCAGCTGCCAAAGCATTTTCCAAATATTTACAGAGTTTTTAATATTACGTACGAAGTCTAGTTACGTAAATAATTTGTGTTATATGAAAAGAAAAAAAAATGTGTCAGTTGTTCAAATTTATTTCGTGGCGCACACAAAAACATTTGTCTTTTTCTTCTTGTTACTTACATCAGAAAATTATGGTTATACGGAAAGTTTTTCTACAGTTTCAAATGCAGTTATTTTATTTTTTCATGTAGTAAAAATATCAAGATGACATTAAACTGGTTCAAGGCATGACAAATATTTAAATATACCGATCGTTCACACTTTCACGATAACAGTTTGCCGTAAAATGTCATTTATGAAATATTTTTCGTCAATTGTGAAAGCGCAAAAATCTTTAGTTTGCCGTCGTAGTGTGAACGACCATTTATACGGTGCAATAAATTTCGTCGAATTAAAACCGAAATAATATAGTAAATAATAATACATATTTTATTTTTGCTGTATAAAAAAAAATTATTTACACCTATGCATTTAAGAACAAATCAGATTATTTATAATTTCCATAGTAAATATTCCTGCGATTAAGAATTCTCGTTCGCTTTCCGTTGATGTTGGCTTAATTGTGAGCAAATATTTATATATATATATAAAATATTTAGAATTTGAGTCTTAAATTAATTTCGTAGATTTTTTTTATTCTGGTGATTTATTAGATGTTTGTTTATTTATTCCTCGGCTATCGACATCATATTAATAAAATCATCATTGATATTCTCTTTATTAATTATTCAGTATAAGATTCTGAACTTTCTAAATTAGAAAAATATTCGTTCTAATAAATCTTCCCCATTATTCAAATAATAGGTAATCTCAAAATTGAGGTATTTTTTTTAAAGTCAGTCGTGCTTTGGTCGTTAAAACCTGAGTACGTCCTTTGTTATATCTGTGTTTATACAAAATTGCATGTTATATGAATTCTTAAAAAAAATTGAAAGGTAATTGGTGATTCATTAAATATTCCTAAATGTCAAAGATGGCTTAAAAAATTTCGAACGGGAAATTACGATATCAAGAATAATCTTGAATGTGTTACCTAAATGCGTTATTTAAAAATTCTTACTTCTTAGTAGCTAATTCACGTTAAAAGTCGTGCTCTTGCCGCCTTAGTGTGAACGATCGGTGAGGCAGACTGCTTCTATGCTACATCATTAACTAGCCTAAAACATCACTTAATCTGTAATAAATTAATATGTGTGTAAATAGATTCCAGAATTTTTTCATAAAATATGTATAAATAAATCTATTTAGAGATAAATAAGATTAGTATAAATTTCTAAATAATAGACTCCACTCTTGAGCTTATTAAATCGACTTCCTAGCAGTTTTGCATCTATTGAAACAATAGAAGCGCTGCTTCTTCTATGTTGCAATTTAGAGTTAAAATATACATTATTAACATGATCATATGCAATTAATATTAGTAAAATCATAAAGTAAATTATTATTAGTAAACCATAAAGAGTATATTTTGGTTAAAAATTGCTTATACATCCTACCGATCCTATTCATGTATTTGTACAACAAGCACTAACCTAACCTAACATATATTAACTTAACCTATCGTTTTTTTACATACAAAATATGTTACACATATACTTTTTTTTATATTTCGATATATTTGTTTTTACTGTATTCTTACTAATGATTTTCACTATATCGCGATTTTTAATTACTATTCTTACGATTTAATATGAGATTTAAAAAGTCTAAGATATTCGAACAGAATAATATAATTAATATAATAAATATCCAGATCCGCGTGTAACACTAGTGAAATAATCAATATTTTTATTGGTTTTAAAAATGGCTAAATATGTCTATAAATTATTTAAATACATACACACGAAGCATGCCAAAATAATATTAATAAAAAACTACAATATTCAGAATGCGTGAGACTATAAACTATGTTAAAATATGACTGCTTCATAGAACTGTTTTTTCACTATTTTTACTCACGTGTAGTTATTGTAAACATTTTTGTAATTCATATTATTTTCACTACAGTGTAGCTAAGCTATAAATACATTTCTTTTCAAGAAATATTTTTTGAGATAAAAATATTTTTTTATTTATGATATATTACATATAATTCTTTAATACGAAAATTTTGATACAATATTTACATTTTAAAATCTAATAGCATAAAAATAAATATTCTGATTCTATCGGAGTCAAAGACTAATAGAACGAGTTATATTTGTGTAAAATAATATTTATCTTACAAATTAATTAAATTTATCCATAAATAAAAGCTAGACTATAGGGATATAACTAAAGAGTTGTATTTATTCTAAACTACAGAATTTTTACAGAAACTAAGGGATGCATTGTCGGTGTTTTAACTCTGTCCAATTAGAACTTCTCGATTACAAATAATTTTATATTTTGTCGACTCAACGTCGAATGTGTTTTCTAAAACATTACTTAATAATAAATAAATATTATTTAATAATAATTTTGATTTACTATCATACATATTTATCTAAGTTGTATTTGAAATATATATGTATGTATTTTCTTTATGCTTATCGCGGTATTTGCAAAGGAGATAGAAGGGCTTGCGTATCGCACATTTTTCTCGCTCTCTCTCACGATTCCCATGTCGATGTTTTGGCCTAGATAATATAGAATAAATAGATAGTATTTAAACAAATTGAGTTTGTAGTGAAGAGGCTGCAACAATAAAAGTTGAAAGTATAGTGGGAGAGCTGCAGCTACGCACCGCCACTGGTATGTACATAATACGTAAATTGTTTTTCGAGAGTATATAAGATTGGCAATGTCTTTTTTTGAAATACTCGAAAATTCTCTAAAAATACAGTGTAGAGAAATATAGTATTGGATACACCGCTCTATCAATCTATCTTTGGTTCATTTCTTAACATCCAACCATCCATTTGCAAAATTTCGCATCCAAATTGCGACATTTGACGAAACCTTAACATTATATTTAACTGCTATTCACTTCAAAAATGATTCATTAATAGAAGATGCATATTTTTTTATTGCACGTTCGACTTAAATGTTAATTATCATATTGTTGCTACGTTAAACGTTTGAAGAAAAAGAAAAAGACGTTCGTAGAACACTTGTGCTAATTCTAAACGTCGCAAACAGCATATACGAATGATTTGAATTGTAACTGAGAAAAAAATGATAATTATCTAGCCATTTTGAATAACGACATTTTATTGTTATACCTATTTGTTAGATATGCTTAAAGCATAGACAATGAAAATACTGCACTAAGTAATGAATGCATTTATCAGATATTTTAAAATAGAAAATGAATTAAATTACTTTTTAACATATATTACAATTGCTATATTTTAAATTGATTTAAAAAAAATGGTGCTTCTTTTAGAGAATTTTTCGAAAACAATTTCAAATCGAGTATATTAATTTCTCGAGAAATTGTCTGTTTCTGTAAAGCCTTTTTTGTTATCAATTTAATTTGTACGAATATTTTAAAATGGTTTACAACCGCTGCATAAAATGGGTGGGTCCGTGCCAGGTGCTTAAAAATATGCATGCTTTATTGGAAGCTTTTAATAGAGGACAGAAGTATTTGAATTGCAAAAAATTGTTCACGATTTTCTCAACTGTTCTAATCGGCTTTATCTTCGCTTTTAGTGATCTAAGAACTACATTTATAATCATGTACAAAGAAATGGCTTAATGTGAAAATCGGCAGATTGCAAAAATATATGGGGGCTTACCACAGAATACGCCATAATAAATTTAGTCATCAATAACCAGAAACATATTAATTTTTTTTTTTTTAATTACAAATATTATATATGTACATGTAATCCATAAAGGATGGGAAATACGTAGTAAATCAATGATATTAATTAATAATCTGTTTCTCTATCCCAACGATTCACATTCCGCTCTCGTTGGCTTAATGTTGGCTATGTGGTTTTTTTCTAACTTTGCCCGAAATTTATGCGAATAACAGAATATTTAACCGCTCGATAACTGGTCGAAAAATCGACCGATAAAAACATAACAGTCATAAACATCTTTTTACTTGTGTGTGTTTATCATTATTTGAGTCAACAACCTGGTGGACACCTTCGGAGAAAACTTTTCCCCTACTTTATAATTTACCATGCTATATAAATTAATATTTATATTTATGTTCGTAATTTATGTATGGGGGACGAACGAGCGACCGCAGAGGTCGTATCGGATAGCTGTGTTTGTTATATGTATGTATATAATGTGATAGATTTGTTTACGTTTGCACAAGGAAAACTGTCCATATTACTAGTTGATGGTCATTTAAAATGCTCAACGTATTTTGATTTCGAAGGGTACATCCCTATCAGACATAATTACATAGTTAAAAAAACATAAATTTTTAAACCAACTTGCTCATTTTTTGTTAAAATAAAGTTGATTTATGCTACACGTTTTCAATTACATCTGGTACTTGAGACGTCGTTTTAATTTGTTTACTGGCATTAGATGTTTTAACATTAACATATCTTTGCCAGAAGCGTTAAATGGATGTTTAAAAAAGTGAATGGAATAAAACTTTCTATATACAGGCGGCCCTCGACTTTCGCACATAATTAGTTCCTGAAAATGTGTGCGAATGTTGAAGGTACGAAAGTCGAGGGAAGTAAAAAAAATTTAAATTGTGTGTATTTTAAAATATTTATTTATCAAATAAATACAAGATGTTTAAGAGGCGTTTAAGAGACACGTTTAAGTGGGGTTTGCTGGTGTTTCCTTTGAAAAGTTATCAAGAGTTAACTGTTTTCCACTATTCTTTTTCTTTTCTTCATATAGTATTTTATAACATGTTATGTTTTTATTGATCGCCCTACGCACTTGAGATATGCGTTCTCCATTGGGTTCACAATCTTCCATAATATTTAAAAATTTGTCAAGGTGCGTGAAGGCTTCATTCATATTTTTCATTGTTAAAGAGTTTTCAAAAATAAACCTGTCTCATCTACATTAAATATTTGGCTAGAGGAATATTCTCCATCTTCAATAATTTTGGATAATTAGGAAATAAATTCTTTTGCAGCATCTTTATCCGCATCAGCCGATTCTCCAGTAAATTTAATATTATGAAAAGAATACCTCATTTTAAAATTATAAAATCAACCGTTACTTGGTTGAAAAACCGTGTTAAAATCTTTTTTTAATCTATCCTTCCAATGTTTGTGCAAATTAAGAGCTTTTGCTTGAATAATTGAAATACTCAAAGGGACATCTTTTTGACGTTGGTCATCGATCCACGATGACAAAGATTTTCCATTTCATCCATGTTTTTTTTTTTGCTGTGTTTTTTTTAAACATATCTTTAAAGATTGCGGAAATATATGAATCGTGTGAAGCTTCTGAGTACTTGATTTATTTTTGTTCGTATCAACACAAGTTTTTCCGTTTCTCACTCGTGTTTATATTTTATTTAATTTTTTTTTAAATGTGCGAAATAGCCAATTGTGCGAAAGTCGAACGTACGAAAGTCGAGGGCCGCCTGTATATATAAAGTTTTATCTTCATTAGCTCTAAAATTGCATATATCAACTTTTTACTATAATTTCTTTGCAATCAATAAATATATCGATTTCTGATTCCCTCGACCTACAGGAGGATCTCAACTCCATATGGAAATGGGCTTGCTATAACCAATTGCCTTTCAGTGTAAAGAAATATCACACAATTTAATTTTCAAGGTTGTTAACGCCGGCAAAATATTCATACCATCTAGGCGGATATTTTCTGGAAAGGTTTTCTTCAACTAAGGATTTAGGAGTGACTTTCGAAGAACGTTGGAAATTTAGCCAACACATTGCAGAGACTTATATCAAATCCTTAAAAATGCTCGGTTTTATCTTGAGAAATGCGCGTTACTTCAGGAATACTTTAGTATTGCGCACTCTTTATGATACTCTAGTCCGCAGCATACTAGAAACTAGCTCCATCATTTGGATCCCAGGCGTAATGAATCAATGTAATGAATTGAAGCTGGAAAAAGTACAACGTTAATTTCTTCGATATTTATACTTGAAGGAATACGGGTATTATTCGTTCTTGTTTCCCAGTGCTTTTATTTTGGGAGCCCTGGGATACGTTTCTTTGTCAACTCGCAGAAGTGTTTATGTAATTAAACACTTCTGGAAATTGCTCAAGTGCATCGTAGACAATCCTTCAGTACTCGAGCAGCTTCAAATGTGGGCTCCTGAAGGTGGTTATAGTTCTCGGTCGCGTCCACTATTCTTGCCTGTAAAGTCTAGAACTGGAGCACTTGCCAACTCTTCTCTGGCCAAGGCTATTCATCTGCTCAATTCTGTCCATAGAAATATTGACATTTTCTCTTGCACATATGGAGTTTTGGTTCAGTTCGTATGGGACAATGCACACCTGTTGAGGTGATTTGTGTCTGTTGTTTTGTCTTGTTTATATTTGTTGTATTATGATGTATTTGTACTTTTGACTATCGTGACGCATTGGGTTTGCCTGTCATGTCACGGTGGTTATAATTTTAATAAATAAATAAATAAAAAAAAATATTACTTATAAATATATTCATGGTTGAAATAGAATTTCTAAAATATTTTACCGAGTTTATTGAGTCAGTAATACAGCAATTTGATTTAAAATAATGTCCCTCGGTAACCTATAAAGACAATAAAAGTTTAGTAATTCGTTTGCCCTATAAAAAAAAATGCATAAAATTGATGTAATTTGTGTGGAAATCTTTTTCAGATGTCATTTTCTCAATCAATTTTTTTTATTGTTTCTGCGTAGTTTCTGCTTCCACAATTATATATGTTTTTAAAATTTAGAATAACTCGTTTTTAATGGAGGTTTTTATTATGTAGTATTTTATCAGAACAATCATTTACTTAAAAATTCTTTTAAGAAAAGACATAATAAGTATTGTATTTAATAAATATTGAAATTTATCTAATAATTTAAAAAATTTATTAAAAGTAGTACTTTAAAATTAATTACAACGGCGGCTAAAAATTTTGTTTTTTTACACAAATATTATGGTTGATAAATTTATGTAGAATAACGGATAAACAATTTGATAACTTACATTAAACTAACGTAATTTTTATAAAGTTGTATCTAAGAAAAAAATAATTTTAGTCATAATATATAAATTGTAAAGTCTACTGACAAGACACAATTTTACATTGAAACCAAAGATGGAAATAAAAGCAAAAAATATTTCAGAACCACTCTTGTTTTGCCTTTGACCACCATTTAAAACATCACACTGTATCTTTACTTCCCAAATATGTCTGAGAATGAAACTAAATCTACCGATTGCATGCATTTTAATTAAAATTCCGATTATAAATACTTATCATTCGCCTCTATCACTCTCTCTCCCACAACGCGAAAGCTCAGCTACATTACTAAAGGTCAAACACGTGCAAAAAACATTACGTAATACAATTCATAATAATTAACGCACTTCACGGGACGTAAACTTCAGCGCCCCCGTCGCGCAGCACCACTGCAACCTCACGCTCGTTTTTAATCGTTCTCCGCGCTCGTTAACCGTACAGAAACGTGTTAAATTCTTGCGGGGCCGAAAAAAAGCTGCGCAAAAGCTCTCGGGGCATGCATGTGTGGTTCTTTTGTTGCCTTGTTCTAATCACACTCGGGTGAGCGAGTTTATTATTAGCGACCGGTGTTTGCCTTCCCTGGCGCCAACCGACGTCGCCCCGAGGGGCTGATGCTTCAGGACCGGATTTACCGTTGAGTTGGCTAGCTAGAGCCTTGCAGAAAAGATTATGGTTTTGCATTGCACATAAAATTGAAGGAGTTTGTATTAGTCATCACAGGGGGTCACGTTTGGAATTGATTGATGCACAGGGACGTAATTTAGGGGGGAGGGGCAGGTGGGAGCATTTCCTATTAGGCAAAATTCGGTTTAAATATGCATCACATGATTCTTATTTTTTATTTAAAGTTTTCCGAGCGTTCCCATTGCAACGGCGCCAATATGATTTTATTGCTTTTGACGTGGATTTTTTACTTCTGAGAACAACACTCTTATATCAGAAGTCCGTAGTTATATCGGTAAGGAGAGCTATAAAATTTTTAAATATAGTGTAATATCTAAGTGTAGATTAACTATGGAGCAATATGGGAGATGTGACGTTTATCTGTACTTCTTCTTTCGCCTTTTTTTCCCTGAGAGATGAGTTAGGCTAGTTTGAATTTTTGATTTAACAAGTTGGTTTGGGTTTGAACATCAAATGAACGTTTCGCAACTGTCAAATTGAGTTTCGTAGACATTTTAGAGCAGCGTATAATTTCACTATCAGTAAAACTATATTTTCACTAGTAGAAATACACACTATCTACTGGTGAAAATGTATTTGGACTTCACTAGTGAAAAATTCACGTTCACTGTAACATGTATACATCGCATGTAAATACATAATGATAAGTATGTAACTTTAAAAAATATATATTCACCGGTGAAAATATATTTTGATAACATATTATAAAAAATATTTTCAGATCAGATTCGAGACTGTGTTTTAGATTTTCTTTTAGGGATAACCCGAGAATTTCTGGCTTAGAATCAGGGACGATCCTCTTTTTGATTCTCTCACACACTGGCATCCAGATAGCACGTATACAATTTACCGTGTTATTGGGGGGTCTACTGTATACCATAAGATTCATGTTGTATGTTTATATTTATATTTTTTAATTATTTTTATGTATTTTTAACAATAAATTTAATCCTATATTTTACTAAAAGAATGCACAAAAGTATTAAACAGTTTTTGGGGTAAAATTTGCCACTATAAAACTATTTTTTTTCATTTATTTGGACTTTCTTTGTCATTATATTTCATTTTCTAGGTCATTAACGCCGGCAAAATATTCATACCATCTAGGAGGATATTTTCTGGAAAGGTTTTCTTCAACTAAGGATTTAGGAGTGACTTTCGAAGAACGTTGGAAATTTAGCCAGCACATTGCAGAGACTCATAGCAAATCCTTAAAAATGCTCGGTTTTATCTTGAGAAATGCGCGTTACTTCAGGAATACTTTAGTATTGCGCACTCTTTATGATACTCTAGTCCGCAGCATACTAGAAACTAGCTCCATCATTTGGATCCCAGGCGTAATGAATCAATGTAATGAATTGAAGCTGGAAAAAGTACAACGTAAATTTCTTCGATATTTATACTTGAAGGAATACGGGTATTATCCGTTCTTGTTTCCCAGTGCTTTTATTTTGGGAGCCCTGGGATACGTTTGTTTGTCGACTCGCAGAAGTGTTTATGTAATTAAACACTTCTGGAAATTGCTCAAGGGCATCGTAGACAATCCTTCAGTGCTCGAGCAGCTTCAAATGTGGGCTCCTGAAGGTGGTTGTAGTTCTCGGTCGCGTCCACTATTCTTGCCTGTAAAGTCTAGAACTGGAGCACTTGCCAACTCTTCTCTGGCTAAGGCTATTCATCTGCTTAATTCTGTCCATAGAAATATTGACATTTTCTCTTGCACATATGGAGTTTTGGTTCAGTTCGTATGGGACAATGCATACCTGTTGAGGTGATTTGTGTCTGTTGTTTTGTCTTGTTTATATTTGTATGTATTATGATGTATTAGTACTTTTGACTATCGTGACGCATTAGGTTTGCCTGTCAGGTCACGATGGTTATAATTTTAATAAATAAATAAATTATACAAACACATTATCTATTTAAAAGCACTTGCAAAAAAACCTGTACAAAATTTA
Organism: Plectrocnemia conspersa; assembly: GCF_051122295.1. NCBI lineage: Eukaryota > Metazoa > Arthropoda > Insecta > Trichoptera > Polycentropodidae > Plectrocnemia > Plectrocnemia conspersa. The sequence goes on from NW_028277165.1 coordinate 21,729,673, forward strand.
TTGTTGGTGTCAAATAAAAAGGGTACGGCCGTTGCACATATCCGCCAAAAGGTACCTCAACTCAAGATTATATGTTCCATAAAATTAAATCATTGCTAAGTACGCGGATAGTTTAACTAGATATTTATTAGTAAATAACGAATAGTCCAGAATAATCGCATTGACTAGAAAATCGAATATTGAAAGGGCGATAGACTACCGCGAACTTTTACATCAGACACTTCAGTCACCACTTCGCTTCTGACTTGGAACAAACGAGTTCAACCACACCAAAAAGCCGATTTTTACTTTTTGTATTATATATAATATATAGTATATTTTCTAATAAATTAAAAAAATGCTGTCGCACAACTGTCTTTATTTTTGTTTATTATAAAATTATTTATATTTCAAGCTTGTGAGTTTATCGATTTTAAATTCATAACATTAGTGAATATTATTTATTTTTGATTTAATCCCACTTTTCCTTTCGTTGTTAGAAATAATTGAAGATGGCTATTATTTTTTTATTTAAATGTTTTTGCTCTTAAGCTCCATAATAGTTTACAATGCCAATTCATTATCAAGTTCTTCGCGTACGTGTTTTATAGGAATGCGATCTCGAGACGGGCAAGGCAAAAAATGAGAACAACTTGTCTATGTTGAGGATGACCAACGTCAGATTAGAGCCAACGATAGCCAGTATTATATATAATATATACCTATAGTCAATTTGTTATCAGATTTTATGTGCCGGTTGTACTCTTTTGAACGAACAGGACCAATACCCTTTCTTGTCTTTCGATACCATTTGTGCCATAGCGAATCGGGTCAATTATTTTTTTTTGATCCTAGGTACATACAAGCGAAATTTGGTTAACACAGTTATTTTACCGTTATGGAGTCTAACTATAGATTTTAATGATTTATTTGATTCCAGTAACGAATAAAAATATATATTTTTCTATTAATATTAAGCAAATTTGTGGAGTATTAATAACATTGCATATGTTAATATGTGCTATTGTAAATATAATATATGTGGTAGTCTTACGAGTGGGTGGATATTTGGCGTTTGGTTACTTTTACGAAATAATAACGATATTTGATCTATGCAAATGAGTTCAAAGGAATTTTGGGCAATTTATTTTTATTCTCAATCTGAACCGGTAAAGTTTTATCTGTATCTTTTAGAAGTGTAAGATTTAAATAAAATATATTATGTGATTAGATTTGTATTGATCGAAATTAATATTTTTATGGTTCCTAATACTAATCTCTTAACATTTTTATATTATTGTTATAGATACTTACCTTAAAACCAGATGATTTAAATCAAAACTAGTGCAGTCCAAAACTAAAATTATATATATATATATATATATATATATATATATATATATATATATATATATATATATATATATATATATATATGTGTGGTTGAATGCGTTTTCGCGGAGAAATATTTGGTTAATATTTCTAGGAGTCGGATTACTCCGCGTACTTTTTTGATTCCGTGTGGAATCATGGTCCCTACGTTTCGGCCAGATTCGCCCGGCCATCCTCAGGGGAAAATTGAGAATATGAACATCCGGTGTGGGCAAAGCCCAGCATGTGGTTGTTCAGATCTGAACAACCACATGCTGGGCTTTGCCCACACCGGATGTTCATATTCTCAATTTTCCCCTGAGGATGGCCGGGCGAATCTGGCCGAAACGTAGGGACCATGATTCCACACGGAATCAAAAAAGTACGCGGAGTAATCCGACTCCTAGAAATATTAACCATATATATATATATATATATATATATATATATATATATATATATATATATATATATATATATATATATATATATATATATATATATATATATATATATATATATATATATATATATATATATATATATATATATATATATATATATATATATATATATATATATATATATATATATATATATATATATATATATATATATATATATATATATATATATATATATATATATATATATATATATATATATATATATATATATATATATATATATATATATATATATATATATATATATATATATATATATATATATATATATATATATATATATATATATATATATATATATATATATATATATATATATATATATATATATATATATATATATATATATATATATATATATATATATATATATATATATATATATATATATATATATATATATATATATATATATATATATATATATATATATATATATATATATATATATATATATATATATATATATATATATATATATATATATATATATATATATATATATATATATATATATATATATATATATATATATATATATATATATATATATATATATATATATATATATATATATATATATATATATATATATATATATATATATATATATTATATATATATATATATATATATATATATATATAATTGTAATTATTCAGTGATACAAATTTAAAACGTCGCTCTATTGTATTTTAAATTGGTGGCAGTGTTACATATAGTTCGAAGATTAGCCGATAGGTACAACAGTAGCTTAAAATGGCTGCCGCACTCGCAACGTGTGAACTAAAAGTTTATTAATTCAATCGCAACAGTCAGAAAAATGCGCCTAATTCGCCTCACTTCTGGATATAATCCATGGATCAATACATCACATCTTACACGATTCTGCAGTTCTACAAATTGTTTCTACAGAATTGAAAGAACGGTGTGCTGATGCTTGTCGTTCACTTTTGCAAAATATGACAGCTTCCTATGAATAATTGTTACTGACTCCTTTAAAATGAGTACTGCAATCAATTAAAAATGACGTAGACCTCTGATAAAATTTTCTCACAACCATTATATACGCAAATTTATAAAGAAACAATTTATGAGAGCTTCGAACTGCGCCGACGATTTATTATGCAACATAACGTAATAAACGGTTATTCTCTATGTTTTTAATAGTCTTAAATTATGTGTGACATTCATTTAGCATATCTAATGAATATCCAATTTCGACCTCTGTTTTTTACTGTCGCCATTAACTGTTATCAATTAATGCGGAAACATCTATAAAATCGAATGTTTTATTTTTATAGCAGTCGATAAATTGCCATTTTTTGGGTCACATCTTATGAACTTTCATATATAATGATTTCCTGGCATGATTAAACTACAATTTAATGTCAACGCGTCCCACAGTTTTGTACTTTCGCTCACACAATATGGCATAATGTAAGCATTATTCAATTACACTAATGCCTGCCACAATCACTTAAAATTTATTGAATAAAATCATCGTAATGGAGTCGTGTGATTCACCCGGTGAGATATTAGACAATTGGAAGCATTTTCACCGACCTTGCATAATCAGATCAACGTATAATGGAATTAATCATAAATATATTATATTAATATCTGCTTTATTTATTTCAGTATCCGAATCCTGATGGTGATAAATTCGAAGGACTGACAATGGGAGTCTCTGCTAAGACTTTACTCATGAGACTGCTGGATCCAGGTCCATTGTATAGACTGAGATCGTTGAAGATGATACAAGAGACGGCATTCTTCAAAGATTTTAATTTTGCTGCTGTTAGATCGCTTTCCGTAAGTATTATTAAGTCCACATCTACTTATTAATATATCAGATCAGTGTATAACGCATCGCTAGTATAATAATAAATATTTTAATAATGGCTTTTAACTTGATTAAATTTATTCATTTTAATTTTTTCTTACAAATTGTTACATAAAGGTGAGTGAAATAAAAACATGTAATATTTTCTATATAGAAATTTATTGAACTTTAAAGGTGTAATAAAACATTTTTCTACCCAAATCGGTTACTAAATCAGCGCGATTAACCACATGTCTTATCATTTATATATTATACATCTATAAATTTTTGTATTTTTTTTTATTTAAATTCAAGATAGTTTTTAATAAAAAAATTCCAGATATGTTTTTAATAAACTACTTCGTTTTTTGTAGGTTTTATTGTGGTTGGCTTAGACGTGCAGTTAGAACTTTTACTAAATAATATAATTTTATTTTTGATTTGCCATTGAATCTGCTTATATTAATAATCAAGTTGTTAATATCTGACCTAAAACATATAAAATTATTGATAGCTCGATAAGAATTTATATATTTGTCAATTAGAGTATAATTAATATATATTCTATGTTAAGTATTAATAAACTTTTTATCTTTTCAGGTCATTCCAAACGAAATTTTAAAATCTCACTTTCCAAATGGACCACCAAAAGTAGAGAATGTGTCAAAAGAAGCAGACGAACTCTTCGCTAAATTTGACAATTTTAATATAGAATCTTAAATATCATTCCCAAAATGTATAGTAGAAAATTATAGTTGAATTTAATTAATGCCATATATGAGTTATTTTATTTTCTCATATCTGTTATTATGCCATAAAATATATTTAATATTTATTGTTATGAATATTAACTGACATTAACGTAGTTTATAGATACTTTAATATTAGTGAATTTAGTCTTATTTATATTATTTATAACATAGATGATTATTGAAATGCTTAAAAAACAATATTAAATACATCTTTGATATACCATTTTTAACAAGAAAAATGTTCTTAATTCCAAAAATAAAGCTAAATAATTCTGCAATATTCTCTAATCAGTAATAGATAAAATCACTTAACAATTTCATTAGTAGTAGCTAACGATATTTTTATGAAGGGCATGCATGACATAACCTCAAATAAAATTTTATTTTATTAATAAAATAGAATTGCTACGTTTTCTCTTACAGACTTTACACCAAGAACATGTTAAATATGTATTTCAATTCCATGAATGTCAGTGCTTCTCTATTGTACTTAAATTATATGTGTTCATGTACTATATTTATTTTTTAAATTAGAATAGTATAATTATCTGAACTATTTTGTTTAATTTGCCTTTCTCTGATTCATTTTATTGTATGATACAATATTGAACTTCTTATAACGCTTCAAGTACAGAATTTTTATAGATTTACATATACACTCTAAAATAAAAACAACAATAGAAATAAAAACACCAAAGATTAACAAATAAAAACAAACCTTAACATCTAACATATTTAACGATTTAACATTTGTAATAGCATCTTCTTTAAAAATTACAGAACCATACCAATAAGTCAATAATCCAGCTTCAAATATATATTTTATATAGTGCTCATACTTTCTTTTCATTGGAGATCCTCTGGGGAATATTTTTGTAAAATAATTGCTGTGTATTCTATCATTTCCCATATGGATGAACAATTTACTTTTATCGTCTCTTAATAACTTGCTGTAATGTAAACCCAGGGCACAGCTGCCCCAACAACCTTTCTTCATAACGGCTAAATCTTCGAAACAATTGACGATGGTCATGATCTGTACAAACTTTGTGTTTATTCGTTTAAAGAGCTCACTCTCCTCCGGCAATTTAGCATCGGGTGAAGGGTAACCTTCGATTTTGTAATTGGAAGCATCCAATTGTTCGAACGTATCAATTTCGACGTCCGTCTTTGGTGATGTCAATAAAGATATAATCGAGCCTTGGAACATAAAGTTGAGCAAAAATATAAACCAGAATATAAGAAAGACCACTAATCTAAGAGAATGATTTCTTCCGGTCCATTGCACCGGTAGCGATAGGAACAGTTGTGTGGTGTATAAATACCCACGTAATATTGCGTCAAAATTACCGATTCTTAATTTCCTCAATGTATAATAATTGATTATCACAATTATATGAAATACGATAACGATTAGGATTAAGGCTTTAGTCTCGAATATATTCAACATGTTCTTCCAAGTCGGAATGAGCTCTGCTCGGTGGGTGAAAAAGCATAATCCGCCACTTTCAACGGGATAGCTCATTTCAACCGGTGGAAATGTTAACACTGTGTAATACACATTACCAGTGCTGAATTGACAACGTCTGAAAGCCACATCTAATAATCCATTTACATAGGCTTGAAAATTACTTCTTAAGTATTCGGCATCTCTGTTTTTGTATCTCACGGTGAAGTTGAAAAGTTTCGCCATTATTTGCAATATCATCCCATCTTTTCCTGTAAATTTCTCAATTCCGGTTACATTATGATCGATTTGCATAACAACTGGAATACTAACTGTGAATACAGACAATTCAAAGCCCTTCATATCAGCCATCTTATCGATAAATACTTCCAAATCACTTTCGTAATACTGTCCTTTAATTTCGATGCAAGTTTGAATGAACCACTCGGTCGAGAATGAATCATAATCTAAAAAGCTACATGTAAGATTACAGAATAAATTTTCAAATACGTTTCCTTCGTTCATCAAACTTGGATCTAAGACAGAATAACAACCATATTGATCGTCGTTGTAATCGTCCTTGTTAATCACAAACGGATCGTACTCAACCACTCTTGTTTTACGCTTATTATAATCGTATTCTAAAATAATAGTTTTATGTAAATTGTACCACCAGCTCAGGTAAAACATCCAATGTAGCGAATATTCTTCTTCACAGTAAATCATAACTTTGGCGTCCACCGACCAGAAGGTGGATTGAATAATTTCAGGAATCGCCTGTGATATTTCTTTATAAGATTTTACATAAAACACAAGGATTCCAGCCGGATACAAAAAAGTATTTTCAGCGTAGGTTTCCGGAATGTTCATTTTGAAAGAATTACTATCTTTAGGACTTGAGCTCATTACGGCAATCTGTAGTTTTAAATGTCGTATTTTACTGAAGAATCTTCCTGGAGGTGATCCATAAATTAAAATTGTACTTCGATATAAATTTGGATGATGCCTCAAAATTATGTCGCCCTAAAAACAGTATTATTATTAATCAATCTATATTAGAGAAAATTTATATACTACAAAAATTAATTAAAATAATATTTATCCATTATAAAGATTTTTGCCAAATAGATAAGATGATGCATAGTATAATGAACGTTAATTTTAAAATAAGTTTTAGGTCCTACATTATAATTATGATTTTTTTAACTTAAAACTTCAACATGTTTTTTTACTTTCAAAATTTATAATTACAACGTAGAGCCAAACACTCAAATTTAAATATGTTAAATAAATCATAAGCAACCATAGAATTGATATCAAAAATAATTTTGGAGTGTCCTGCAAAATAAAATCTGATTTATCTAAAAAAAAACTGACTTTATAGGAGATGACAAATAATACAGTGAAATTCTGCATATAATCTTAAATTTAACTTGAGTGTTTTAATCTTTATGGCAAAGTTATATTTCCATTAATTATATTCTAAATTGAATAAAAAAGAGATTGGTTGTTCCATAAGTATTCGCGTTTTCTAAAGGCATATACCTATTTCGCTGTTCTAAAAAACGAGCATATCTATTGGCTGGATGATCGCTGCATGATTGTGATTGGTCAGCAAACTTTGCAGTTCTGGATACTTAAGCCTGAACTCTGACGAGGAAAGGACAGTCACTCGCAGACTCCGGCAGATACTCGAAGAGACCAGCAGACGCCCGCCGCCCGCGAACAACATACAATCATAGACGCACACATCCCGCCGCCAGCTTCTTCACCACCGCTCGGAGAATATACTGCCGCTGCCACACCAATCAGAACTCTGAGGATCATCCACTGACATCACCCCTCCGCCAACTTTTCCTCCACTGTTCGGAGAAAACATCTCGCCATGTATCGTCTGTCACAACATATTGTATGTAAATAATGTAATAAAACTCTGACTAGATTCTATCAAGCGTCTCACTGGCTACGAAGTCATACGCCTAGGGTTCTCAAACCTTAAAAAATAAATTAGCTGAGCACAATTGTTTGCCTATAATCAAATATTCATTATGAATTATACTCTTCATATCCCACCAAATGCATAACATCTTATTGGGATGTAATCTTGTTCCCAGGCTTGAAATTGGGAGTTAATTGCCGCCAAACCACTGCCTTTTACGTCGCGTGTTAAAGTTCAGAATCCACTTCGCATCTCCAGTAACAATATAGCTCAAAAGTAAATCTTTCTGTTCTAGAATCATTAATGATTGGCATATTGAGATACGCTACGCGGGGTTTTCGTCAGACAATTTATGAGCTATTCTGCAAATTAATACCTTTCCTATTTTTTTAAATGTCTGTGGACTGATGTAGACGACACGTTGAACTTTCGTGCTAGCTTCCATACCGTTAATCTGGGATCTGCTATGATGGCAGCCCTAATATCCTCACTAACAACCCGCCCATACGTAGATATTCAATGTAAAAATCCAGGAACGAAATTTTTAGAACCAACTGCCCATTGCATTATATATTTTTAGCTGCTATTGACCGAGTTGAAACTCATAAAGCATAATATAGCTTAACTGAGATTATTTTATCTCCACTGCCATTGTTGATTTAATATTGAAAATATCGAAACCAAAAATATCCCATTAATAACGAACATCGTTGATACGACTACTGTTAACAAACACCGAAAGAACACTAAAATTATTGTTAATTTTTCAAAAAGGTATACATTTTTGCAAATGTAAGAAAAAAACGCACTTATGGAACAACCTATTATATTAATTAAAGTAATAATTTTACCATCACTGCCGATATATCATCTTCAACTGAATCGTTTTTATATATTGTATAAGAATGTACAGAATTCAGTAACACAATACAAATAATCCCAATTATAAAAGACATGTTGAGCTTTTACGTGAATGTTTTTGAATAAGATATTTTTTGGTATTAATCTTTATATATCTACTATAATTACATAATTACATATAATATTTCAATATTCAATGCTCATGTAGTCATTACTGAGTTTGAAAATCACATGGGAATTGAATAATAAATGTGATTAAAATGTACTATTCTAATATTATATAAAAATATATTTATTTATTCATATTAGAATACAAAAATAATAGTATTTGAACAATCAACATATACAATTGAATTAAACGATTAACAATATCCAATTTACCCAAAAAAATACAACATTAACAACAATATCTTTCATTTTAAATATTTGTGCAAATTATCCCATGCCTTTTTGACTTGCGTAGAAGTAAACTCATACTTCCAATATGATGAAAATACAACATTAGCAATGGCAATTTGTTCTGCGTTACTCGGTTGAGAAATAAGTCGCGATTTGGCCGCTTCTTCCGATAAGTTGTTCCTCTCCATCATTCTTTTAATTGCCTAAAAATATCAAGATAATCATCAATAACGCTATAAATTATCCATGCATTCAAATAAATATTACTTCTTCAGGCGGAATGATGCTAGTCCATACTTGATGGCAATATTGATGCCAGTTTGCTTGTAGCAAAACAGCGGCTTCCATAACCACAATTTTATAACCTTCATTGCCCAACTGTTCGACCTGCTTCCTGGCAAAATCTATTATAGCAGGCCACATGAGATTGTTTAGTTCAATCAACCTAGACTGGTTTAAATAGCAACATATGTAGATCAATAAATTAAATTATAATATTTCATAACTCATGTTAATATCTCGATACATATCGTCAGTTTGGAAAAAGAGCATTAGGACTCTAAATGTTGGTATGAAACGACTGCTGATCAATATATATAAATTTATAGATAGCGTTTGTGTTGCCAGTCATTGTGAGTAAAATCCCTACGTTTATTTATTTAAATTAAAACTATAGTCACAATGGTCAAAAAACAATACAAAGTATATAAAAAAATATAAGAGTCTCCTATATCTATCTTACAGACATGGTTCACCATACTGAAATTTTATTTATTTATTTTTAAAAGAATCATACATTTCCAACAGATTGTTTAGAATTAAAAAAAATAACGAATATTCTGAATTAAAAGAAATAAAAGCTGGAGTCCTACAAGGAAGTGTCCTAGGGCCGATACTATATGTGTTATACACGTATGATTTGCCACAATCGCAAAATTTGCGGATGATACAGCAATCCTGACAGTGGGGAAAGAAATAGCGAATACTATTGAAAACCTTCAACAAGCTGCTGACAGGATCACCAAATGGAGCGAAAAATGTAAAATAAAGTTGAATGAATTAAATTATCGGTACATATCAACTTCACCAATAAAAATATAACTGATCAATTGCAAATTTTAATAAACGGCAACACTATCCTATTTGGAAATACCTTGGCATGACCTTGGACATCAAACTGCAGTGGAAGAAACATATAAAAAAAAAAAAAAGATCTTGAAATAAAATATAGCAAGCTATATTGGCTTATGGGATGAAATTCTAAGCTATCAATATACAATAAAATCAAGATATACAATCTAATCCTGAAACCAGTTTGGGTCTACGGCATTCAACTCTAGGGATGCCAAATAGTGCCATGTTAGAATGGTTAAAAAAATTCAAAATAAAGTGTTATAAAACATTGTGAATGTACCGTGGTATGTTCATGATAGAGACATACATCGTGACCTAGGTGTAGAAGATGTCGCCAGTACTATAAGACGTTTTGTTGCTAAGCACCAAACATCGCTCCAACAACACGTCAACACCGAGGCAGTAATATCCTCAATGTGGACAACTTGAAAAGACGGCTGAAGAGAACTAAGCCCTTCGAACTGGTCTAGTTATGATTACTGAAATTCATTTACTATTAGTGATTGTGTAGTGTATATAACAAAAAAATTTGGACGCCAATGGCTGAACATTAAATAATATAATTATATTAAATAATAATAATATAACAAAAAAGAACATTAAATGAACATTAAAATAATATATAAAAAAATAACATTAAATGAAGTAAAATTAAAACCCTCTCTTCATAATAAAGATAAACATGAAGTTGTTTTGCAAAAGTCGTTTATATGTAGAGAAATCCTTCACTTGCTCTCAAAAGTGATTCCGAAAGATAGAGAATGTAACAACTAATAAATTTTTTTAAGCATGTACTAAATGTAAAAAGATTCTGTGTGGAAAGTGTACTAATAAAATTTAATATGTTCGTAGAAATTATTCCGAATTGTTGAGTATATTATTTTTATTGTCACTTTACCATTTTACTTGTAATAATATTTATGTTTGTATATTATGTCTATTTTAGTCTTATAGTTAAATGAATTATTTAAAAATAAAAAATAAGTACTTGTGTTTATCCGTCAATTTTTCGGGTGTCCATAAAAATAGGTATATAAAAAATACCACTAACCTAGTGCTAATGTAAAAAATAATATTATAATAGTATTTTTAACAATATTATTGTGAAAAATATCATTTTTGATTGTTTCCAATTTAGATAATATTTCTCTTAAGATTATACCCCAACATTTTACATTCTTGTATCTTTTTCCAAACTGACAATAGTAACACAGTATAAAAGATTTATTTTTGATCTTTTTTATTTATTATTACTAATTGTAAACTGCATTTCTTTACTAGATATGTAAAATTAAATAAACGACTCAATATATATTTTTAATCACAGCAGAATTTACCAATCTCGAATTTATGCATAGAACTAATAGATTTTAATTATTATATTTACAGGATCATTGAAGACAATACTTCCGAGTTCTTTCCTATCGACTTCGCCGCGTTCGTTAATAACGTGTTGACCAAAATTTTCTGCGATAGTAGCATTCATTGGAGTGCCAGGCATGTAAAGCTCGTGAGCGATTAGATCGCAGTTTACAATTCCAGCACCAAGCTCCCTAAAATATCAATTTAAATTAATAACCAAAGAATTAAAATTCTATAATGAATCACCACATACTTCAAACGTTTAGTGATGTTTGTCTTTCCGCTTGCAATACCACCAGTAAGACCAATCACATACGGCGACGATGGAATAATTAAATTTTCCTGAACACATAAATTTTAAGAAAGGATTTTTAAGAAAGACAAAATCATTGAATCAAACCTTCGGTTCTTTGATTGTAGTTCCGAGCAATCTCATCCTTCTATTACTCGAGCTGACTTTAGCTTCTTCTTCGCTATGCTCATTTTTGTTTTCGTCTGCCAAATCAATGCAATGAATGGACAGTTCATTCAAGTTGTTCTCTTTCCGTTTCTTATTTACAGCATCGCCTCCTTTGATCGTCTCCTTACTGACAATCAATAGCTTGAAAAAAATTATGTTTAATTATATTTCATATTATTAATAGTATAAATGTTATTTATTAAAACCTCCAATTTCGCATCATCTTTAGTGGGTCCATAAACATCTTGTATTGGAACTACATTATATTCTAAAGTCGGGTCTATATCATTTAAGAACAATTTTACATTATCAATTCTCAAGCTCAACGGTTCAATTATTTCCCATAACTTCTTTGCTGTAATACATATAATTTAATTATTCAACTTGTTTATTAATATAATAGTGAGAATATTAAATATATTACATTTGATCATATTGACATCTGTAACTCCTACAGTTAAACCTTTCCTAACTCGCAACACGCCTTCCGATAATAAAATTTTGTGACCGTTATGAAGTCTATCAAACGTTCCGCCTAAAGCTGCATAATCAAAGATAACATCGTCAGATTTAATTGTATTATTGTCGTCTATTATATTTGCCATAGGTTCAGCATCTATAATAAAATATAAAATGATTACATAACACATATTTTTCACAATCTTAAACTGATAAAATTGTTTATATAAAAACATAAATCAAATTAACTATGACAGCAATTATAAATCATCACACACCCAATTTGATTATATTAAAGTTATGGTTCAACTTTGATACGCAACCCTTCACGAAATCGGTAGAGAGCGTCTGTTGATTATCAATCATTATGACGTCGATCGGAAAGTATGTATCAATAGTACTCTTGGAATCCTTCAAGTTTCCCAATAATACTCTAACGTCGAGCTTTTCGCAAGATCTAGTCGCCTACAAATATTACACATTAAATATTAAGATCGTATATGATATTAATAGTCATCACTTACGTGTTTGTATATTCCGTTGATCCATTTGCTGTACTTTAGAATTGGTAGTGATTTGTCTGATATAGATACGTATAACGTATCGCTAACGTATTTTGTGACATTACTAAGCATGTTGGGAATCTTAGATGAGTTCGATATGAACAATAGTCCTGTCTTAGCCATTTTTTTATTCAAATTATAATCTACGAAAATATTATATTATTAATACGTATAAAAGTAAACCAAGTTAGATTTAAATTCAAAATGATTTATTAACTAATACATTTGTATGATAAATTAATATAATTTGGTAAACAAAATGGTAAAATAAAATATTCTAGTTTTTGTTTATAATAATTATTGTTAATAAATCAAACTAACCGACTGTGGTGAAATGAAAATAAAATAATAGGAATGTGAAGAACCTGCCGCTGAACATCGATCACTGCCGGTCGGAGACATTTGACTTTTGACATCTGTCAGATTCAGGGCTGCCAGTATAAAAAAATATTTGCGCTTGCGCGATAACGACTTAGTTTTGCTTTATCATCGTCTTTATGATAAGCATAGAAATCTTTTATGCAATAAATAATATTTTTTTTAATCAGTAACAAAAATTATAGAAAAAAGTAAAGTAAATATTTCTAATATCTTTTTCCCCTTAATCCTCTCATCCACGAATCAAAACTAGAGTAGATTTTTTTACTGTATATATCATAAAAAAAAGATCGATTAAAAGATAAATAATAAATTTTATTGATGTAGCGGTTTTTTATCAACAAGTGTTTCAACCTGCACAAATGGAGACCACATGTATCTTTTTATAGGTATGAAATTAAAAATTAAATATATAGCAGATATATTATTTATTATTCAAAAACTAAAATATTAGTTTGCTTTGTTTTTTCTGATGAGGTATATTTCCACCTCTGTATATGTTAATAAGCAAAAGTGCGAGTAAATTCATCATTTGCTTCACGAGGAGCCATTATATGCCCAAAAAATGACTGTTTGGTGGCATTGTGGTTAGGCAGCGTCATTGGGCCTTACTTTTTTAAAAACGATTAAGATTGGACTGTAATCTTGAGCGCTATAGGCGCATGATAACTGTATATTTTTGGCATGAAATCGAAAAGATTAATGTGGAACACATGTGGTTTCAACAAGATGGTGCAATTTTCCATACATCTGGTGCAATGTGGTTGGATGTTTTGCATGAAAAGTTCTCAGGTCGCATTATTCCAAGTTTTGGTGACGTCAACTGGCCACCAAGATCATATGATTTTGTGGGGTTACGCTAAAAGTCGTGTCTACGCCGACAAACTCGAAACCTTTGACACCTAAAAACCAACATTCACCAAGAGCCGAGAGACCGCTCGAAATGTACAAATAAGTAATCGGAAGAATTGGTTGCTCCAAAAGATCGAAAGGTGACAATTTAATTAATATTATTTTTCATTTTTAATGAAACACATCAAATGTTCGATTAATAAAAAAAATCCGAATTTTTTTAATGTTCGGAAACTGAAGTTGGATTACATTTATCATATTTTACACATTTAAAATAAGTTTTGCAAGTTTTTGCAAGTGAGGTTCATTCCTTGATTGTGTTGTGATAAAAAAATTAGCAATGATACTCTGATGCTACGATATTTCAGAGTATTTTTTTGCATCTCCAATTTGTTTTATGTGTTTTACAAACAATTGTCAGGATCCAACTTCATTGTTCTCATTCTTAATAATTTGTTGATAGAAGGGGGGGGCATGAGCTTCATTTTGTATAATTTATCAAAATAAACCCATACGCCATGAGCCAAAGCTGCTTTTTTTGGTTGGTAGTATATTATTTAGCATGTTTAAATAATAATTCATACTCAATATTAACAATGTAACAAGATTTTCGTTTTACTTTTATTATCACAGAACAATACAAAACATACACTATTTAATATTTTAAATATAATAAATACTAATTAAACTATAACAAATGTTTTAAACAGTTTTGCTCGATTGAGTGTATAATTTATAATAGATGCCTCTTCTGTGCAATAGTTCTCCGTGCGTTCCGGATTCTGCAATGCGACCTTCGTTGAATACGCAGATCAAATCAGCATCTTTGATTGTCGTCAAACGATGAGCTATGGTGATGCACGTTCTTCCAATCTTGGCTTGATCTAGAGCTTCTTGCACAACCTGTAATTCAAAATTGTTAGATATTCAATTATTTTTAATCATAATCTCAAACAACAGACCTTTTCACTCTCGGTGTCCAAAGCTGACGTCGCTTCGTCTAATAGAAGCACACGAGGATTACGAAGTAAAGCTCTAGCGATTGCTACTCTTTGTTTTTGACCACCCGATAACTGTGCTCCTTTAGTTCCAAGACTTGTTTCGTAGCCCTATAATAGGAATAATTAATAAATTATGGAATGCAGATAAAGATAAAATTCAACAATTTACTTACCATCGGTAATGATGTAATAAATTTATGTATATTGGCTTTCATAGCAGCTTCGATTATCTCTTGTTGTGTCACTTCGCGACTGTTATCGCCATATGCTATATTTTCTCCAATCGTACGATCGAAAAGAATCGGTTCTTGCGACACAATACCGAGGTTGCGTCTCAATTCATTCAACATCAATTCATTGATTGGTTTATCATCTAATAACTAAATTAATGTTTTTTTAGCATTGTTGTTACATATATTATTAAATAGCTAATTTGATATCAGTTAACATTTAACTGAATCAAATATTGCATAAATTGTGTTTAATATACTAAAGAATAAATTAATTGTAATTGTCTACAATCAACATCAGATCACATCTCTCTCAAATACCATTGAGTAATTGGATTTTTAAGATAATTATTTTATATTTTTATTTGAATTCTTAACTGAAATTTATTTGATTTAAACAAACTATAATACTATATTATTATTTGCTCTATATTATGGATTATTCACTAATATATAGTAAATAAACCATAAAAAAATGGACATGTCTGGTATTGATACTAGACGTCACAAATGTGCGAAAACCCAAAGTTATACTTACAACTTGTCCGTTGGACGGATCGTAGAACCTTTCCAATAATTGAATGCACGTCGATTTACCACATCCACTTGCTCCGACGAGTGCTACTGTTTTACCTGGTTCTATAGTTAATCCCAAATTGTTCAGAACGCGAAGATAAGGTCTCGTCGGATACGCAAAATCAACGCCTTCGTATTTCACTTCCCCTTTGGTTTCCTAAATTGTCAGCGTTTCATTAGTTAACTGCTTAAAGTTATGTACACGCGTAAAAGACACCTACATAAGTACCATTTGTCGCTATTTGTGGATCGAGTATCTTCGGTATTCTGTTCATTAAATGTAAGATGTTACTGGCCGATTGAATTCCTTTCTGCATATTCGGCGCAAAAGTTAAAGCGTTAGCGACCGAGATTGTAGCCAAAATTAATGCTTGTGAGACTCTACATTAATACGAAAACGTTGTATTATATTTTAAAATAAATAATTTATACCGACTAACCTTAATACGTTAAAATACTCGACACCTTCGTTTATTATAAGATAGCCTCCGTAATAAATGGACGCAGCAAATGCGAAGAAAATCAAACTTCTAGCAATGCCGTAAACCAATCCTCTGTAATGTGTGTTCTTTTTTGCTTTAATCATAGCGGGCTCCAGTTCACGGACAAACTGATCGACAAACATTTTCTCTCGTCCGAGTGAAGCGACTGTTCTTATGCTACCGATAACGTCGACTGCAAGCTACAAGACAATTTTTTACATCAAGCTCTAATATTAAAAATTAGATAGCAAAAGGAGACTTAAGAAGAGATATGCAATCAAAGATGTAAAAAAGCTCAAGAAAATAAATGGAAAATAGCTGCAATATGATATGCTGGACCAGAACAATATCTGTAAATAATTGTAGAACCAAGAAATAGGAAGATATGATTTGCTTTTAATGTTTCATGAAAAAAGTAAACAACAAACAAATGGATAATGTACAAGCTTACTGAGTTACACAAATTACATCATCAGGGACGTTATTTCAGCTTTTTCCTGGGGGAGGGGAACTGAAGTCGTTTTTTTAATATTTCAATTTCACTAAGATTCATAGAATTTCATTAAATAACAAGTATTTTTCTGGCCGAATTCAATGGGTCCCTTATTAGAACCTACGTCGAAAGCAAAAAAATCGTACCGTTGCCGTCGCAGTGGAAACGCTCAGTTATCTAGCATTCATATTAAGATTTATATACTAATATTACGACTTCTACTGTTATCTAGAATTCATATTAATATGTATGTACTAATATTACGAAAATCGAATAAAACATATATAAACAGTTATCCCTTCTCAGAAATCAAAAATCCATGTCAAAAGCAATAAAATCATGTCGTGGCGTTACAGTGGAAACGTTTGGTACAAGAGGTTTAAAGTAAAAGAAATTGCAGAAAATAGTAGCGAAAGTTACTCAAAAATGACGATAAAGTTGATAAATCAGTAAGGATATTAATTACATATGTAATAAATTATTTTGCTTTTTATCAAATTATTGAACCATTTGTATTATTGTTTTTATTTACCAACAGGTGTCACTACATAATTTTCACTTGTTTTATATTTGTATTAGATAAATATTTATTAAATAATTATTTTTGAAAAAATTCAATCAAAATCCTAACCACTAATGTAAATTATTTTAATCGATCAAATTTCGTTTAAATATTCCTAATTAACAGTATGTAGTAAGAGAAACCTTGAAGCGTTTTTCATGGACGTCATTTCAGCTTTTTCCGGAAGGGTGGGACAAAAGTTAGCCAATCAGTGGTCGTTTTTTTAATATTTCGATTTCGTTTAAATTCATTAAATGACATGCATTTTTCTGCCTAAATTCAAAGGAATCCCTATTTAGAATCCACGTCAAAAGCAATAAAATAAAGCCGTCGCCGTTGCAGTGGAAACGCACGGTTATCTAACGTGCATATTAAGATTTTTTATTACAATATTTTGACTTACTATAAGTGATAATCAAATGAAGCATATCTAAACCGAATTTTAACCAATAGGAGAGCGCAAAAAGTCAAAAATCCACGTCAAAGGCAATAAAATCGTGCCGTCGCAGTGGGAACTCTCGTTATGAACGGGAATGCCTATTGACAATCGGTCAATGGTACTTTGTCATATAAGGAACGTCTTAGAATTTGAGAAAGCGGTTCAACAATGGTCACGCTGAGTCTCGTTCGGTATTGTTACGTGTATCTTTATCAACATCTTGCCTTGACTACAAGGTATCGCTTATAAAGGTTCACCCGAAAGACAAACTTTTGCTTCGTTCGAAATATTGGTGGTTCAAGAGAACAGTCATTAGTCTAAGTAAGTATACTCTTTCATTCGTCAAAACTTCATTCAAAGAAACGTGTAAGACTGAATTGCAATACCGGTAGTACTGGTATTGGAGCAAAAATTGACATTTGATACTACCGGTATTACCAAATGAAATACCGGTATTGACTGTTTTACTCTCAGTAATACCAGTATTGAAAATTTCGGTTTTATTGTAATCCTTATATAAGAATTACATCAGCGCTACTAGAACTAAGACAAAGAGAGCGGTAGAGACCAGAGATCAGAGAGACTCGCACAATTGCGAGGCATTAACTAGGACTACAAGCATCGCCAATGCGAAGAATCTATTACAATACTTTACATCGTTCGTGACAATTTGTTACCGCCCTTTTGAATCAGTGTGGACTATTCATCATATTGCTAATCAAACTACATATAAAACAGCTTTTCCAGCGTTTAACTAGCAAGTATAAAGTAAATTAATATCATAAATACCTTTGTACTCCTCTCCATCGCTTTTGATGAACCAAAACTTTCTGATTTAATGACCTGTTTATGCATCACGGTGGCTCCTAAAGTGAACGGCATGAACGATAGAGCCACAAGTCCAAGGCGCCATTCAAAGAATATAGAAAGAGAAATAGCTAGGACTAGCGTAGCCATAGATTGGATTATAGTACCAACACGCTGTCCTGTTGCCTGTTTATAAATGTATTAATTAGTTTTATTTATAACAATAACATCAATATTGACTATAAATTACCCCTTGAACGGCGCTGGCTTCTCCAGAGAGCCTTGCACATAAAGCACCAGTGGCATTTCTTTTATCGTCAAAATATCCTATTTCTTGATTTAACATAGCTTCGAAAGCATCTCCTCTAAGCCGCATAGTCATTCTCTCTCCGGCAATACCAAACATAAAGATCTATGAAAAAAAATGCTTTATTGGGCTACAAAATTAATAATAAAACCTTATCGTTTACCGATAAAAATGTTGCTGTGCCAGTGATAAAGCCAGTGATCACAAAAATCATACAAAAGAAATCAGTCGTTTCACGTATTTTATCTGGATCACCCTTGCCGAATTCCTGAAATGGTTTTGTTTCATGTTTCAGATTGTGCCTGATAGAATAATATACTCAAAATGTATACTTACGCCTATGATTTCGCCGAATAATACAGAAAAGACAGGCATTGCTGATCCCATCAAGAACGAACAGAAACATGCCAATGTTACAAACTGCCAATCGGGTTTATTCAATCTGATTATTTTCCATAATGGTAGTGTAACTGGTATATCATCTTCATCTGGTAAGACCTTTAATTGAGGAAAAAAAAAAAAAGGAAATGAAAATTATTAAAATTATTATAATTTTATTATTTAAAAAAAAAATACTAATATGCAGGACTTATTTTTCATGCAACGCGGTGGAACGGCGTTCCGGCACCTTTTTTACGGTACTTTTGCTGTTTAAAAATCGATTGATAATCTGCATAACATTTTATTTCTTTATTTTTACGCAAATATAACGTCATTATTTTTATTTTTAAGTGTTTAAGTTTAACCTCAAGTTTAAAAATGAAAAAAATTTCGGTTACTTCTCAATCGCCGATCCCACTAAAAAAAGACCACAACAATAACTGAAACGACGACAGAATATATGGCAATATTGAAATATAAAAAGATAAGAAGCTACAATTTAATTCACGATTTTTTTACAATACTACGATTTCTAAATCGAATTTTGACCAATAAGAGAGTGCAAAAAACAATTATCAATTCTCAGAAGTCAAAAGCCCTCGTCAAAAGCAATAAAATCGTGCCAGCCCTGTCGCAATGGGAACGCTCGGCAATGAGCGTTCCCACTGCGACGGCGCCGACACGATTTTATAGCTTTTGACGTCAATTTTTGATTTCTGAGAAGTGATAATTGTTTTTGCGCCCTCCTATCAATCAAATTTCGATTTAAATACACTTTTACCAATACTCCCATATCAGAAGTTCGTAGTAATATCGGTAGAGACAGCTATCATATTTTTAAAACATAGTGTAAAGCCCAAATGAAGACAAACTATGGGGCAATCTGCAAGATACGACGCCTGTCTGCACTTCTCCTTCCTTGAGTTGGCTTACCTTGTATTTTTGACTTGATCTAATAACGGTTTTAGAACTTTCATTTTGTTAGGTTTGGGTTTGAGCAGCAAATAGACGTATCGCGACTGTCAAATTGAGTTTTATATACATTATAGCGCAGTATATATTTTCACCAGCGCCTATCAGTTAAATAATATATATCTACTGGTGAAAATGCATTTGGGCTTCACTAGCAAAAATATAACTTCCCAGATAAAATATATTTTCACTGGTAAAACTACTATATATATCTATGGGTGAAAATGTATTCTGAGTTGATTTTACTGAAATTATATATTTAAAAAAATATTTTCCGTGTATTGTTTTTTTAATTATTTTTTTCGACTTCCAGTGAACTTTCGGCACTTTTTTTGTATAAAAGGCTTTGTTCATATGTATCTTTCAGACATGATTTAAATAAAAAAATACCTGAGATTTTAACCAGCAATGAAAAAGCAATGCTTATGCCATAATTTTCTCAAACGAGAATTTAAACTTACTTGAGTATCTGGAATTTTATCTTCCTCTTCACTACGGTCACTCATTATACTTATAGTTCTATCTTTCCTGCGTTCCAAAATATCTGTGTACATTAGAATATTATAATATTTGCCATATGATCGAATTATCCTTTTGTTCGTTTTTCGTTACCATTTTCATCAGCTTTGGGACCGATTTGAGCCATCACAAGTTTGTAATAATGTCCATTCAAACTCATCAACTGCTCGTGAGATCCTTGCTCAACAACCTTTCCTTCGTGCAATGCGATAATCACATCTGCGTTTCTAATTGTGGAAAGTCTATGTGCGACGATGATCGTAGTACGTCCTTCACCTGCCTTTAATTATATTTTTTTAATACACTATAATTAAAATAATTTTAATATGTACAAAATATTTACTTTATCGAGAGCTTTCTGTACTTTAGCTTCACTGGTATTGTCTAAAGCTGAAGTAGCTTCATCTAAGAGTAATATTTTAGGATTTCTGACTAGAGCGCGAGCGATTGCGATACGTTGCTTCTGTCCACCAGACAATTGAGTGCCTCTTTCGCCAACCAAAGTTTCATAGCCCTGGAAATATAGATAAAGCTCAGTTTAATATTCCCACATACATAAACTTGTTATAGTGACTCACTTCTGGCAACGTTTTGATAAAGTCATGAGCGTTCGATTGACGTGCAGCATTTTCTATGTCAGTCTTGGTAGCGCTTTCCAAACCGTATCTAATATTTTCTCCAATCGTTGTGTTAAATAATACTGGTTCCTGACCAACAACGCCAATTTTACTTCTCAACCAAGTAACTGATAGTTCCCTCAAGTCTTTATCATCCAGTGTTACCTATTGATGGTGTAAAATTAATACATTATGCATTTTTGACGTTTTAAAATAAAATAAAATATTCTACACCAAATTGCGATAACATAGGCCAATTGCTATATTGATATTTTCACATATCACTTACACTTCCTTGAAGAGGATCATAAAATCTTTGCACAAGTTGAATACACGTGGACTTTCCGCAGCCAGATCCACCGACAATGGCGACAGTCTCGCCGCTTTTTATATCCAAGTTCAATCCCTTCAAAATCTAAAATAGAAGATAAAACCATGATTAAAACTAGTTTATAAACACTTACCAAAGTTATATTATGTTTACTTCGGTATCAGGCCTTGAGGGATAGTTAAAAAATACGTTTTTGAAAGACAAGTTGCCTATGCACTCTGTAGGTATTTCTCCTCTCTCGGCGAGAGGGTCAATAATGGGAATGTTTTCGATAACTGAGAATACTTTAGCGCCAGCACCTTTAGCCATGCCAAATATTTCAATAAAAGGTGTAGACATTCCAAAGTTCATTGTGCCCATTAATACACCGAAGAATACCTATGAAAAAGCAACATTTTAAAGCCATAAATCAGCAAATATTATATAAAAATGTATTGTTTCATACTTACAGACACCATAACTGAAGTGTTATACGTTCCATCTATAACTAATCCGACGCCGTACCAAAACGACAATGCATAAGTGCAATAAATAGACAAGAATAGTACGCCAATACCAATACCGGTGAATAAATCTAAAAATATGTATAAATTTATATTATGTTACAGTTCAACCTCGTTTATATTATATATTAATCATATTTGAACACAGATTTTAAAAAGTTATCTTATCAACTGTAAGATTTTTTTATTAATTTTCTATATCTACAACAAGTAGTCAAGCTTTGAAAACAATGCATAGAAACTACATTTTATAAGAACCTAGATTCGATTTTATACACTATCGAAGTCATTCATTTATCAAAGGATATTTTAATCTATTCAAATTTCAGTATTGGCCATGATAGCATTGACTACTGTTCTACAAGGACAAACGTCTCAAGCGTGACGTCATCAATAAAAGGGATTCCAATCGCTTCAAGTATATGAACGAATCTTAGTACCTGTATTTTTATATAGTAACGCTCTTTTTAATATAAAAAATAGATTTTAAACGAATTTTTAATATAAAATATAGTTTCAACTAATATTCACATACAATAAATTCAAATATTTCGCTTCAGAGTTGTCTGGTGAAATGTTTGGACCATTATTACAAACGGTGAGGAGCTACAGGAAAGAACTTCATATAATTTTACTAGAACCTGCCAGAAAAATTATATTTTCACTCGTAAAAATATATATCTACCGGTGAAAATGTATTCCGACATGATTTTAGTGAAATAGAATATTTTTAAATATCAAGATAAATTCGAGGCTGTTTATTTTTTTCATTTTCTTATAACTAAAGTTTTGTTAGATTTAAGAAGTCATTTTGATTGGCCTTCTTTACAAAGGCAGTATAAAAATCATATACATATAAATAGAAAAAAAATTAAACATACTTCTTTTAATGTTTATGTTTTTGGCATCGACCAAGTTGTCTCTATAACGTAGAACTTCTTTCTGTTGCCCTCCAAATGCAACAACTGTACGGATACCACTCAATACTTCTTCTGCTATGGCGCCGGCTACGCCATATGCACGAGATTCCTTTTTAGAAAGCCTGGAGGAAACCTTAAAAAATCATTTTAATTTCATACAGATTATTAACTAAAATATAGGTGACCCATAAATCACTTTTAAAATTAAATACCAATATGTTTTTTTAATTATTCATATAAAATAAAGAGAATTAGTTGTCTCAAATATAGAAAGTTATTTGACATACATGAAAATCGCCGCACGAGCGTTTTGCTTTTGTCTTTTGACACGTACTTACTCAACCGGGCATCTGTCCCAAGCAATGATCGCGCCGAGGATAAAAAGTTATAAACTAGCTCGAACTATTTAATTTGTTGTTATTTTTAAATATACATTTTTCAATAGTGACTTATAGACCATTTAATATATATTTTCAAGACACTCACCACACCGACTGTCCCGACAGAAATGAGCGTTATAGGGAAAGACGCAAGACATACTAAAGCCAGCCTCCATCCTCTAGCTAAAGCTAGAACGACACAGCTGATGAATGACACCCAATAATGGAAACAAGTTGTAGACTTTTCCCCGATTCCGTCTTCCAATTTGAGTAGATCGCTAAAGATATACACGCATTATTATCATTGATAGAGTGACTAAAATAAAGTTCAATAATTACTAACTCAGTCATCCTAGATGCGAAGTCACCGGATGAATTTAAATCATAGTACGCTATATCTTGATTCAACGCTGCTTCCAAAAATCTTTTCCTTATTGTGAAAATCTGCCATATTTTACTACATTAGTATAATATAATATCATATCATATCATATGTGCATGTAGGTACCACTGTATTAAATGACATACTTTCGTACAAATCAAGTTACTAATTATATGTTTTTTATGTACCTGATTGTGAGCCGTGTAATTGGATAGGGTAGTCGATAAATAACTGAAGACAAATAGTATGCATCCCAGTCCTATGTTCCTCAAAGCGAATAACGTGATATCATGAGCAAAATCGAAGTCATCTGGCACTAGTGCAGTTATATTTTCTTTAAGCAAACCGTAGTACACCATAGATTGGGTGAGCTCGGCAAATATCAAAGTGTTCACAGGAGCCACACAGCCTGTTATGACCGCACTTAGAAATGCGACAACTAACATAATTTTATCCGTACTTGTTGAATATCTATACTGCAATGAGAAAAAAGTTAAGGTTAGTTCCAATGTGATCAATTTATACATTTATATATATATAATTAAATTATTGAAGTGACACTCGCTCCGCATAACGAAACCGAGCATTCTCAACGCCTACTCGAACATAACTCTCAAGTCATCGACGGAAATATTTCTACTTTGAACATCTTCCCCGAAACTGTAAGAGAAGCTTTTATAATCGAGGGATTTTGTCACTGTCTTTGAAAGACACAAGAGTTTAGTGACCGTGGAACGACGTAAACGAAACCCGTGATATTTCTCTATTAGCACTTGCCGAAAGTGATTATGGATATATTATATATGTGAAGAATTATAATATTATTAAATATTGAAGAATTATATAGAATCAAAATAATATTAGAATAAACAAACCATCGATGGCAAAGTTTTCATTTCAAGCAATTTTAATGCATTTTTACATACCAATGAAAAGTAGCTAATACTCGGAGGAACAACATCCTTTTCGCCTTCAGTAGCATCTTCAGTGTTGTACTCTTTTGATTTCGTTGACGATTTGATATATGTGCTAAAATTATTATATTAATAATAGTGCCTCCGAAAATATATAATGCAAAATATACTTTAACTTACGCATCCAACGGATCCTTGTATCTCCTCAACCCATCTTCGAAATCGTTAAATTCAGCATTCAATTTGAAATCAGTGGCCATGATGTCGAAGGTGGACCCTTTATCGGACATAATCAATGATCATTAATATTTTTGTTATCTAACAAGAGATAAATGTGAAAAATTCGCATCAAAATATCTTTAGTGGTTCGGATAAATGATCCAAATAATAATTTAGATTACGTATCACGGCCGTTTTTCATTTCGTCTACTAAATACAACATCCATTATCCGATCAGTAGATGTCATAGATCAGATAACAAAAAAATTGCCGGAGATTAACATACGACAAACCGTATATGATGTATTGTGTTGCAGAAGAGCAGTATAATAATAAATGGATGTTGTAGTAATGTATTAAAATAATAATATATCTATGTTTGCTTACATCCATATTTATTGGTACACGTTGTTCTGAAATATCATTACATTGTTACAGATAGTTTTAACTAACTTAGTAAGTAATTTATAATTTTATTTCCCATCAACTACATAAAATCTTTTATTAAAGTAGCTTGATGATTTAATGTAATATATATTATGATATGTAATATATATAATATACAACTATTTTATAACATTATCATGCCTTAAAGTATATTAATTTACCATACATGGTTTATGATCGATTATACTGCGCTAGCATTCAATATCACTAAATTCTGCTACAATTTAATCTAAGGTCATTTTAAAATATTGATAACAGATTTATCTTTTTGTTTTGGGATTTTACTAGTATTTAATGAATCGATTTTGTGTACGTATCAACTAATTTACACAGTTTTAGATGAATTTTCACAATCTGATTAATTTTAATCAATGCAAATATAATCCAAACATTAACTAAACAATCTGAATGATTATTCATTGACAAAAAAACAATAGCAAACCTCATCAAAAAATCAACGAAAAACTAAATAAACCATATAAAGGTCATATGTATAAGTTTACAACTGACCTAATCTAACATAAAATAGTATGCATTTTGAGAAACTTGTGAATACGCTGACTCTGGCGCAATAGTTACGTTCAAGCGTGTATATAATCAATACATATTTTCATACATACATAACCATCAAGCAGATATTATATTAAAAACATGTATATATTATACACTAACATATTTAACGACCAAAAAATACAGATTTAAGTTCGCTGTAAAAATAATGATAGTAAATTTATATACTTCTTTTAATGCAGTGCAGTTTACTGAGTCTGTTCATTTTGCATAAAACTATCAATATTATAGTATGTCAGCTTATGGTTCTGTCTAAAGACTGTTGCTAAGGTCAATATTATTATACAATTGTTTTTTAAAACATAATATTTAAATTAATTAAATACAATACATTGGAACATAAGACTAACTACAATATTAATTTATTAAAAATAGTCTTTAAAGATTTTACAACTGGTATGAGTCACAAGATATTCATTAAATTAAACCATATATAAACAATTTTTATCTTACCTTCCTAGTCAAATCTTTACCAGCTCGGTTTAATCCAGTAGATTGTCTAGCGTGCTGAATCGTATGATACAACTTTAACAATGATTCGTGGATTTTGCCGCAATTTCGCATGTTCGAAATCTATCCAATATCGCGTCGTATCATATCAGATTAGGGTATAGATGACGATAAAGCTTAATTAATTATTAAATTCCTAATTTCGATTAAATTCGAAATACCGAATTATGTATTGTTATGTATAGTAAAAATGAACATTTCTCTATCGAAAACCATAGAATATCATGGAAACCAGTTTGATCAGTGTTGTGTTTTAGGATGGTTCAGACTTATTTAGATTTTGAATCATAAATTAAAAAAATATATAAAATAAATAGATTCAATGTTTTCAGAATGCACAGTCATAAACATTTCTCCTGTGTTGAATCATTGATTTCACCTAAAATTACCCACATCAGATTAGGAAAATAATAATCGACACATCAGATACGAAACATGTACACGTCAGTGAAGGGAAAACGGAATAATATAATATATAATATAATAAAAGAACAAATGGAAGGTTTAGTGAAAGATATTATGTACATATATTATATAATGACACTAAACTGTCCCATCGTCAGGTCAAAATTCGTATCGATTCAGATACAAAAACACCAATTGAAACAGAGACTGATTAGTTAAGAGTCCAACCTGGTTACTTAAGACGATCATTGTGCCAATATACGCTACAATGACGACTCCGATCCGATAAATCTGATTTACAGCGTAAAATAAAATATACATATAAGTAGTAATGATTAAATTGTAAATTTGTGGAAGCTGTTCGTACTACTGATACTTAAACATTCATTAACAGTAAGAAATTCAGTACAATCAGAATATACATGAATTAAATAAAACAATATGTTGAATAGTTATTATATTATTTGTACTCACATAAAATAGAAAAAAAAACAAAAGTCAATAACTCTTAAGGATTTAAAAGTTATATTTAAATAAGAAAAATAGGTTTATTCTGGATACAATTATTTGCGCAGCGTGAAAATTTAAGATATTTTACTCATAAAATAAATGTTAATATTTAAGCAGCCGCGTAACGCGACAATTACTTCAAAAAAATTCACGATGATGGACCGACGTTACAGCAGGTATATTTCCGCCATGATAGTCTACAATATGTCATCGAAGTCAAAAACGATGTCTAAAAAATAATAAAAATATAGGTACGTTTACAGCATACTGTGAAAATATAATTGAAAAACGACAGAATATTTTGTCTGTAAAAATATATTTCTAGCATAACTTTTACTTTTAATATTAGTGAAAAAATAAACTCTTAGTGTTTAATTAGAGTAAGTAAAATTTTAATCACCTTCTTTTTACTCTAACGTAGTCACTTCCAAATAATCTAATCTTACACAAATATGTGAAATGCATAGTTTATTCAATTTACAAATGATACTTCATTCGACATATTCAATTTCTACATCACATGTAGTGGCAAATCATGATTTAAAAAAAATGTATTTTTACTGTAATTGCATATATCTCACTAATCTGAAAATAAAATCATCTCATTTCACTCCTTCATACTTATCACAATATTATCGTTATCTTAAAATCGTGATTTATTGCAACTATTACTAATCAAGAATTACCGTAAATTCTTATGACTCTGCAAAATGTAATATTGTCCAGGTGTTAATGACGCACAACAGATATTTTAAAATTATATTTTATACATATTAAAAAATAATAATTAGCATAAGTATGTGAAATAAGTAAATAGATAACTATTATATTAATATTATTATTTACCATATAAAACGTATATAATAATCATAGTTCCAAGCTTCTTAATCATAACGATTTTATCAATAATCAATGCCATCCAAAGAATTTAAAGAGTTATTTGACTCTATTTATAGATAACCATAAAATTTATATAGATAAGCACTTATCGTAACCACGTGTTTTAAAATTGCTGTATTTTATGCATTAAAACGGTGTAAACACAATCAACACATTAATTTGTTAGTGAGAAACCAGACTTTTATCAAAATCTGTAAATTACTGACATCTATTTTACAAATTATTAACTATTATTACAGCTTACAATCATAAGATGTCAGTGATGTGTCACTGTGCACGGCCTAAATTGACTATATTTTAATTATGCATCACTATATTTATCCGTGAGATTATGTAAATCTAGGAAAAATTTGTGTTAGTGGATTGGAATTAGAGACTGCAATAATACCGGGATTTTCAAAACCGATATTACCGAGATAAAAAACATGCAATACGGTATTACCGGTATCACAGGTATTGACATAATTAATATTTTTATCAATCGCTAACAAAAAAGACCTAATAAATTATGTCCATTCATTCAAAGTCGAAGTGAATGCTTTATTGCTAAGTTTATGATATAATTTATTTGGCATTAGCTGCATGTAGCCCCTACCCCCTCATATACTAAATAATAAATACTTGTTTTTAATAAGGAAGTATGGGGGCCGATTTACATTTAGATTTGTTATGGCCAAAACTGGTCGGCATTTGAGTAGCACTGGCGTGACGGTTATTCTCTACACTAGCAATCTTCCGCGCATTCAAACGCGTCGTCTCGCGTCCGTCTTTTACAATGTAAACAACCGTTATTCATCAATAAAATACTACTGCAGTGGCCCAATCTGTGTATAATTGCCACCTGTCACCATCACAGTATATAATGAAGCTTCTATAAATTAGATATCAGGTTTAAGAGAAGGGGTCAGCGGAATTGTGACCGTGTTATACAAACAGAAATCTGGTCCAATGACATAGTTTCGTCGTTGGACCAAAAGTTGGTGGAGCTTTTATTGTGACACGATAAATAAGTTAGGTTATTTTAAAAAAGGGTAGTATCAAACATTTTTTTATTAATTTTAAATTTATTCTTCAAATAAAAACCCGACAATTAGAATATATTTTTAATAATTTTTTTATCTTTAATTGTATTTTTATTTCAATGTAATTTTTATTATGCTCGTAAAATATTACAATAACATTAAAACAACATGGACGTCCGAGATTGTATTGAGGCCAAAATATATAACATGGAATTGACGTTCGGCGCAGACTCAAAAATATCAACAATGTCTCTACTAAATATCGTTAAAACTGGTATGTTTATGATATTAATGTATTAGTTGATTTCATTAACGCGTTCTGTATATTATAATTATATTACAACAAAAAATACATAATTACAGAGCCCCATGATCCACACAGTGTTTTCAGTAATAACTTTTTTACCAATGAGGTAATTAAAATAACTTTTATACCGATTCAATTAAACAATATTTTAACACTTTAACATATTTTATGCCTTAAAAAGGTAAAAAACAAGACGTGTAACAGTGACGAAAAAGTTGCGACAGAAATAGAAGAAATTAGTGATGAGGTGAAAAAAGGTCATTTAATTTTAATAATACTTTTAAATTTTCACGTATTATTAATGCGACATACATATATAATTATTATTAGTAATTTGCAGAAGCAGATGCTGAAGATCACATTTATAAATATTGCAATACGTTCGACTGCACAGTTCGGGTAATCAATACAATACCAAAAATGTACTTAATAATTAATTGATAAGTCAATTAAACCTTGTATGGAATTTCAGGGGAACAGACAAATCTCAAATGAAAATGATATTCGTCAAATGGATGATATGCTAGAAATTGGTTAGATATATAATACTTTATTTTTTATCTTTGTAAGATAATAATATATTGGGTTTTTTTACAGAAACACATGACGTTAAAAATATTTTAATCACAAACTGCACTGATAATCCACAGGTATTATTTATTATAATTAAATTTTAATTAATATTTATTATATTTTCATAAATTAAATATTTTACTTTTTTTATTTACAGGAAAAAGACAATGATTCTGGTAATATTTAATTTATAATATACAACTAACTTTGTTTAATACTGTTAGTGTAGCTTCACACATGTCGAATGAGTGTAGTGGGGGTAAAACTCGCACATGAACCGGGCCGGCAGTCAGCCGTTGACAGTGATTATGGTATCTTGTAATAAAACTATTAGATATATTCCTCGTGTTTAGGCAATAGCAGAAGAAATAGACCTCGAAATTTTAAATCTCTTTTAATTATCTTAGTAGAATACATACAAAAATAAAATCCTAACGCGAAATGCGTGGAAGGACTTATGTGAAGCCGTTAATCCTAAATGACTGGCATCAGTTTACAGGGTTGGGAAGAAACCGGCTAAAGACCGGCCACGTGTGAAGGGTTTGTAAATGGCGCCGGGCGAATCCATCTGGCACGTGTGAAGCTACACTAAATATTCAACAACTATATACATATTTTCTTCTCAGTCAAGTATTTAAACCTAACATTTTAAACAGTTATAAATGAAGATATACTATACAAATTCCAAATGGTTTTGGTGACTTATGTTGAATTATAGCTTTTATCGGGGTTGACAGTCTTCCATGTTCCAAATTGAAGAATATATGTATGTAAAAATAATTTACATTGACTCTTTATTTACATGAGATTGCTTATGCATCAGCTTTATATTTTCACAAAAATGGTATATACCAATCAACAATAAATAATATTTTTTCATTATGAGCTGTATGTACAAATACATACATATGTATATGTATATATGAAATATTTCGTACTAGTAAAAATAGATTCCATACCGATACACAGTAGTAGATCCACTATAAAGTACTGTGAATATAGTGAGCACACATAGGGCAAAGTTGCACAATCGGTCAATTGGTGTTAATGTAATCTTGATAATTAATTATTAGTCAAGATCGTTGTGATTGAGATAAGTCATGAATTCAGTTTAAAATAACAATGAAGTGTTTAATCTTTCAAGTAGATTATGATAATTTAATAAAAGAAAAGGAGATACAGTGAAGGCGGCTAATTAAAGTCTTGATATTTATTACATATATTGATATTCAAAGGAACGAGAAGATAATAAGAACCAATGTCTACCATGCTAGCTATATTAAATGAATGTCTTAGGCCGGTTTCACACGTGCCGGATGGATTTGCCCGGCGCCGTGTAGTGGGGGTGGTGTTGTATGGGCAGCGTCGGGACGGCGCCGGGTAGATTTGTCCGGCACGTCTGAAATGATAGGTACTAGCCCATACAACACCATCCCCACTACACAGCGCCGGCCCGGTGCCGGGAAAATCCACCCGGCACGTGTGAAACCGGCCTTACTATATGGATAGATAATTGCAATCAAATGAACGTCTTAACTTAATACCTTGTATTGTATTATTATTTTATTTTTATTGATACAAAGTTTTAAAATTCACATTCAATTTATGCAATTATTAGTGTATATCTAAGTGTTTATTCTCATAGTCTTCAAGTCACCTAAAAGGTCTGGTCGACCTCTTGAATTCCAGTAACTGTGCATACATGAAAGTGGAAAGCGGCTGCTTTCTTTTTCTATCAAGGATCATCACGGTTGATACTCGGCGTAGCTCCCATTGGGACGAGTTCATTTGTTACAAATCAGAAACGAAGTAATGCAAGTTTCTGAAAGAAATAAATTCAGTATGCCGTGTTTCGAGTTTATATGTTTTTAAATTATGAAAAGTAGTTTATGCATGAATGTGTGTATGTAATATATAAATAAAAGTGACAAAATAATTGGACCACTCCAACATATCTTATATTTCGATATTTTGTAAACAACTCGTATAGGAAATAAATTTTGTGCGTTAAAATATTTAAAGCTCATAAGTAGGCGGAGATGTTTAACAAAAAAATAATGAATACATGAATGTGAACACCAAAGGTTGCGAGTACGATACAGTTACATATTGAATAAATGAAACTATTCAGTGTACGGAAATGTTTGGTTCTGTCGAAACATTCAGATAAAATGATTTTATTTTCTTATATTTGTATCACTCATATCATAATTGTTTGTATATAATTGGTAATTTGTGGATTAATTCGATAGTATTTAATAATAATTTTCAATTTTTTATGTAAAACAGTG
This sequence comes from Plectrocnemia conspersa, assembly GCF_051122295.1. Taxonomy (NCBI): domain Eukaryota; kingdom Metazoa; phylum Arthropoda; class Insecta; order Trichoptera; family Polycentropodidae; genus Plectrocnemia; species Plectrocnemia conspersa. The sequence goes on from NW_028277165.1 coordinate 21,762,491, forward strand.
ATTTTTTATAAAATGGTCCAAAGAAAAAATATTTCTGCTGAAGTGAAAATTGCTATTTGTACTTTACTCGGTGAAGAAACTTATACTTATCGAGAAATAGCCCAAAAATTAAACGTGTCTCATCAATCAGTGATGAGAATAAAAAAAATGTTAGCACTTGGACAGCAACCCTATTCGTCACAACGACATAAATGTGGACGAAAACGCAAAACGACCCCTCGGACGGACAGAAAAATTGTTTCTATTGCACTGCGAAATAGGCGGGTTACAAATGAATGTGTAACAGCAATTTTAAATTATGATGGAATCGAAATATCTATGAGAACTTTACAACGTCGATTACGTGAGGTGGATGTTAAAAGCAGCCCCACAGTGATGAAGCCACGGCTAACAAAGACGATGCAAAAAATACGTTTCGAATAGGCCAGGCAACACCGAGATTAGACTGCTGATGATGTATATGATGTAAAAATGTATGTCTTTAAATTATGTTTTAAAATGATATTTATATTTTTTTTCAATTCACGCTATGAATGTTAACAGTAATTTTTTGTAGGTTTGTTTCTCCAATGAGACAATCATGCGCATGTTGACCGAACAATGCGATAGTGTGCATAGATGACCTTCGGAAAAGTACAAGGAAGAATGTATAAAAAGGGTCGTAAAATATACAAGTTCAGTGATGTTATAGTCTGTTATTAGTGGCAAGGGTGTCAGTCCCCTTTATTTTGTTCGAGGAACGACGAATCAAAATCAATATAAAAACGTTTTGCCAAGATATTTATACTCATATTTTATTGACAAAAGCATGAAAAACAATAACTATATTTATTCAAGAAGCAGCTTCCTGTCACATGGCAAAATCAATAAATAATTACTTGGCAATAAAAATGTACTAGTTTTACGTTGGCCAGATAATTCAGCTGATATAAATCTAATAGAAAATTGTTCAGCAGTTCTTAAATCCATCATATATAAATGCTCAAATACTAATTTAGATATTTAGAAAAAATACATTGAAAACATAAAAAATTGAAGTAATAAAAGAGAAAGGTGGTGTTACTACATATTTATTTTTTAAACCAAAAATGTGCAAAAATAAATTGTTTGTGTAAAAATATTGTTTTTACTTTTTTAAATTACATAAAGGTGTGTAGAAACCACAAAAATATGATAAGTAATCTCTGGTCCAATTATTTTGTCACACCCCTATATACTTGTGTATATATATATATATATATATATATTAATTTCCAGATTCGTCGTATTTGTCATCTCAACTTCTAGCGAAGAATGTCGTAAATTTTAACGACCAATCGGAATCCATAGAAACCTGCAGGACGTTTTTGAAAAGCTTACTCCCTGAGTTAAACAAGCTATCGCATAAGCAAATGCTAAGGTTTAAAATAGAAGTTTCGCAGTTGGTAAGTGATATTCTAGAAAATGGAGATTAATATTCTAATTCTGTAAAAATAAATAAAATTGTATACTAATTATTTTATTAAAATTTATTTTGTATTAATAATTGTTTAAATATTTTTTTTTCTTTCCTTTGGTTTTAATGGCTAATAAGTAAATTAAAGAGCACAGTAAAACTAGTTATTTTTACTGAAATCTTTTCAAATATAATTGCAATCTATTTATAGTATTATGTAATTATAATAATTGGTAATGTTAAAATTGCGATGAAAAATCACATCTTTTGCTACGTGTCACGGCAATATATATACATTTACCTAATTAAAAATAAGTTATTGATATTGCTAATCTTATAAAGGAAAAATAAGTATAAATAATGATTAAAATTTAGCAAAATGTTGTAAGATACTTTCGCAGACGTTATGGGTAAAAGCAAAACAAATGTTCATAACAATCTGGTTTATGAACGTGGCCCCGATATAGGTATATACCAGGTACTTAAACATATTTCTAATGTTTACTTGCCTGTATAAATTATTGCATTTCTGTAATACAATTTTTAAAGCATGGCCACTTAAAAGTGACATTTAGACCAACATCGGAAGTGTCAAATTTTGTTATATTGAATATGTCAGTACGCTTTGTATTGTTCGAGTATTAATACTAAAATGGGTAAAAATCAAATAAATTTGTATACAACTACGTGTTTTTATAAGTAATTAAATATTATTTATAGAACCAAATTCATTAGAAACACATACTACCAACGAATTTCTAATCGGGGTAAATGAAACTTAATCTGCCATAAAGTATTTAAGAATTTATTAATTTATATTTTCATATTTATTGCAGGAAAATGTTAAAATGGAGTATGACAGTGACAGCCTAAGCACGTATGGAAATGAAACAAATGATAACATCGATATAGGTTAGAATAGCATTAAGCACTTATTGTTTTTATTTGTACTTCTTGAAATAATGTATTTTCAGAATTGCACGATGTTAAAGAAGTATTACATGCAAACACATATAATGCTGATATCAAAACACAAACAATTGTGGTATGCACAAATCATTATCATTATGTTATACATTGTATGATATAAATCAATACTTACTTTTCTTTTATTTACAGAAAAATCATTTTGAACAATTAGGTAAAATCTTTGTTTTCTTGATATTCTTAATCAATATCTTATTTTATATATTTTTGTAGACAAAACATTGAATAATCTTCGGAATGAAATGCTTACATCACCAATACCTACCGAAAATAACTCGGAAGTGCAGGAAAGTGCGTCTGCCACAATAATGAAGTATATATTGCAAAACAGAAACAAAAAGGAAAATACAGATATAGATTTATTTTTCCAAAGTATTGCAATTAGCATGAAAAGATTGTCTCCGTTTAATAGAGCTAAAGCTAAGTTAAAAATCGTTTCAGCTATAACAGAATTAGAAGTGCAAGAATTAAAAAGTTCACTAAAATTAGAGGTAAATTGAATATTATAATTATGTTCTGACATTACGTAGCAACTATTATATTGGTAAGTTGTATCAAATATAATTTTAATTAAATCATTTAAAATAATCATAAATAATAAATATGTTGAAAATTAGTGGTTTATCAAAACTTATACATATAATTTAATATCAAAGGTGGCAGTGTTTCAATTTTAGAGAATATTTTAAATTCAATTTAATGTAACTAGTTAAGTGATTGATATTAATTTTATATAAAATATACCTTTAACATTTCATCGTATTCTAACAATATTTGTATTTTCTTAGTTAGAATTGGATCTCCACTTTCTATATGCCAGAAAGTTTTTATATGTGCTATTATACTATTTTTTTTAAATATAAAAAATTATATAAGTTAACACTTTTTTTCAAAATCACATTTATATATACTTAATTATTAGTTTATTAAACTTAATTGATCCCCTTATGTATACTCTGAGAACTTATACTTTAAAAGTTGAATTGACAAATGTCTTTGTAATATAGTATGTAATTACCCAGAATTCGACCGACCTTCAAATAATATATCGCTTTTGAAATTTACTTTTCAAAACAACACAGCACATCTTCTATAAAGCATATATTTCTCATGAACACTTCATCGTGTATTGTACATAAGAATTGCCATATTACGGCGCAAATTGGAATTTTTTTTACATATTCGATATTTTTGTACGATATGCACGACGTGTCAACATAAAAGAAATACATTTGCTTTATCTCAGACAAATCTAACGGTACCTATCAGTTCCCAGTAATTATGCTATGTACCAAAGAAATAAACACGTCATTGCGCCTGCTGGCTCCTTTTTTATGATAGGGATGGCTGGCGAAGTGAAAACAAAAGCAAATATCGCATACACGAATTCTTTCTACTATTTGTACATTTTATCTTCAGTCAGACATATTTTTACCCAATTAGTGCACGGAATATGTTCCATTAAACATATGTGTTAAATATTAGTAATAAGTATGTCGCAATAATTATATTTAAATAAAAAACGTATTTGAAAAATTTTCGCCCAGGATTTTTAATTAAAAAAACCTTTTTCATTGGAAAATAATGCAATGTAATTTTTTCTGTTACCAACTAAAAATTGGTTGTACTATATCAGTCGATCGCGTCATGATTTCAAGTTGATCTTTGCTCCATTATTAAAGTCTAGTTATTTTGCTAAATTTAATATGAAAACATGTAAAACAATCGAATTATTCATTGTGCTTATGTATCCCTAATATATATTGGAATATGGATATGCTCTTGCGTATTCTCTGCACTAGATACTTTGAATACCGCCATTCACCTAGTAACAAAATTATCCACTATGTGGTGCTGTGTTGTAGTCGGTGACTGATTGCAGATTTGTTCACTGATCGCTTATAGAACAGACGCAAGGTTCTATATTCGAAGCTGTTTATAACCTTAATATATTGTTTTAGCGTGCGTAGAAGTACATACATTATATCACTTTATGCCACAATTTGTACACAAATGCAAGACGCTTAAATATCTTTAATAAGCTATTTGTCACGTTTTTTCTATTAACCTTTTCACCGCGTATCTATGCATGCCATAGCGAGTAACATCCTGGCGCAGATGACTTACGATTGACACCGAATGTTCAACAAATATTAAAATTTTCATACATATAAAAAAATTGTTATGTAAATGACAATATATTTTTAAATTTATTTTTTATACTTGATTAACATATTATGTATTTATTTTTTTAAAAATAATTTTATTCGACGCTCCTTCTTACAAAAGTCATCAATAACCATATCACACAATATATTGTCTTTCATTAATTTGTCTAAAAGCTTTTTTCGATTATTATTAATGCAAGAGCTGACGATCTATTCTCACTTTGACTATTTCTAGTGAATGTTTTTATTCTTTTCATTGTAAAAAATGATGTTTTTGCAGAAGCACTCGCGGTTCTCATGCCCTTATCTCTCACTCACTCTCGTCACTTAACACGCGAGCGATCGAGAGGGAAAGTATCTCACCGTCCGCGCCTGATGTATATACGTATATATATTAAGGTGACCCGTACTTATTTGTTCTATAATATTTTTTTCTTTTTCTTCCTCAAACAAAATTTCCGAGATGACCTTTTTATTTTTAGTGTCCTTTGCCATTTTCAAAAGTGGTCACTTTAATATATAAATATCATGGCCGAATATTTGTTGTTTATGTCCAAAATATAAAATCAAGAGCTGTCACTTAGTGCAGAAAGTATGAACTATTTATGCCGATTGACGGCTAGGTTATCTATAGGGGCGATTCGCACCACTCCTATAGCTTCCGCTTCCGCTTCATGTTTGAAAAATAATACAAGAGAAGCTCATTGGCCGGCGCACAATACAATCAAACCCGGCGGAAAATGCCTCCGGCGAATTGTACACTATCCCGAAGAATATACAGTGAAGCCCCTCAACGTGACCAATTTGGCTGGACGACATCCTAAAACTGGTAATTTTTACGATCAATTTTCACTTGTATACTCCGACACATGACATAACCTAAAGTCGAAAAATGCGCTTGTCGTGTTATATAGGCAGAGTGGTACACAACGGAATCGGCGGTGGCATGAAGCATAGATATCATTGGATCAAATGGGTTAGAGACGGACCCGTAGAAGGGCCGCCGAAGGAAGAGAGGGTTATACAAGTAATATGCGTTTCAACCTTCTAATAAAAATGTATTTGTTCATACAATTATGTATAATGTGTCGTTTTTGTAGATTTTTGAAGACGGAAATCGCACTGCCTTTGTAGCTCTGGTCGCTTCGGGCGATGAACTAAAATATATACTAGCAACGGAAAATATGAAAGCGGGCGATATAATCAAAACGTCCAGAGAACTGCCCAGAATACCTGGTATAATATATTTTGTTGCTGTATTAGTTACGTTATATTTTACGCTATTAATGTGTTTATTTATTTTTAGTTAGGCCAAATGAAGGTGATGCATATTTATTGGGAGCTTTGCCCAATGGAACGATAGTTAGTGGTATTGAAAAATTACCTGGTAAGACTTACTTCAATTTATCAGTTTACTATTTATGTCAGCCATGCAAAGTTTTACGAATATTTAATTCATGATTATATATTGAATTAATAAAACGAGTTGACTATCACATATTTCACAGTGTTTATTTCTCAATCTTTAGATGTGTAATTCCTATTTCTGATCATCAAAGTGAAACATGTTCCCCATAACAAAGCCGAGTACCTTGAAAGATTTTTCGCAGACTTGTTTACGTGTCGAGATATCCTCCACTCAAAAGCAACGTTCAGAAATAATCGAATTAGATATTTTAGATATCCTAATGTCAAATTTAAGTGTGTTATAGTGGTATTCTCAAAAGCTATTTGTCTATGGTTAGCTTAACCGCTTCCCGGTCACAATATTTTTTTTTAAAATGACTCAAAAATATCATGCATGAACCCACCCTTTAATTTAAAATATTTGTACAATTTTAATTTTCAATAAAAAATGTTTTTGTAAAGCTTTGCTTACTAACAAAATACAATAACATAATAGTAATCCTAGGTGTATATTAATTACCATCAATTTAATACATTTTCAGGAGTTGGGGGATTTTATGTCCGTGCTGCAGGTTCATTTGCAACAATATTGAGAAAAGAAAAAAAAAGAGTCTTCGTTCAAATGCCTTCAAAAAGGATATTTAGCATCGATGAAAAATGTATAGCTGTCGTCGGTAAGTTACAAGACGATTAATCAATTAAAGTTTTGTTGATTCAATAATGACATGTTTGATTTATACGCAGGTCGGATGTCAAATATAATACATTCGTCAATTCCGATCGGCTCCGCCCAAAGATTAAGGTGGCTCGGCTATAGACCAAGATCAGGTCTATGGCAGCGCAAGAGTGGTCGCCACGGCAGAAAGATTAAACCACCCAAAAAGGTCAAAGTACTCGAAAAACCAGATGAACCTGCCGAAATTTTGGAATTATATTTGCCCGGTGTTTAATTTCTTAAATATATATTTGTAGTTTTATTAATAAAAACTTAACATAATTGTTATATTTATATTTATATCCATTGCTTAATCTTTAATCCTTTATTACAAATTTATTTCTAATATTTTTAAAGGAATAGGTCGTTTTTTAACTAATTCCAATAGCAAATCCACTAATAATGAAGATACTGATGCTTATACAAAATAGTGAGAATAGAACAATAAAATATAAACCCCCAAAGTAAGAAAATTCGATTTATCGTTAGAATTTACATGTACAGTAGAATAGATATTTCGGACACAATATCCGGTCAAATGTGAAAATTGTTAAAAACATCCTGTTACTGTTATACATGTTTAAATCTAAGGTCACTGCTTGTAGAGGTAGATATTAAAAGGGTTAGAAGTTCCTTATTTCTGTAGGACAAAACAATAAAGCTGACGAACATGTTTTACAATGGTTAAAAGTAGTGAAGGTAAGTGTGCTGTTATAAGTTCGCATCGGCTCAATAGAGCCGGTTGCTAAACTACTTTTAGTTTGTAGAGCCAGTTCCTAAAACGAGGAAAAAAATAAACAATACCTAAAAAATTAAATGCCTTAAATGTTCAAAAACAATTTTTTTTTATTATTGCAGGAGAAATGTAGATTTGTACACATATGATGTGTTGTGGCGATTGACTGAATATGCTTGCACTCAGCAGGCATAAATGTAAGGTGACCAGATTTTGAAAATATCAATGAAGGACACTAAAAATAAAAAGGTCATTTTTGCCATGGGAGCTAATAAAAGGTTATTTCGAAATTTTGTTCAAGAGACGTCTCTGAAAAAAAATTTAAGGAGAAGAAATTGCTACAGGAGCTCAAAAAGTCTTTAAAAATTTATGTTTAAGGAGGACGTCTGGTCAGATGTCATTTTGCAACTCAATTTCTGAAAAAGCTAAATCTAATGAATTTTTTTATGAGAACGACATTAAGTGGAACAAATAGTTTAAATTTTTAGAAAATTGGTTGATTTGAATAGATAAATGCGTTAAAATTATTAAATATACTTGTTGAGTCGAAAAATAATGGAGAAGCCCAGGAATATTCTGCACTTCGATGTAAATCTCCTGATGACAAGCAAACAAATATTGGCGCACGCTTGAAACGCCGTCTAATGCATGCTTCAGAACCATACACATTTTTTGAAGGTAAATATATTTTTACTATTTAAAATTGTGCTTTAATTATTTTATGAAATCAGGTGGGGCGCCAAGATTATATTTTTAATATTGGGCGCAGCAACACAAAGTTTGGAAACCATTGGGTTAGAATTCGGAAGATGTTAGCAGATTGAAGCCCGCTATTTTATTATACGTAATTCTTAGAGCAGGTTGGGATGGGTAAAAAAATAATGATAAAATGAAACACTCCTTGCAATAATAAATACATTTTAATATGCTCATTCTATATCATAATCCAACTCTCTTCCGACAGGATTTTCAACGATGATTGTTTTGTATTTGCCATCTTCTTCCCTATTCAAAAATTTGCAGAAAGGCAAATCGCCATTGGCAGCATCTGGCACGTTCGGCGGTGACGGTGAAGCATATATTGTGCGTCCAGTTATCTTAAACACATCGCTCTCCATTAAAGGTCTATTTTCAAACCACAACTGATACTTCAACGTGTACAATCCGAATATTTTCTCAACTTCCTCTGTCAATTTTTTAATGCTGACATTTTCACCTTTAAAAGTCTTCAATAGCATCATTCCTTTTGAAGATGTAGCTCCGTATCTAGGTGAATATCCACTCAATAACACGTTAACCCACGGCAAGAAGGGTAATACGATTGGTTTCTTTTGTGTTATTACCAGTTTTAGCTTGACACCCTTCAATTCTTGCGTCTCTTCGATAATTACAGACCTGGGAATATTTATATAATCGATTTGTATGAAGGACGCTTTGATTGTGCTTTCAATAAAATTAGCATGACTTTGAGCAATGCGTAGTAAATCGCTCGAATCACCAGTGATGGAATAATACACGCTAATTTCGTCAGTTGGTACTAAATGAGCTTTTTTCCTTAGTTTTTGAACTCTATTTATGATCTCGCGCGCTATACCTTCGTCCATCATCTCTTGATCGGGGGAAACGTCCAATAGTATAAGTACGTCATTATCACTATGAGCTTCATATTTTTCACTAGCTCCCGTCGATTGGAATATGAATCGAAGTTCAGACATCTCAATAGAATGACCCATCACGTCGTATGATCCTTTTGCGATTATCTTCTGACAGTCTTCGTCAGATAATTCCTTAATGGCTTGAGTTATAGCTTTGAAATCACCTTTAAGTCGAGCACCTAATGTCTTATGATCCGGCTCCGCTTTCAATGATACGCCATATTTTACTTTATCTGTACTGACAGTTATTTTACGTACGTTCATTTCTTCTAAGATGTACTTCTCTAAAGATTTAATATCATTCAAGTAATCGACGTCTCGGTGAATGATCACCAATTCAGGCAAGGGATATTTGATCGGCATAGTTTTCCTGTCTCTCAACACTCTTCCTAATTCAATAGTGCTTTGCATTCTCTGCACAGCCCGCTCAATGTTCAAATCGACTAAATCTGAACAGGGATTCGGTAGCATCGAATAATGTATGCTATCGACTCCGCCGTTGATTGTGATCTTTTTCAACGTTTGATACATCAATTCTGTTAAAAACGGTGTAAACGGCGCCATTAAACTGACCATATCGGATAAAACGCTGAAGAGAGTGTTCAGTGCAATCAAGCAATCCTTTTGACCGGTCTCGCCCTTCAGTCGCTTCCGGTTCATTCTTACGTACCAGTTGGTGAGATTAGAAATGAACTTCGTCAATCTAGGAATGACTGTATATAAACGGTAAGCTTCCATTTCTTTCTTGACGAACATGAGAAGAGATTGCGTAAACGATAGTATCCACCTGTCCATGATGTTATCGGATTTGTCGGTCGTGTGTACTGAAGCCGGATTGTACATATAATCTATCTTATCCACGATGACTATTTTTTCAACGTTCTGCATCAAGAACCGGAAAGCGTTATACCATGGTAAAAACACATCTTTGATGACGTCTCGAACTCCATCTTCTTTGAAGCGTAAATTCTCAGCTCTCACGACTGGAGAGTTGATTAGATATAGCCTCAGAGCGTCGGCGCCGTATTTATGTACGATTTGCATCGGATCTGGATAATTTTTCTTGCTCTTGGACATCTTTTGGCCGTCAGAGGCGAGTACCAATCCATTTGCGATCAGATTTTTAAATGGTGGTTTTTTAAATAGTAAAGTAGAGATCACAATCAATGTATAAAACCATCCTCTAGTTTGATCGATACCTTCTGCGATAAAATCGGCCGGGAAGCATTCTTCAAATTCTTTGACGTTTTCGAACGGATAATGCTGCTGAGCGTACGGCATAGAACCGGATTCGAACCAGCAATCGAATACTTCAGTTACTCTTTTCAGCGGCGGCTGTCCGAGACGACTCGATGGAATTTCTAAATGATCAATGTTCTCTCTATGAATATCGGTTATCTTTTGACCGGTCAGTTTAGATAACTCTTCAATGCTACCCACACAAACGACTTCTTTCTTATCGGCCGATATCCACAACGGAATAGGAGTACCCCAATATCTATTTCTACTTACGGCCCAATCCCTGGCATCTCTCAACCAATTACCGAACCGTTTTTCTTTAACGAACTCCGGAACCCAATAAGTAGATGCACTACTTTCTAACAGATGCTCCGTCATTTGTTCTACTCTGATAAACCAAGATGGTACAGCTTTATATATTAGGGGAGTTTCAGATCTCCAACAAAACGGATAACTGTGTTTAACTTGACCGCTGTTAAATAATCTACCGTTTGATTTCAAATAAGCAATGATATTCTTATCGGCGTCTTTTACATATTGACCTTGAAAATCAGTAACCGGGAACATGAATTTGCCACTAGCGTCAACCGGACAAATAGGATCTTGATCTCTTGTGATTACGCCTGCCGCTAAGCAAACTCTGAAATCGTCTTCTCCGAAATAGGGCGCTTGGTGGACAATACCCGTTCCTGAATCATCGGTTACATAACTATCGGTCAATACTCTAAAAGCTCCTTCATGCTTCGAATAATAATTAAACAACGGCGTATATTTCAATCCTGCCAATTTAGACCCTTCAATTTTTTCTAATATTTTATACTGATCGGCAGTCTTGAAGATAACCTCACATCTATTCTCTTGAAGGATGTACATTTTATCTGTGGTGTTATCTAACACTTTAACGTATATCAATTTTGGATTGACACAGAGAGCCATATTGCTGGGGAGCGTCCAAGGAGTAGTGGTCCACGCTAAAAATGAAGTTTTGTCGTCGAGTGGAAAAGTTACTACAACCGCAGGATCGACGACTTCTTTGTAATTTTGTCCAGATTCAAAATTGGATAGCGGAGTGTTACAAGCGGTCGAAAACGGCATCACTTTGAATCCTTGATAAACGAGACCTTTGTTGTATAATTCATTGAACACCCACCAAACAGATTCCATAAACGACGGATAAAGGGTCTTGTAATCGTTTTCGAAATCTGCAATTGTTAAAAAATATGTATTATAAGCCAATATATTATTTCTATTTTTGCATGTAAAATATATCACTAGTTTTACATATAAAAAACTATGGTAATGAAGGATTTTAATATAAATAGCATTGCTTTACTAACCAATCCATCGTCCCATTCGTGTAATAATTTCGACCCAACTGTCCGAGTATCTCATGACAATCTTCCGGCATTCAGCGTTGTATTTATCGATGCCCATTTTGGCCACATCCTCCGGCCCTTTGATACCCAGGAGCTTATCGATTTCGAATTCAACAGGCAAACCGTGACAGTCCCATCCGAATCTCCTTTCAACATGGAATCCCTAAAAGAGTATCACTATAAGTACAAAATAAAACCTTCCGAAAGCGTAAGTGATAATACGAACTTGTTGATGGGCATATCTGGTTACGACGTCTTTGATCGTGCCAGCGAGTATGTGACCGTAATGAGGCAAACCCGTTGCGAAAGGCGGTCCATCGTAAAAAGAATATCTGAAAGAACATCAAATTTCCACTTATTTCATCATAGAATAAATTTCAAATTTTATGAATTAAAAATATATTTTGAACGTTTTTTTTCTTATTTGTGATTCAAAATTATGGTATATTTTACTTTTGGGGGCTTTATATGGAGCAACGTGCTTCAGTGACGTTTAAAAGTAAGGTTGAAAATAATCTACCTTGGTTTTCCTTTTGATTGCTTTAAACTATTTTTAAATGCGTCAATCTCCTTCCAATATGCTAAGATGCGCTCTTCTTCCTGCGGGAAGTTGATACTTTCTGGAATACGATCTATCAACGCCGGCATGATGAAACAACGGCACCTGGCAGTCAGACAGCCCACCGTGGCTGACAGTGTTGCAATGTAAGAAAACGTATAATATTGTAGCAAAAATATATTTTTTATTTTTTATTAAATACCATTATATAATGATGGAAGCTTGCAATATTAATCCTTTCAACGCCAAGCGCATGATATGATGCGCAACTAAATCTACTGTCTAACGCCAAGCGCATGATATGATGCGCTCGTTAAAACCTTCATTTTTTAAAGAAACGGAAAGGTAAAAGTTGGCAATATATGTTTTAAAAATCAGTTTGAGTTCCTAGTAAACGATTTCAGTGATTTTATTTATAGAATTTGCGATGAAACAGTGGTATATATAATTATAAAGTCACGCCTTAATTTTAGTCGTTTGTATTTCGCGCGTGGTTTCGATCGTGCTTATTTAGACCACTTTTAGGGTTAGCACAAACGCATCGCGGAAATTCGTTTTTTTATACTTTAATTTATGAATCGAAATTAAATTATGTCATCAATATTTCAATGATAATTGTGATTTGTAAATACTTGTGAATATATTTATACGTTATTTCGACTGTTTTAATATTGTCAACTGTTTTTGTGATTGGTTTTTATTGTTTGTAATAATTAAATAATAATAATAATAATTACTATTAAATACTTATTAATAAATATAAATAAGATATAATTAATAAAATATCAATATTAACTCTTAGTAAATATTAAATAATAATAATAATAATAATAACAAAAACGATTCCTTGTCGTAGAATCATTTTATTTTACTTGTTCTATTTATTTACATTAAATTAATACCATCGTGACCTAACAGGTTACCCCAATGCGTCACGATGGTCGAAAAGTTTATTATTTATTGTATATATATGTGTGTGTGTGTGTGTAATATATATTACATATTCCGCCTGGAGTGTAGATATGTTGCACTCTTGCCGGTCCCAAGCCCGGATAAAGGAGGAGGGTTTCTATCATGGAGCAAACCAACCAACGTGGATAAATCCAAATAGTTATGAAAAAATTACAAAGAAATAATAAATCCGCCCCGATTCATAATGACCTAGACCAGGGGTCGGCAAAGTGCGGCTCCGGAGCCGCATGCGGCTCTTTGGCTCCTTGAGTGCGGCTCTGGCACAAATATCTACGGGCCCGGGCGCTAATTCTGGTCGAGTGTCCTTATGTCCTGATCTTCTGCTTCATAACGAGGTTCGATGGTTATCAAGAGGAAACGTTTTAAAACGTTTCGCGTCCCTATTGCCAGAAATTGAAGCATTTCTCCTTGAGAAGGGTGTTCACTATCCAGAACTTACAGACAATCAGGATCCAAAACTTTCATTTCATGGTAGACGTTACGTCTCATCTAAAGCTTTATACCGTAAACTACAAGGGAAAGGAAACACAATTTTTCCGATGTTAGAAGAAGACATTTCATTCGAAAACAAATTATCCATTTTTACTCAAGATTTTGAAAGGGAAACATTGTTTCACTTTCTGAGCCTGCTGAAGCATCGCCAAGAAAATAATTCCTCTATTGACAAACACCATTTCAAAACAACTATTTTAAATATGAGGGAAGCATTTCTCAGCAGATTTCAGTAGTTTAAAAACAGCAAAGCGACCTTAGCATTCGTCAAAAATCCTCTTAATGCTACAATAACTGAATTGAAATTTTCTCCTTTTGGCATTGACATTGGTAACATTGAAATATAATTGCAGGATTTAAAAAACAAGGAAATATAGAGCTCTAAATTTCAACGTCTTTGTATTGATTTGGAAATATTGGAGAAGAACGAATGTGATCTTAGTTCACAACACAAGTGGTCTGCTTTGAAAGACCTGGAGAATGAAGACATGATCATTTTCAACGTCTGGAATAGTATTACTGACTCTTACGATCAGCTGAAAAAACTTTTGCTGTTCTTTTCCTTTTTGGTTCTACATATTTATGCGAACAATCCTTTTCAAGCATGAACTTCATCAAAAGTAAACTGAGAAGTCTTCTTATTGACGAGAACCTGGAATCATACCTAAAATTAAAAACAACAACATATAAACCTGACTTACTGAAACTTTCCAAGGAGATCCAAGGACATTGTTAGCATTAAGTGTTTGTTAGTCATTGTCATGATTTAAATTTATGGATACCTTACTTTCATATTATTGTTTATCAACTAAAATTATAATAAAGGTTTACTAAATTAAAAAACAGATTTGGCTCTCATAACTTTTTTAAATCATTGTAATGTACATATTTGGCTCTTCGGCCAATAAGTTTGCCGACCACTGACCTAGACGATCGAAATCTAGATAAACGATTGGACTTCAATTTTGGAAGCTGGAATGTGCAATATTACTACCAGGAAAAATACAAACAATATCGGAAGAAATACTAAAACTCAAGATATATCTAGAAGCCCTACAAGAAATTAGGTGGAAATGCCAAAACCGATCACCGGTTGTAGTGCCGTGGAAGAAGAAGAAGAAGAATATGTATATATTATAAATTATACATATAATTATATATAGTTAAATGTAACATCGTATCTTGCTATCAAGTTTTATTATTTATTATTTTTATATATAAAGAAATATGACAACCTTCAACAACAACCAATTGCAAACACCATTGATCAAAAACAAACGGTTAGGTTATTAGGGTTATTTTTGTGTACGATATATGTGATTTTATATGCATCAAAGAAATCTTGTCGATTTGTAAATTTTTATAACAGGATGTAGTTCAGACGAAGAAAAAATGCGTTGCAGATTTATATATTAAAATTGTCTCAGTGTGAGCATGACCCTGCTTGTCGTTCGCTTGTATAGTGCCGCGCGCGTTCATGTGTGTGTAGGTGTGCGTACGCGAGCCAGCTCGCGGACCGACGAATAGATTTTTTTTTGTTCACTCCATATATCCAACAATACGACTAAAAATGTTTGTTTATTGATATAATTAGAATGTTTAAACCATGCTAATCATACATATATAATTTTAAAATATAAAAATTGAGTATTTTGCCTGTAATGATGTGTTAAACAGAGTAAGTAGCCAAAAAATTATATCGCTAAAAACGCATGGCGTACAGCGAGTAATTAACAATTTACCGGTCGGCGGTCTAAGGGTTAATGATAAAATTATTCGATAAAAATTTTCCTCTCTCTCTCATTTTCATTACATCAACAATCCAATTGGTTTTTAATTGTTTTTAAACTCAAAAATAATAACTCCCTAACTATTTTTTATAGTATTTTCTGCTATTTATTGTGAGTATCAAAAAACTCTAGGGTGGCAGCGCGATAGATTCTTAACCCCTTACCGCATACGACACCATATATTGCATTACAAGTTAATTTTGAACCATTTCAGCGCGTTTGACGTCACAAGACGTCATGGCGAATACACGCCAAGCGCGAATGACGTTCCTATATCTCATCAACATTTGAAAGCCTAGAGACCATGGATAGCGAATAATTTACGCAGATTAGGTGCTAGAGCAGCAGGAAGTTAATGCTGATTTTTCAAAAAAACATTCTTCTCTTATGAGTAGGGTTGACATAATTGACAAACATTGATGCGGGACGTTTACGTGCTAAATAAATAAAACATGAGAATTATAGGTAGGTAATGGTTTACCTTATTCAAATATTAGTTTCTTCTTTCACATAATTATGAAATTGGGCGCAAGTCATTTGCAATTTAAAATGACAAAGCAAAATTTCTCCAATTGTCTCCACTGACAACTTGTTTCTTTCGTTCGACCATTGGGTTGGCACTATGAAAAATATTCTCTCCACATTTGCACTGTGGACTGAAATGGCAAATACGTATTCGCATAGCTTTATTAGACATAATTTCTAATCAATATACTTTGTATTTGCAAAAAAAACATTTATCTTCCATACTCAATTTCATAGTTGCTTCGCAGTTTTGCTTGGTATTATTTTTCTCTAAATAATCTTTTAGATACACAAAAAAAAATCTCAAAAAAGTAAGTACATACATATAATTATTATATTTACTGTTTTATTTTACATACCATCATAGTGCTTTTAACCAAAACGGTAGAGAGCATTAGGATATGGAATAAATGTACGCATGTACTTAATAAGCATGCTTATTTAATACGCTTCAAGGCGGGGAAGACATTGCAACCTTATTGTTTCCAGCATATGGGTAAAACTAAATGTTTGTACAGCTTGTTGTAAAATAGAAATTACTTTAGTTTAATTATTTTTATAAATGCTATTCTACTTAAAAAAATATTTGATTTGTTTGCTAATTTAAAAATATATGTATATATATATGTTTTAAAATGTGTATTTTGCTAATTATAGTATTTTTATTCATTAAAAGAAAACAACAAACTTGTAATAGAGTCTTTTGAAAATGGTCACAACACTTGCTGTTATGACCGTTTCTGTCAGTGCGCGTCTGTCAGTGGCGGCGTTGCGAAAATGGCTCCTTCCGAAGGTAACGGTGTGGGGGGCGGAAACGCCAGCTCAGCCCCCGCCACACTGTCTTTGGAGTCCATCCGAGCGATGGGCGAGAGCTCAGGCATAGCATCTTTGCCGGACGAAGCCGCGCGTGAGCTGGCAGATGATGTTTCGTTCAAGCTCAAGATGCTCATACAGGATGCGGCCAAATTCATGCACCACTCAAAACGCTTCAAGTTCATGCCTGACGACGTCAACCACGCTCTAAAACTTAGGAATATCGAGGTAGTAAACCCATAAATTATGTTTAATAAATTTCGAATCAATTACTTAAATTATTATTTTAGCCTCAATATGGATTTTTTCAACGAGACTTCACTCCGTTCCGCTTTGCATCGGGCGGAGGACGCGAGTTGCATTTCATAGAAGAGAAAGAGTTAGACTTGAACGACATACTTACGAGTGCCGCTCCAAAAATACCATTAGACGTAACGTTACGAGCTCATTGGTTATGCGTAGATGGCGTACAGCCTACTGTTCCCGAAAATCCACCTCCCCTAAGTAAAGAAGTACAAAAATTAGAGTCTGTCGACCCGATTACCAAATTGACCAAAGTCAACGACAAAGACGCTGCGGGTGATTATTTCGTAATCTTTCCTTTGTTTGTTTCTGTGGCATTGTTATTAACATTTTTGTCTTGTCAGGCAAACCAGGCAGTGGTAAATTGCATAAATTGCGAAATGTCGAGACTGTGCACGTGAAACAATTGGCCACACACGAGCTGAGCGTTGAACAGCAGCTGTATTATAAAGAAATTACTGAAGCTTGTGTCGGAGCCGACGAAGCGAGAAGAGCGGTTTGTGTGATAATATATATATTTTTATATTGTCGAATGTGAAGATTTATTTTAATAATATTTACAGGAGGCTCTCCAATCTCTCGCTTGTGATCCTGGACTCCACGAAATGCTTCCGAGGATGTGCACCTTCATATCCGAAGGCGTTAAAGTCAACGTTGTCCAGAATAATCTGGCGTTGTTAATTTATTTGATGAGAATGGTGAAAGCGTTATTAGATAATCAATCCTTGTATTTGGAAAAATATGTAAGTCGATTATAAAATAGCTGTATATTAGGTTTATGTAAACTTTACGTTGTGACAGAAAACCTTATAGTTAATTAATATTATTTTCAGTTACACGAGTTAATACCTTCAGTGTCTACTTGTATAGTATCGAAACAATTATGTATGCGGCCCGAAATGGATAACCATTGGGCTCTGCGAGATTTCGCTTCTCGGTTAATGGCACAGATCTGCAAGAATTTCAATACATCTACGAATAATGTACAAACTAGAGTCACAAGGTAGAATTGTTTATTTATATAAAAAAAAATATATAAAGGAATTTATATTGTTTATGTATATTTTATGTTTTTATCAGATTATTCAGTAAAGCTCTGAATCCTCCTTTACCATCTACGGATACTTCTGGCAAAGAATTAACACAAGCGGAAAGATTATCGCAACAGAATGAAAAAACTCCATTAGCTTCTCTGTATGGAGCGATACAAGGATTATCCGAACTCGGCGCTGAAGTTATAAAAGTAATTGAAAATTAATAACTTTTTGAGTTTTAATTTTATTTCTGTATTTATTTATAACTTTCAGGTATTCATCATTCCTCGCGTTAAATGGATCGGCGAGAGGATATTAGCTAATATAGATGCACCTGTAAATGCAGACAAATTAGCTGCTGGACACATTAAACACTTATTAGAAAAGATTCTTCCATCTGTGATCAAATCTTTAAGAAATACACCAGATTTGATAGAAGAATTCAGGTATGTATTTATTTTGTTTATAAAAATATTTCGGAACCTTTCTTTGATGATGAATTCATAAATTGCCCATTTTGTTGAATTTTTTTTATAGTTAAAAAAGTGACTGATAAATATGTATTTCTATGTATTTTTTTTATATTTTACATAATAGTTTAACACATTCAATACCATGTGCACAAATTTGTGCGTTTCGTCATTTTAACTTCATATAACAAAAACACGTTAAACTACGTATTTACCATAACGTATGTTATTAATATTGTATTAATGAAATCGATATCCCAAATTCCAGAGGCTTAAAATTCGAGTAAAATATTTATTATTAAAACATATATTTTTAACTTTAATATTTATTTTTTGTGTGGTCAGCTTGAAAACATTTACCAGCATGAAGTGCAATTTTACACTGTCTACATATGAACGCACTTCATTTACGAATTTTAAGTTTTGCACAGACTCGACAATTACGCCTTACTAATTTATTAGTTTTTTTATTAGCAATTTTAACTAATTCGTGATCTTTTAAAACTCCAGACAATCTTTCATTGTAATCAATACTGAGGGTCTGCATCGTAACAATAGCGAAGGGTGAAACTTGCATGCTTGATGTATCTGGTGTAGCTATTTCAGTGGAGCTATCTTGAAGCCACGTTTCTGCAAATTTCAGCATAAACTGTTCTATTTAGTTTTTGTAAATTTGAATTGTATTTAAAATTTCACAGCAAATGAGATACCCATTCATATAATTATTGTAATCTACGATACATTTTGGTTTCTTGATAGGCAATTTTCTTCTTCTGTTAATTTTTCCACCGTTCGCTATTTCGACCAGTTGTATCGCAGAAATAATTTTAACTTCTCTTTTTGTTTGTTCTCCAAAATTGTATTAGTACATCTCTTTTTTATCTATACATAGCTTCTTGAATTTGTAATCAAACGTTTTTTAATATTTGTAGTATACCACAATTATTTTCGTGTTGTCCCGCAGACGTTTTCCAAATTTGATGTTAAAATGTTATTGTGTTTTAAAAAAATAAGTTTTTAGGTCTTAATTTTCTTATGTCTTTCTTTACCGAATTTCTCTTTTATATATGATCTTATTGTAATAATGTTGTTAGACGCGATTATGGACATTTGGGAGCTACACTTCATAACGCTGTCGGTAAGCTTCGAATGACCCCGACGTCTACGACTTCAGCGCCAAGCGGCAATGCAAATACAGCTCCGTCTTTGACTAAGTTCGTCACTATCGTTCCAACTACGCCTAACATAGTACCGCCACCGCCGGCTCCGCCTGTCCAACGCCAAACTTCATTTAGTGGAAGTAAGTAACGTGCAGATCCACAATACAATGATTGAAAAATGCTTCATTAAAAATATTCCAATATTTATCTAGGTATTACTTCAAATCGAACCGTTGTCGTAAACCCTGCTTCGACTCCGAACATGGGACGCCCCTTAGGATCGGTGGCCAACACTCAGCCGGCTCAAAAGTTTGTCATTGTAACACAAAAAACTACGGGTGGCAATCAGCAACAACAACAGCAATCGGTGAGTGTTATAATTTTGCACGCACATCTGCCACCTTTTGATCGTTAACGCAATAGAATAGAACAGTTGTTTTGTATGTTAATATAATTAGATAAGAACCGACTGATGTGTAAATGTTGCAAAACAAAGCAGGTAAGTGAAGAGAATAGTCGTAACGCACAGGCATTTTTGCGGTTGATGGTTTATTAGCATGTGTATATTAGTTGAGAAACTTTAAGGATGATTTTTTGTATATGTTTTTTGTATTATGTGTATATATTTGAATTCCCAAAAGGGTTAAGTAAACTGAACGTTTTATACAGGCCAATATCGTTAAAACGGTTAGTGGAGTCGGATCAGTTGGGCACGGACAGAAAGTTGTCGTTGTCTGCAAGGCGCCTACTCAACAAAGCACCACAGTTAGTCAGGTAATTGTAGAATAATGCGTCACTTCTCGCCGCTGCTTCGCCGCCGGTGAGTAATTCGGATTGTGTGAGTTGAAGAGTGTGTTGCGTATTGTTTAAATTATTTTTTTCGTAATGAATAAGCACAAATTATATTATATTTTCAATTTAGTTTTAATTAAATATAACTTGTTAAGGATATGGATTTTAGATATAATAGTTGTGGGACTGAATTCAATTTTTGTTGCAGATATTGTTTGAGGTGAATGTAAAAATATTTTTAATCAATTTTCTTTTTACGAATTTATTATAGGGCACAAAATTAATATTGTAGTATTGTATGTGTTTATCACAAAATTGTATGACCGCAATAGCTCAAAAATTACCATTGATTAAAATCACTTATTTTTAATAAATTCAGTGAACAATATCAAACAGATTTATTAAAAAATATATTAAATATAATCGAATCACTATTATTTATAAATCAAGTTTCTTTATTTATGTTATAGAGGTATTACATTAATATTGCTACATATAAACAAATATGATTTTTATTCTAATTTTTATTTATTTTATAAGATGATTTATAATCTCATTTATAACTTATCGTTTAATATTTAACTTGATGGATGATGTTTTTGTTGAGCTATCTACATCCGCCATCACATATAAGTGTTTTGAACGCTCTGCTCGTGACATTACAACATAAAATTAATCATGAGAGAAGCATTCATATCTCAAGTTAATTTCTGCCTCGGTCCTTTGATCAAATATATTAAATCTATTCTTAACCCGCATATCTTCTTCTTTAAATCGCTTCCTCACTGCTGAGGATCGTGAATATCCTGACGGGTTCCAAACTCGTGTAGAATGCTCCTCCTGTTTTCCCTCGATTCCGCTGCCGAAGTTCTTTGAAGAGCCCATTTGTGGGTTTTTCAGGTTATACCTTAAGAAAATCTAAAAAAAAAACAGTTGAATCTATCGCGAAAATATTTTTTAAAATATGTCATTTCAGTGAAATCATATCGGAACACATTTTCTCCGGTAAATATATATTTTACTAGTAAAAATATAATCTGGCAAGTGATTTTAACTTTTCCATATGTAATAATAATACATTTACACGCTTACATGTAATGTATAAATGTTACGGTGAATGTGTATTTTTCACTAGTGAAGTCCAAATACATTTTCACCAGTATCATAAATTTATTATAAGTATAATTTAACTGATAGGCGCTAGTGAAATTATATGCTGTTCTTAAATGTCTATGAAACTCAATTTGACAGTTGCACTACATCCATTTGCTGTTTAAACCAAAACCCAAAATATTCGAATTAAGAACTAATTATAGTTATAGAACTTTCATTAGGTCAAGTCTAATATACAAACTAAGTCAACTCATCTCTCAGGGTAAAATAAGTGGAAGAAGAAGTACAGACGACGTATCTTGCATTTTGCTCCATAGTTTGTCTGTACTTTGATATTACGTATGTTTTAAAAATATGATAGCTAACTTACCGATATTATTACGGACTTCTTATATAAGAGCACTGATCAAAGTATATTCAAATCAAATTTTGGGCAATAGGAGGGCGCAAAAACAAATTATCACTTCTGAGAATTCAAAAATTCACATCAAAAGCAATAAAATCGTGTCGGCGCCGTCGCAGTGGGAACGCTCGGTAATGAGTGTTCCCACTGCGTCGAAGCCGACACGATTTTATTGCTTTTGATGTGGGTTTTTTACTTCTGAGACGATATTATTGTTTTTTGCGCCCTCTTATTGATCGAAATTCGGTTTAGATATGCTTCATTAGATTATCACTTATTGTAAGTCGTAATATTGTTATAAAAAGTCTAGATAACCGAGTGTTTCCACTGCAACAGGAAAATTTGCTCACCCTTAAATCTGGTCAGAAAAATGCATGTATGTAATTTAATTCTGAAATACTATGAATCTTAACCTTTGATTAGTGAGTTAGTTTTACGGAATTTTCCTTAATTATTATTGTTGTTATTTATTTATTATTTTATATTGCATTTAAAGTAAATTATAGAAAATAATCAACGTTTTATTGCTTTGGTTTATTTTACTTCTTTTTTGTATATTAGTATGTTTTAATAATTTATTTTAACACTTTTCTATTAGTAAATTCCGTTAATTTATTCTACATATTTATATATATATGTATTATATGGCTTTTGTGAATTATTTTTTATATCAATTCAGAGGCTCTCAATATTTTTTATAAAATATAAAATATTTTTTATTATGTTCTTTTTTAATTTATTAGTAATTATTATTTTCTATAGAAACCATTTAAAATGAATCAAATTAAAAAAAAATATTCTATAAATATAATGTTATAATTTCCAATTTTTGCCCCCACCCCTGGATAAAGCTGAAATGACGACCCTGTCCTCCGCGAGCGACATCTCATAACTGGAGAATTCGTTTTATGCACTTTGCTGAAAGTCTTTATTTAATATTCAATTCTCCTAGACTACATTCATACGTCGTGCCATCCAAGGTATTCTTAACATACACCTCTAACACTACATTTCAAACGCATCTAATCTTCTTCTGACTTTATGGTCCATATTTTAGACGCATAAAGGCATATGAAGAATATTAGAAATCTTACCAAACAATTTTTCGTTTTTACTGAGATACCTATCTTTCCAAATTTTTACAAGACGAAACATCGCACTTTTGACCATTGCTGTTCACTTTATGATTTCGAGTCTGCAACTTTTAATAATAAATTATGTATAAAATGTAGTATACTGATTTTATTTCAAAGCAATATAATCGAGGTATTCTCATTACATTTTGTAGCAACTTTTATGTATCACTTTTATAACAATAAAATTTAGAAGATTTATAATAGCTGAGTTTCACTGCTATTTATAGTAAAACTTTCCCTTTTAAAATTCAATAACATTCATGTATTATTAAATTGCAGGCGCCAGTGTCCGTTGTACCGAAACCAATTTTCATCGGTCAAGGAGATGCTCCACCGCCACCAGAACTGGACGATCTCTCACATCTTGCTTGATAACCCCAATGGAATAAAACGAGTCACGTTTTTTAAAATGTACGTTGTGCATATGTGCATATGTTAATTTAAATAACATAAATAAATAATGATTGTTCTGTTAATTTCAGATTCCATCAGATAATGACTGATCTCTGAAGGGATTCACAATGTCTTAATTTTAAATAATATATATATACATACATATATAAATAAAATATTTTAAGTAATAAATGTGTTTAATCTGTCCTGCAAATGAACATGCCGTTAAATTCTTAGTATGTTTATCTTATCTGTAACCTTTGCGACGTGTATTTATACTTCTCAAAATTTCAAGTTAATTAATAATAATTTCTAATATTGATTAAAGTGAATATAGATTTATTTGTGGTTTTACAGTGAGAACATCATCGATATTAATACCTTACTAATAAACTTATTTTTAGAATTATAAATAAAATTATAATAAATAACAACATTTGAGAAATTTATGACTTGAATACGTGTATTTTATCAGTAATGTTTGTACGTGTGATTTAATTCCATCAAAATGGTGAAAGTTGGTGTTATAGGTGCCGGAGTCAATGGATTGAGTTGTGCTTTAAGAATCAAAGAAAGGTTTCCTTCGATCAATGTAAGATTTTAAATTAAAATTAAGATTTTAAATTATTCAATACTAAATTTTATTGGAATCAGGTGACTATTATAACGAAGAGTACAAGTCCGAATACAACTGGAGATGGAGCAGGCGGACTTTGGGGTCCATTTTTATTAGGAAGCACTCCTCCAGAGAATATTTTGTAAGTCATATTTCTTTCAAATAATTAATAACAACTAATCAAATTGGTGCATTGTACTCAAATTGATTTTTAAAGAAAAATACTAGTTTTTTTGCATTATAGTGGTGTATACAGCCGATTCGGTATTTTTTAGCCCACTCGTATACTTGCTAAAGTGACAGACTAATGTTTTATTCGTCAATGAATTTCTCATCTTCACTATTCAAAAAACTGATGCTGCAAGTGAGGTGGTTATTTTAAGCTACTGCTGTTACCTTTGTGTTGCATGCTTGATTCGTATTAATAACTGTCAGCCACTCTTCCAAGTATATTTAATTAACACTGCTATGTGTTTGCGTAAAAATGCATGTAGTGACTTGTGATAAAAGCATCAATATTTTTAATGTTGATCAAAATAATTCAGTTGAAATATAAAATATATTAAATTACAGAAAATGGAGCAAGGTAACGCACGACTTTTATTTCTGGCTTTGGAGACAAGGCTTGGCCAGTTCTTCGTTGATTCCTTGCATTCGTATCAGCAAAGACGATTTGACTCCACCGGAATGGGCGAAAGCCACTTACGGTTTTGTCGACATGGAAGAGAAAAATTTAGCACTGTATAAAAAAATGTTTCATTTGGAAATGAAGTATGTTGTCCTTTATGAAATATATATTATGAAACAGATTTCAATTTTCTTTTACATTTTTCAGAAGTGGCCATAAGTTTGTAACGTTTGTCTGCGAAACGAGTATTTTATTAAACTATTTGATGGATCGTTTCACAGCTGCTGGTGGCTTGGTAAAGTTTCAAGAAATTCATAGTATCGATGAAATGCAAAACGATTATGACGTCATTGTCAACTGTGCAGGATTGAGCTCTAAAATTATCGTTCCGGACAATAATGTATCTCCGATCAGAGGACAAGTTGCAAGGGTTGGTTTTTAATTTATTGTAATAATGTTCATTTACTACAGAGAAATAACTACTGTAAAAAAATTAGTCTAAAATTAATGCATAGCTTAATTTCACTTGAAAACATTCCACCACAACCCTTTGCAGACTTACTCAGTGTTATATAGACGGCTGAGATATGCAACGCTTTCCATTTTATATGGCACCAACTATCTCCTTTGTTCAGATCCTTTTTGCAAGTGCTTTTAAACTGTTAAAAAAACAAGTCCTTATGACAAACATAATTTTCTGATAAATAAGATTTAAATTATTTATAATTGTGTTTCTAGGTTAAGGCCCCGTGGATATATCATACTGTAATGGATGATTCGGACGACGGAAACTATATAATACCAAAGTAAGATACATAATAATAATAAGCTAAATTGATTACTCGTATTTTTGATTAAAATGTAAATTTTCAAACATGACAATGTCGCAGAGTACATATAAACATTTCAGTATCGAGAATTTTTAGATATATAAAAATCTTAAATGTTAGATAGTTGTATTATTAATTTTTTTTAATGCAGTACTTAGCGACAGTTATTAACTCATTATTTTATTTTACTGCAAATTAACGTTAAATAACATGATTAGAGAAACTCGTTATTATTGCTTATCAGTATCGACTCTTGCGTCTTGGGTGGTACACATCAAGAAAATGACTTTAATCTGAATATTGATTCTAACGATAGCAAATTCATCCGTGATGGTTGTGAAAAAATCATACCGAGTTTGAAAGTGAGTTTCCACATATTATTTTATAATGAAAATGTATTTTTATATAATATTTTTTTCTTTATGTTGTTACAGAATGAGGACATTTTGTACGAATGGGTTGGTTTGAGACCTGGCCGTCATTGCGTTAGATTGGAGAAAGAGATCCGTAACATAAACGGAAAAGAATTGCCAGTAATTCACAACTATGGACATGGTGGAAGCGGTTTCACTCTATTTTGGGGTTGCTCTGCTGATGTTTTGGATATTTTCGAAGACATACTTAAGAGCAATATTAAAAGTAAACTATAAAATGAATCGTTAAATACACATTTTCAATATATTATGATTAATTACATGTTTATACAATTATCACAATCTCTAAACTCTATTTTTATGGTTCGATTCAATATCAATGAGCATTAAAAGTTATTATTATTGTGTTTTAATTTAGTTATTTATTGTTGCCGATAAAACTTGCCTACTATGAAAAAAATCTTCAGTTATTTAATAAAGGTTGAAACGTTTTCATTTATAAACCATAAGAAAAATCAAAATTATGATTTATAGATTTATACACAAAGAATAAGCTGCAACGCTTAAAAGATATGGCTAATAATATAAAGTCAATGAAGTGTGTCACTTTGCCCAAATTGCTGGCTATTTACTACAAATAAAAATATTTGTAGATGTCATTATTTGTGTATATTATATTATTTGATGGTTCCTTTTCTAAATTAGGCGTAATCTTAAATAAGTGCTTAAGAATTGCCATAAATGCTTATTTTAGGACTAATCCCAACCAGAGTGAAGATTTAGAAACCATTAAAGAGTTTTGCTATAGATAAACGTTTAATTTTTATAGGAAAATAAAAAAATATGAATAGAACTAACACCTGTCTCTAATCTTGACAAATACAATTTGTACATTAGTTATACAAACACATATTTAAAGACGAACTGTCAGATAACTTTAATGATCTGCATCCAGGTGATTACTGCTGTGATTATGAAGTCGGAAATGTTCGGTTTTAATTGTATGAGTCATAAAAGACATAGACAATTAACTTATTATCTATTTCATAATTATAAGCTAGGGTAACAAAATGGGTTAGGCACTTAATATACATATAATTGTTTTAAAACTTTATATAAAATAAACAGATTGTAAATTAAAAAATATAATAAACTTGCCAAGTAAGGATGGGAAAGTAATTTTAACTTATGATAGTGGAAATCTATTATAGAGGATTACTCTACAGTAGTATCTGTATTGAGAAGAATTACACAATGATTGAAGCTTTGATGTATATTTTGTGTTAAAATATTATTTGAAGCTCTCAATATATTCTCCGAGTGTATATTTTTCACATTAGAAGAGACATACAAAATTATAATTAATTACAACTAACTTGACAAGAAAATAAGGGATGCAGTATTCAGAATTTTTTATCAGGAGATTCACTATTAGGTCTTCATAAATAACTCTTCGTTATGCTTGCATCAAAATTAAAAATAAGCAACTGATCGATAAATATCGTTTAGATTAATTTACATACATATGAAATAAACAGATCCTTGTTTTATTAGATGTTATGTGATTATTATTCTACATAATTAAAACATATATGCTATTAAAACTATTGTCTGACAAGAAAATTTAATTTTTTGGAATTTGTAGCAAAATGCATGCCAATAATATGAAGTATGTGATAATTTTTTTACAAAATTATATTGCGTATTTAAGAAAGGCATTGCAGTATAGTCTATTATTATACAATATACTTACTAAACATCTATACGACAAAAATAGACTCTCAAACTAAGTCAAGTAAAATTTAATGTGTATTCTTATCTACATACATTATAAAACAACGCTATTAAATGAGCTACAGAAAATCATAAAACTTATGTAAGTAAAGCTCTTAAGTGTATATTTATTTGCTATCCATAAACGTGTACCACAAACGTGCTTTTTAATAGAGGAATTTGTAAAAATAATTACGAATAGCAAAGAATTTACCGCAAGGTTAATTTCGAGACACAAGAACTCAATTGTTAGTCATTGCAAAAGAATTCCGGCTGAGGATTGCTTGTTATTTATTTTAATATATATGCATATGTGCTTATTTTTATCAGCTTAATAAGATTTTTGTACCATGTATGACTCAATTTAACTCAATTTTGATTACCCGGAAGATTGAAAAAATAAAGAAAGTCCTAATTTGTGAAAATTGGCCGAAATTATAATTACATAATAATAACTAATAAATATTTATTATTATTTATATTAAATATAATTTTACAATTATAACTATTTTTCTAAATTATATAATAATAACAAATTAGTCATTAAATAACCAGCATGATAGACTAGTAGTATAAATCGCTGATTATTGACCCATAAGACCTGGATTCGAATCTCATATGGATCTTAGTGTTTTTCAAATTCTATCGTGTCTGGGAGATCAGAATCAGGTTGATAGATTTTTAGGGGTTTAAGTAAGACCACTATTATTGTAAGTTCTCCCCTCGAAGGACCAGCGAAACATTTTTATGTTTCTTATTTATATATAATTTATAACACATAGGCTCACATCACCGCCGAACATATCTAAGACCAATGGTATAAAACCAAGCGAGATGGTCCAAGCATAATAATATTTTTAGTGGAAATGATTAAAATAAAGCAGAACAATGTATGATATAAGAGCCGAGATATTTCATTTTCGACTATATTTATTGGAATTAATGAGAGAACACCTAGTAACAGGCAATTCTGTTTTCACTCGCAACTTCAAACTACGTTACAGTCAAGACTTTTATCTCACCTTTAGTGGAGCTTTTAAAATCGACACGGACGACTCATTACTCAGTAAAATCCGGACTTGGACAGTCAAACAGCCTTCCTACTTCATTCGTCAGATTTTGGTCTATCCCAGCCCAGAGTTAACTGAATCATCAAAACGACGTGGAAATTCTACAACGCATATACGTCATTCATACAAGCGGGAACGTAATGACCATAATAGTGCTTTGTAAATTTATAATTAAAGCAAAATTTAAGAAGATCATGAAGAAAATAAAAATCGCATCTATATAATTGGTTTCTTATCCTTTTTAAAATAATAACAGACTGCGTTTATTTTTAAATAAAGCAGTTTAACAATAATATGAAAACCTAAAACATCTGAATTTAATATTTGTAAATTATGTTCAACTAACCATCAACTCTATATTACCTATATTTTTATAATATAAATAAAAGAATAATTATATTTAAAACATATTTTATTTTATAATATTAATAATCAACATAAAATAAATACATACTATACTTTAAAATTAATTTGTATTTATAAATTTTATTAAGATAATACTTAACATTTTATTTATGTATTGTATAATAATATATACTAACTATAGAAGTCTGAATGCTTATGTATATGTTTGATTTATTTATTTATAATTTCACTGCCAAAATTAGGATAACGTAAACACGAGATGCTGTCATTTGTGCACACCTGAGATAATCGGACATACCAGTTTTTCCTATTTATTTTTGGCATCTTGCGCTGCTTGTGATATGAAATACTTTTGGTTTTAAGCTTGCTAATAATTTATGTATTTTATTTATTTAAATGATTCAATTGACTTTTCAATGTTTTACAACACAATATAAATAGTTTTATAAGACACATTTATACTTCAATATATTATTGTATTATATCTAAAGTACATCTTAATGTATCACATAACATACATAGTGTATATAAATGCTTTAATGATTAATATGGCTATTATTATATAAAACTAGTAATACAATGTAATAATAGACATAGTTTAATACTATATCAAACCCATTTTGACGAAGTCTCTTACAACGCCGTTTATTCGATCCGAATATCTCTTTTGCGAAACGCTATTTTTCAACTCTAGGTATTCCATGGAGAATTCATCTTTTTTTAAAATCTCTTCCAAATCCACGATATCATCGTCTTCGCTCATAAATATGGGAGCTGTTAAGAATGCCATAATTAAACCGAAAGGCATCATTTCCTTTATATGTTTATCGTAAATTTCCCTCGGATAACATTCGTCTATGTCGCAGTCTAATCTCTTCAATGCTGCCTTCAGGTTCTCATAATAAAGTTCCAGAAGACTAAGCAAATGTTTCGCTCTGGTTTCCTCGTCAGTGCTGGAGAAAATCAAGTAGGCGATATCTAGTACAGGAGACGAGTGCTTTATCATCTGCCAATCCAGAAGACGCACTTCTACTGGTTTTTCACCCTGAAAATAATAATAATAATTTATTAATTAATCGCTTAAATATGTTAAATGCTGCTCAATAATTATGATTTAATTTTCATCATAATTCTAACAAAAAAAAGTAATAGGTACAAATGACTTTTATTTAAAAATATTTGCCATGTGTTGCCTAAAAAATAAAAAAAAATTAAATTAAATCTTTTAATACCTTAAATTGATTTTTTAAGCAATAATAATTCGACTAATACCCTTAATTCCACGAACTATGTATAAAGTGGTACATATTTATTTTTCGAGCACGTACAAAACGCAGCATCCTTGTATTACATATATCGTAAAATGACGACGTT
Source organism: Plectrocnemia conspersa (assembly GCF_051122295.1). Classification (NCBI taxonomy): domain Eukaryota; kingdom Metazoa; phylum Arthropoda; class Insecta; order Trichoptera; family Polycentropodidae; genus Plectrocnemia; species Plectrocnemia conspersa. Next base: position 21,793,195 of record NW_028277165.1, read on the forward strand.
GATAATTTTTATCAATATAAAATCACCGTTACTATATATTCTCATAATATATGTAATAGACTATATAACAATGAATCTAATTCCTCCCCAAATCATCGAATTTGTTTTTAGCTGACTTTTATTTCACCTAAATACAGATAGTATACTCAAAAAATTAATCCAGTTTCGAATCTATCCTGAAAATAATTTTAAAATATGTCATTTCAGCTAAAATCATATCGGAATACATTTTCACTGGTAAATATATATTTTTACCAGTGAAAATAAAATTTATACCAAGTAATACATATATAAATTTACATATAAATCATAATTTATTTACATGTGATGATAAACGTGACAGTGAATCAGTATTTTTAGTGGTTATATTTTCACTAGTAAAGTTCAAATACATTTTCATCAGTAGATATATATTTTTATCAGCGAAAGTACAATTTTGTAATGTCTATGAAATTCAATTTGACAGTTGCGAAACGTTCATTTGCTGTTCTAGCTGAAAACTAATTATAGTTGTAGAACTTTCAGTTAAAGACTAAAATACAAATTAAATCTCTCAGGAGAAAATAAGCAAAAGAGGAATTACAGACAGTCTTCGCATTTCGCATATAGCTCCATAGTTTATGTGCAATTGGGTATCACACTATGTTGTAAAAATATGACAGTTATCCTTACCGATATTACTATGAACTTCTGATATGAGAGTATTGGTCAAAGTGTATTCATATCGAATTTTGGTTAATAGAAGAGCGTAGAAACTATTCACTTCTTAGAAGTCAAAAATTCACGTCATAATCAATAAAATCTTAATAATTTTCAGTCAACAAATGTTTGGTATTCAAAGTATCATCATCATATTTAATATTTTTTTAGTAAATTATACAATAAAATAACAAGGAAACCAACATAAAAAAACTGGTTAAATGTGCAGTGATTGAATGCTGTTTTTTATATTGCAACACGCGAAGGTCATCACAGTAGCAATTTATTTTATAATGTACCAAATCATAACGGAATTTATGACTAGAATACAAATAGCAATCCTTGACCGAATATATCATACTAACTTCATATCTGAACAGAACGTTGTTGATCCAAGAGTCTCCGTGGCAAAGTACGGTGTAGGGCTCCTTTCCTTCAGGTTTCACGTAAGCCATGAATTTTTTCCAAGCGTCGACAGAGAATGCCTTGAATTTCGCTACACACTCTTCGTCTTCTAAAGCTGCTAAAGCACGTTCAGAGCACAATATCATCGCCTGCTCGAACGACTCCGGAAAAACCTCATCGCCAATTTTTTTAATAATCTCTTTGAACTTGGGCATATCTTTTTGCTTCATCGCAAACGATATTGCATGTAACCTACTTAGATTCATAAGGATTAACCTTAATTGATCAAAACTCAAAGACAACCTTCTGTTGCCCATTACGAAACCCTGAGCTCCCAGATCTTCCATAACTATAACTTCGCACATATCGGTCAGATTGGCGTCATAGCACTTGATACATTTGAGTCTCATATCTTCAGGCACATTATAATTAATCTGTAGTTGATCAAACTCTGGCCAAATCTCAGTATAGAAGCAAGTCTCCAACTTGAAGATCCTCTCTATGGGAAATTTATCTCTCCCGTAACACAGAGCAGTCTTCAGTACTATATTCAAATTTGCAGCTTCTCCGTTTTTGGTACCATCTATGTGCACTCTATACAATACGCTCAAATAGTTGTCTCCCTTGTTAGATCCCGCTGATATTCTCATTTTATAATCGTTTATCTCTTCACTTTCGATTAGTTTTCGAACGATTCCGCGGACCGTTTCATTCGGAAAATCCATGGCAACCACTTCGCCCGACATTTTATTGCAAACTGATCTTCATTACGGCTATTCGTCTACGATCACGTGTTGGTTGGTAGACTTGAACGCACAGTGCCAATTGCAAAGAGCCAAATAGGTGACGACATTAAAAGCACATAAACATTATCCACATATATTTATTAAATGCAATGATAAAAGTTTCTGTTGCGGTTTCCGCTTCATCATTGCTGTATGTTTGTTATCTATTGATGGTTGGAATTTATATTCTTATAAATATATAATAAGAATATAAATTCCTTGCCTTGAGTTATGTGAATTTGATTTACACGAAATTTCAATCTACCGTGCAAATCGCAAATTGATCAAAATAAATATAACAATGATTTTACAACGGAAATTTTTGTTCATTTAGGAATTCTGCGACAAAAAAAAATTTTAGGAAATTTTGTAAAACCGGGAAAATTTCGGTCAAATGGTAAGAAAAACAATTATTTGTTTAACCCTTTCAACGCCAACGACTTTTTAGTGAGTCACCTGTTATTTCTCTTCATGCGTCTTTTCTTTAAATAAATACAAAATACTTAGCTAATATAATAATATTTAATAATTATTCAAAAATAGTTTTTAAATAAAATAAATTTATATAAAAATATATATTATCGCTTAACTATAAACATATGAACTTGATTATAGTTAAGTACAGTGGCGTAGCTATGGGGGGGGGCCGCCCCGGGCGGCACTTGCTTGGGGGCGGCATATTCGCGATGGGGTCGTCTAGTGTGAATTCACTAAAACATATATAAATACACGAATAACAAGAGCTTAATAATAACCAATGTATTATTTTAAGAAATGCTGATTTTATGATCCCACAAAAAATGTATGGGGGGGGGGGAAATTTAATTATTAAATTAATACATTTAGCACTTTCGATAAAAATATTGATATTTAATAAAAATATCGTTAATTCTATAACGATTATAAAGCTTAAAAATAGAAAAATAATAATAAAAAATTGCAATGCATACAATGTTATTAATTATGAGATACTGGTTTTTAAATACTACAATGCTTACAATTGTTTAATATAAAATAAAACTGAACATAACAGTAGAAGTTTCATTAATAAATTAATATATGAAAAAATCCATGTATAAAATAAACTATAATTTTATTTTATTAAAATAGTAATTTATTTATAAAATATTTATAGACACATTGGTAAAATTATTTTCATTGCGAATTAAATTAAGTATAAGAGATATTTTGTTATTTTCTCTTTACACATTCTTAAAAATTACAATCTCTTATCTACGAGTGCTATATAAAATTACAATCTCTTATCTATTAGTGTTATAAACAAAATTATATGTTATGTTATGCGTTTATATAACATACACATCACATATTAAAAGTAAAACATTTAATGCTATCAATTTTTATTATCAAAATCTTAATTGACATGTAGACGAGAATTCAATCAAATATTGATAAAACTACATGCAATGGTTTTATTTCTGTATATTTTATTTTATTATTTTAATAATTATTGTACTGTTTTTTAAGCTCAATATAAGATTTTATTTATACAAATAATTCGTCTGAAAAATAATAGCACTGTTTCAGTAATACTATGAATTTTAATAATAAAAAACTACATAAAAAGCGTATTCAGCGAAAGTGAACTAATAAAATTCTTTTGCTAAAAGCTGTGATTTCTGAATAGAGTTTAATGTACGTTTTATCTAGTTATAAAACATTTTTTTTGTATGTTATTATTTAATAGAACAATTTTATATTATAATAACTTACGTTTTTGAGGGTCATAATATAATACTATTTCTAACTTTGCATTTTTACGATATTATAAATCGTTATTTATCAAACATTATTATAAACAATATGAACTATATAAAATAGTTTAAAAGAGAACACAATATTTTTACTAAAATTAGACAATATTAAAGTCTGTGTTAAGATTGGAATACACTAAACAACTATTTTAGTCTGTTTACAATGATGAATGAAACGACTCAACATCTGTGTGAGATTAATACCCACATATATAACCGTCTTTAAAATGATTCTAAAACTTATCAACTCATATCTAATTTTTACATAAAATTTTATCACAATGATTTTAGCTACTTGCTGGTAGAATTATAATCAAATTAACAAAGTTTAAGCGCGATTTATCACTTAAAAATCAGTTTTTAATAAAAAAAAATACCAACATAGAATCAGATATATTTTTTAGAATTTTTCAAAAATAAATTCAATCGTGGTCCTGCTTATTTATTTAGGAAAAAATTAGAGTGTAAAAGCTTGAAAGAAGCAACAATCGTTTAATGTCATGTTAAAACTTTACAATCAATATTTTTGTAATGCAAAATTATATTTTTGTAGTTATAATAAATGTATATGCTAGGATAACCCTTTATTGATCTCATCAGTATTATAAAAGCGCATGTAACAATCGCTTATTTAGGCGGATCATGGACATTCAAAAATGCACTATCGGTATTTATAATACAAAGAGACCAATGTGACAGTGTTACCAAATCTCTAGCTGTTACGCAATGAGCGTTTCAATAAAATAATTAACATGCAATAACATAGTCTGTTTCGGCCCCGAAGCATAGCATTGACCAAACAGTTAAAAGTATGAAAGAGTAAAGCATCTTCATTAAATTCAACCACTAAACATTTCTACTACCTTGCTTTTGAGATTATAAAATAGGACACTAAAAAAGGTCATCTAGATTTTTTGTTGATTTTAAGGATGATGTGAGAGCTAAAAAATGTCGTTAGGACAAAAATATATAAAATTTTGGGGATGTCGTCTGATCACCTTTCTCTTGGTGATATCTTTGTTTATGTATATACAAATATTGAACACATTTATGAGGTCCCAAAACAAGGATCAACATTTCATGTAAGATTTAAAAAATTCCGGATAAAATAATGAAAAACTTGTTTTATGGTTTAATGTATGTTGAACAAATTAATAGAGAAGAACCAATATATCGTTTTACATATCATGAAATACAATATGTATTAATAAACTTAAATGTTAGTTTGTTAGTAACACACATCAATGTGAATGCAGCCATATCAATGACGGTAGACTTAATAAATTTAAGCACTTTATGCTCGGTTTTTTTTTTTACCAATAATGTGACTAAAATATTAGTTTTTTATTATTATCGTGTATTACAATTTTTACATAATTACAAAAAAATAGATCAAAATAAGACACAGAAAAAATTAACAGTATTTTAGAATAAGCGAAATACTAATCAGAGCGACGGTTGCCATAGCTCAGATACTGACGACGGCGACTTAGCCATTAAGGACGGATCCCGCACAAGTGCGAAATTTTCCATTTTCAAAGATAGGATTATGTTTTATGAATCATCATTTATATTGTTCAATTTTATTATTATTATATTTAAAAATAAACGTGTGTTTTGAGAAAATATTCTTAAAAAAACATTTTTTATATTTTGTTGAACGTTTATTATTTATATTGATTTTTTGAACAAATTTAAAAAAAATATTTAAGGCATGAAGTGATTAAGTAACTCGAAAAAAAGCGAACATGAACGAGAATCGAGAAACCTAAATTGCTAACTTCCGAAAAAGTAACTCATAACATATTGTCAAATGCTTATTGAAAGTCGGTAGATTTCGAAATGCGCAAGAGGTAAGTGGCCGTGGAATGACGCGGACGAAACCCGTGCGAAGTTTTCGATACATGATTTATCACTCTTTCTGTGGATCGCTGACTTTCGTAGATCTCCATAAAACAGGCAACGAAGAAGTTTTAAGCGAAAGAAAGTTGCAGAATAGAAATTCAGATTTTGAAACCGGGTTGAAACTCTTTTCTTGTGCATTACATCCAAGTAAATGTTTATTGAAAAATGTTCCTGTTGATATCGTTGATTTATTTTTTCGATTACTTTACGCGATAACCTAGTTATAACGTAATGTTAATACTCACATCAAATTTGAACAGGATATTGTTAATCCACGAATCTCCATGACAAAATACTGTATAAGGATGCTTCTTGTCTGCTCTCACGATTTCCACAACTTTTTCCAGTATGTTCTCGTTGAAGCTAGCAATTTTCTTTTTGTGTTCTTCATCGTACACAACACTCAAACCTAGTACCATGTTACTCTTAATCCAGTTGATATACTTTGAATTTTCAAAATCTTTAAGCCCCGAAAGATGACTATTCATTTCTTTAAATTGCGCTTCATCAGTTTTCTTTAGCGCAAAAGATAAAGAATGAAGCGCAGCCATTTGTTCTAGAGCCAACAATAAACATTCGTAAGTAAGCGGCTCTTTCTTGTCTAACATCTTAAAATGTATAGCTTTCATATCTTTCATGATCAAAAACTCTTTTTCGTACTCATCGTCGCCGCCAAAATAAGGAACTGGCTTGAATCTCTTATCTTGTGGAACTCCGTGTTGATCTTGCATCTTTTCGAACACTGTAAAAATATTCTGATACGCATAAACTTCCCTCCTGTATAACAATCCGACGTCGAATTTATCTCTGGTACAGTCCGGTGCTTGTTTTAGAATCAAGTTCATGTCGACTTCTTTGCCTTCCTTTCTACGGCCATTTATTCGAATACACCTCAAGACACCCATTAAATTCTCACCATTTCCCAATGCAGATTTAATCTCGTGACTGCCCACTTCGATTCCTTCGTCTTCTAACAACTTAATCAATAACGCCTTAATCTTGTCGTTGGTGAAATTGCTAATCAAATTACACTGCTCCATTTTTTATGACACTGCACTTACTTAACAACGCAAAATATAATACTGACAAACTAAAAACACACGAGGTTTATATATATATAGATTAGGTATAATAAATTATATAGTGTATAATAAACGTTATTGTTTTTATTTTAAACGTAAAATTATCATATAGTTAAACTCGTATATATTTTTAATTAAAATGTACCTGTAAAAATCAACATCAAGTACATAAAAAAAGTACCATAAATAAACCAAAAGTATTTATACATTAATGGTTTTTACCTTGCTATGAAATACTATTGCTTGAGAAGCGATGTACAGTAGAACCTCGATTTTCCAGACTAATTAGGAATAAAGGTAGTCCGGATAACGAAAAATCCGGACTACCTTTTTTCCTATTATTACAGGTGTTTCACTGACCCTTAAACTTTTTATATAAAACATTTTTTTCATAAATTTTATTGTGTTTCATACAGTATCCTTAAAAATAAATAAAAAACTATCTGTCAACCTTATCACTCAAGTGAATACTTTGATGCTATAGTAATATGTTAATTAAAAATAAAATAAAAATATATCATCTTCCTTACATTCAATATAACGAATTTTCAGTATACCTAAATTTATTCATTGGTTCCGTGAGCTTCGCTGTATTATGATTTCACTGAACAATTTTTAATTTATTATTATCTAGCTAACTTTTAAACCTATTCATAAATATAATAATATACATATAATTCTCGGAAATTTTGTAAAACCGGGACAATCCCGGTCAAACTGGGACGTATGGTAAGAAAAATAAATATTTGTTTAACCCTTTCAACACCAACGACTTTTTAGTGAGTCGCCTGTTATTTCTCTTCATGCGTCTGTATCTCTTTCTTTAAATAAATACAAAATACTTGGTTTACTAAATAATGAAGCTAATACAATAATATTTAATAATTAACAAAAAATAGTTTTTAAATAATTCCTAAACTATTTTTATATAAAATAAATTTATATAAAAATATATTTTATCGCTTAACTATAAACATATGAACTTGATTATAGTTAAGTAACAATATTATTACAGCATAATACGTATAACAAGTATTCAATATTTAATAATATATAACCACAGATAGCTTAACCTAAATATTTGCTTAAAAATCATTAAATTCAATATTTATATAATTTTTATTAAACTAATACATTTAGCGCTTTCGATAAAAATATTGATATTTAATAAAAATATCGTTAATTGAATAACAATTATAAAGCGGTAAAATAGAACAATAATAATAATAAAACATTGTAATGCATACAATGTTATTAATTATGAGATACTGGTTTTTAAATACTACAATGCTTACAATTGTTTATTATAAAATAAAACTGAACATAACAATAGAAGTTTCAATAATAAATTAATATATGGAAAAATCCATGTATAAAATAAACTATAATTTTATTTTATTAAAATAGTACTTTATTTATAAAATATTTATAGACACATTGGTAAAATTATTTTCATTGCGAATTAAATTAAGTATAAGAGATATTTTGTTATTTTCTCTTAAGACATTCTTAAAAATTACAATCTCTTATCTACGAGTGCTATATAAAATTACAATCTCTTATCTATTAGTGCTATAAACAATATTATATGTTATGTTATGCGTTTATATAACATACACATCACGTATTAAAAGTAAAACATTTAATGCTATTAATATTTATTATCAACATCTTAATTGTCATCTAGACGAGAATTAAATCAAATATTGATAAAACTACATGCAATGGTTTTATTTCTGTATATTTAATTTAATTATTTTAATAATTAGTGTACTGTTTTTTACGCTAAATATAAGATTTTATTGATATAAATAATTCGTCTGAAAAATATTAGCACTACTTCAGTAAAACTATGAATTTTAATAGTAAAAAACTACATTAAAAGCTTATTTAGCGAAAGTGAACTAATCAAATTCTTTTGCTAAAAGACGTGATTTCTGAATAGAGTTTAATGTACGTTTTATTTAGTTATAAAACATTTTTTTCTATGTTATTATTTAATAGAACAAATTTATATTATATTAACTTACATTTTGGAGTGTCATAATATAATATAATAATATTTCTATCTTTGCATTTTTACGATATTATAAATCGTCATTTATCAAGCATTATTATAAACAATATGAACTATATAAAATAGGTTAAAAGAGAACACAATATTTTTACTTAAATTAGACAATATTAGAGTCTGTGTTAAGATTAGAATACACTAGACAACTATTTTAGTCTGTTTACGATGATGAATGAAACGACTCAACATCTGTTTGAGATTGATACCCACATATATAACCGTCTTTAAAATGATGTGAGATTTTGTATTCTAATAGTTATCAACTCATTTCTAATTTTTACATAAAATATGATCACAATGGATTTAGTTACTTGCTGGTAGAATTAAAATCAAATTAACAAAGTTTTAACGCGATTTAACACTTAAAAATCAGTTTTTAATAAAAAAATTGTAACATAGAATCAGACATATTAAAAAAAAAATTAAGGACGCACAAGTGCGATATCTTCCATTTTCAAAGATGGAATTATGTTTTATGAATCATTATTTATATTGTTCAATTTTATTATTATTATATTTTAAAATAATTGTGATTTTTTGAGAAAATGTTCTTAAAAAAATATTTTTAATATTTTGTTGAATATTTATTATTTATATTGATTTTTTGAACAAATTTAAAAAAAACATTTAAGGCATGAAGTGATTAAGTAACTCGAAAAAAAGCGTACAAGAACGAGAATCGAGAAACCTAAATTGCTAACTTCCGAAGAAGTAACTCATAACATATTGTCAAATGCTTATTGAAAGTCGGTAGACTTCGAAATGCGCAAGAGGTAAGTGGCCGTGGAATGACGCGGACGAAACCCGTGCGAAGTTTGCGATACACGATTTATCCCTCTTTTTGTGGATCGGTGACTTTCCTACATCTCCATAAAACAGGCAACGAGGAAGTTTTAAGCGAAAGAAAGTTGCAGAATAGAAATTCAGATTTTGAAACCGGGTTGAAACTCTTTTCTTGTGCATTACATCCAAGTAAATGTTTATTGAAATTCATTTTATAACTTCATGCTGTGATTACATAAAATATTTGGAGTTTGATACTCATGATAAGATTATTAGTAATACAAATAGATAACAGATAAAATATACATCGCATTAAACGCCACTCAATACATATAATGTATTTATATATTACATATGCCAGAAATTTCTCATCTCGATATTCCTGTTGAAATCGTTGATTTATTTTTTCGATTACTTCACGCGATAACCTAGTTATAACGTAATGTTAATACTCACATTAAATTTGAACAGGATATTGTTAATCCACGAATCTCCATGACAAAATACTGTATAAGGATGCTTCTTGTCTGCTCTCACGATTTCCACAACTTTTTCCAGTATGTTCTCGTTGAAGCTAGCAATTTTCTTTTTGTGTTCTTCATCGTACACAACACTCAAACCTAGATCCATGTTACTTTTAATCCAGTTGATATATGTTGAATTTTCAAATTCTTTGAGCTCCGAAAGATGACTATTCATCTCTTTAAATTGCGCTTCATCAGTTTTCTTTAGCGCAAAAGATAAAGAATGAAGCGCAGCCATTTGTTCTAGAGCCAACAATAAACATTCGTAAGTAAGCGGCTCTTTCTTGTCTAACATCTTAAAATTTATAGCTTTCATATCTTGCATGATCAAAAACTCTTTTTCGTACTCATCGTCGCCGCCAAAATAAGGAACTGGCTTGAACCTCTTATCTTCTGGAACTCCGTGTTGATCTTGCATCTTATCGAACACTGTAAAAATATTCTGATACGCATAAACTTCCCTCCTGTATAACAATCCGACGTCGAATTTATCTCTGGTATAATCTGGAGCTTGTTTTAGAATCAAGTTCATGTCGACTTCTTTGCCTTCTTTTCCAAGGCCATTTATTCGAATACACCTCAAGACACCCATTAAATTCTCACCATTTCCCAATGCAGATTTAATCTTATGACTGCGCACTTCGATTCCATCGTCTTCTAACAACTTAATCAGTAACGCCTTTATTTTGCCGTTGGTGAAATTGCTAATCAAATTACACTGCTCCATTTTTGATGACACTGCACTTACGTAACAACGCAAAAATAATACTGACAAATTAAAATCAACACGAGGTTTATATATATATATAGATTAGGTATATTTGGCAGAGTGGAAGTGGAGACTGGTTTATTTGCTCAAGGATAAACTCAAACTATTTTTTTTAATATCAATCAGAAATTATGTACAGTGTATAATAAACATTATTGTTTTAATTTTAAACGTAAAACTTTCATATAGTTAAACTCGTATATAATTTTAATTAAAATGTATCTGTAAAAATCAACATCAAGTACATAAAAATAGTACAATAAATAAACCAAAAGTATTTATACATTAATTACCTATAGAAATCATATCAAACTAAACCTTGCTAATCTTGCCAATTATACAATAAACTGATATTAATCATCGATAACACAATTAATAATCACTCCAAGTTACACATAGTATTGATCGATAAACCTCTTACAAAGGGCAGAAATTTATGGTTTTTTACCTTGCTATGAAATACTATTGTTTGTGAAGCGATGTACAGTAGAACCTCGATTTTCCAGACTAATTAGGAATAAAGGTAGTCCGGATAACGAAAAATCCGGACTACCTTTATTCCTATTATTACAAGTGTTTCACTGACCCTCAAACTTTTTATAGAAAACAATTTTTTCACAAATTTTATTGTGTTTCATACAGTATCCTTAAAAATAAACAAAAAACTATCTGTCAACCTTATCACTCAAGTGAATATTTTGATGCTATAGTAATATGGTAATTAAAAATAAAATAAAAATATATCATCTTCCTTACATTCAATATAACGAATTTTCAGTATACCTAAATTTATTCATTGGTTCCGTGAGCTTCGCTATATTATGATTTTACTGAACAATTTTTAATTTATTATTATCTAGCTAACTCTTAAACCTATTTCTGAAATAATATAAAATGTTTTTTTCTGGAAATATTTAGTCAAGTTGTAAACCTATTTTCAAATGAATTGAAAATGTTAAGTAGTATTTTATAGATTAAACCATTTTCTAAATAATAATGTCCAATTTGAACCACTATATTTTAAAAAATATTTTTTGAAATCAGAACGAAGCAAAAATAATATTTAAAACCCAAAAAGTTGAGGGTCCGGTATTCGCACACTCGCTAGCTTCGGTACCTCATGATAGTGAGATACCGACAGCTAGTTAAATATAAATAGTATTAAAAAAAGTAAGTTGAATGCCTCATAATAAAACATACATGTTTTATTATGAGGCATTCAACTTACGTTTAGATAAAATACATAATCACTGTAATGAAACTAAGTGTAGCACACGAGGCAGAAAACACAGATTATAACTTTACAATGTTACAAATGATAATTAATAAATTTTACACAACATTTAAATAGGTGAAAATTATATATTAAATAAAATAAGTTATTATATCCGTTAATTTAATTTGCTTATTAAAATAACACGTCTTTCGATATTTATTTATTATTCTTTTTTGATATTGTCTAACTGATGCAGTCAAGAGATTAGTTATAAGTTCATTGAAAAATAATTATGCAAGAAACTCGCATTGGTATGCAATAAAGTAAAACTCTGCGTCAATGGCTTATTAACACACTAAAACCGGTTTTCAAACCAGAGATGAAAACATCGCGGAATTGATTCGGAAAAACGATAGACGCGGACTAAAATTATTTGCTTAATGAGTGATACCAGGAAATAGTTGATCGTCAATCGTTTAAGTCTAAAATGTGATATATGATAATTTTTTTTCAATTGGTTCAATCGAGTGGCGTTTATATTTTAATGGAAACTTTTGCTTTAGACGTATAATATAAAACTATGTATATAAGTTAAAGTAAAATACATTAAAAAGATATAGTAAAGGTATGGTAAAAAAAATTCCAACGATGTTAGTCGTGATATATATTTTTAGCATGGCATTATATCATCAAATTGCTATTTTAAACGGCGGTCATTGTCGTCTCTACGTAGCGCCCAATTCATGAAAGATAATTGACGGTTACCATTCAAATACACGTTACATCAACGGATACCATTTTTAATTCACTCGACCTTGGTCGTTTACAACGATTGAAGTTTGACAATTGCTAGTTATTTATAAACAAATGTTATGTGGTTTAAATTCAACATTTGCGTTGTTGCCAGTGTAAAAAATCAGTCATCAAACGCATTTCATTGATTAACTTTGATAGCAATTTAAGAAGAATACATCATATAAATGTATCTGAAAAAACAATGAATAAAACAGCCGATGAGTTTCAGACTGAAATGCTAGCTAGAAATGTTCTTGTAGCTTTGGTAATTTGCGCAATAAAAACTTCCGGGGGGATTGCTCATAAAAAAATCGTGGTTTCATTGAAAAAATGAAGAAGTTGAAGAATTGTTAGATTAGATAACAGATTAAAAAAAGAGCTTCCTGTAATTTGCATTCATTATCTAATAAAAATCTTGAATGCAAGTTTTTCTTCTGAGAGTTTCTCTACCATAGGGAAAACCGCAAAAATCCATAATATTAATAAACCTGATAAAAATATTACTATGAATATACATAATTGCCATATCAGTTTATTAGTCATTCTAAGCATAGACGTAATTTGGAGAGCGGGCAGGTTTTTTTTGCATTTAACCCCTCCCCCTACCCTTTTAATTTATCCAGAAAAATACGTGTTATTTAATTGAATACTATTAATCTTAATGAAATCGAAATAATAATAAAACGACCACTGACTGACCAACTTATGCTCCGTCTATTTAAAAAAGCTGAAATGATCTTATTTTGCTATTTAAGTTAAGTAACCAACAATTTGAGTAAAATCGCCTTTATATATAGAGGCGATTTCTACTATACTAAAATGTTATTGAAATTAAAAGAGTAGCTAAAATAGCGTTAGCGATAGATAACGTTGGTAATAAAATGTTAAGTCATGATTTTTATTTTGGCACTTCAACTTTTCACTTGGATATGAGATTAGATCCACAAAAACATAATGGAATTTTATAAAACCCGATCGTTATCAACGTAATCTAGATCAGTTGAACGAATTATATGTACCTACGTGTTAAACTTAAAAATTGACAATATTATCACAAATGTTCCATATAACACGAATCAGTGGTTGTGTTAAAATTTCAAAAGTTAATAACATATTTGTATCACATGATCGCTTAAACAATTAAACGTGCAAGTTAACTTTTTTATTATAGTACGTCAGAAATATACAACACGTTTTTAGTACGTTGACTTCTATAACCAGCTGTTGGAAAAGTTGGCAAGTTGTCAAATAAGAAAATAATATAACAAAAGCTTAGTAGGATTCGACCTTAAGTACTTATAGAATTACACAGAGCTTAACTCTATAGGTGATTTAATATCATTTTTACTTTAATTCATGGCAAAAAATAATTTGTTAATGCTAAGGGACCTTCAAACTATATATTTAACTAGCTTAAATTACACGGTTATGCCCGAGATAGATTCAGACTCATTTCAAATTCGATACAATTAATTTAATTCATCCTGTTATTACAAATTAATTTTATTACTCGGCTAAATATGTTATGTCTTCACGAATTACAGTAACACGTAATCAATCGTTGAACGTCGCTGTTCAATTTCTTTAGCGATTTTATTGCCACGTACTGCAGTATAGCACGTAATTGATCATTAGCATGCTTAATTCATATTATAAACTGTGCAAATTTAAAGACCACAGAGATCACTGTTCAAAATTTTCTTATGATTCATAAATCGGATATATTTAGGTGATATAGTTAACATCTATAGAAACGATACACAATTAAGGATTTATACCGGTATTACCAATACCGGTACTAGTAATACCGGTATTGGAGGCAAAAATATCGTTTGTACTACCGGCGGTACCACCTTTATAAATATTATATATATATATATATATATATATATATATATATATATATATATATATATATATATATATATATATATATTTTAGCAAATAATATGTACGGATTTAAATGATATTTCCATGGTTTAGAAATGAAAACGACGATGCCCATATAACGTGAAAGCAAAAACGTTGAATAAATCTATGCTTATTGTAGGAAATTATCCTAAGTAATTTTACCGCGGTAGAAATCCTAATGAAAATTCCACCGGCCGATATTTCGGAGCAAATTTTTAAAATTGAAATTAACATATTTTTGTGTATTTGCGAAGTGTCAACATAAAATAAATACACACAGTTCCCAATTATTCTGTTATGTAACAGAGAAATAACCGCGCTCTTTTATATGATAGGGATGGCTGGCGAAGTGAAATCAAAAGCAAGTATTGCATACACGAATTTTTTTACGAACATTATTTGTACATTTTTATCTCAATTCATAAATATATTTTACCAAATTCTACACGAAATATGCTTCATTAAACATTGGTTTTAAATAAAAAAAATATTTGAAATAATTTTGTGAAATATGTTTTTTTTAAAAGCATATTTATATATCGCACAATTATTGCAACCAACTAAAGATAAGTACTAATTAAAATTGCTTTATATTTTATTTTTTTAAGTAAACAAACAAATTTTGTAAATGTTGTAACAACTGAATAATATTGTTTTTTGCTACCTCGCATCATTGAGAGTACACAAAAAAAGTTCTAAGTTTTCAAAACACAGGTGTAACATAATTTATTTAAAAATGCAATCAATGATTAAGAAAAGGTCAAATTGTCCGGGAATAAAAGGGTTATGCGGTATTTACGTATGTTTAAATCTATAATATTTACATAAACATTTATAGCTCAAATTGAATTAATATTACTTTAAATTTAAGTAGAAATAAATAACTATACGAGAGATGAATCTTTCGAAAATAAATATTATTGCGATATTCTAAAATTAATATTATATAATATATGCAATAATTAAAATAAAATAATATAAATAACTCACATCACAATCATTAATCATATAAACATGTTTTTAATTTTTTACGCACTCTTTTTTCATTATTCGGATATCGTAACTGACAAAAAATAATGAATAATATATTTTATTGTAATAAATTGTCGAGTGGTGCTCTGGCCCCCAGTATAAAAATTAAGGAGACATTCAAAAGCGGTCGATCAAAGACGATATTCTGTCAAAAATGGTGTTGTCCTTTTTTGATTTATTGTTCCAAAAAAAAGAAAAATTTTGCGCCCGAACTCATTAAAATAATTTTTCTTTTAATTAAAATATATGTATCGAAACAATAGTTGCTGATTTTACTAATCAATAAACATGGCGGGACTCGGTCAATATCGGTAACACAGGTATTGAGTGTTTTCTCTCTCCATAATACCGGTATTAATGCAATCCTTATGCACAATAGTTAAGATATTATGCTAATACAATTAAAAATATTTTTTCACTACTTACAATCGAACAAAACAAAACAAAATTCTACATATACAGCAATTGGTCTTATCTTTGTGGTTAATAATATTTTATAGTGTTTTACTTTTTATTAATAACTAAATATCGGAATTTTGACAAAAATCGAGAATTACAAAAACATCAATTAATTATAACTTATTTTAATAAAAACAATTATTATTTGTATTATATTGAATTCGTAAACATAAATAGTTTGTAGTATCATGGCGTTTGCTCTCCTCAATTAGTGTGTAAAAGGATCATTGGTAAATATTTCAGAGGATGCAAACAATGGTTCGCAACACCTGTCTTCGCTTTTGTATATATGTATATATTAAAATGCGTACGATCTTAAAATCGGTCAGTGTTATCAGTATCGCAATGGCGACGAACGCGGAGATCGACGTTTCGGATATATCCAAAAAAGTAATCGAAAATGTCGTCACCGGTTTGGGATTCAAGGACCACAAGATCGTTATCACTAGCGGCGCGGCCAAAGGAGACAACTACATGGGGGAGATATTCAAGATCAAAGTCACGGGCTTAAAGTCCGACGGAAAAGAGGATACGGCTTACCTGATCATGAAGAAGGCTCCTACGACTCCTTTGCTAAGGGAGCACTTGAGCGTGCGGCTATTGTATCTCAGAGAAAAGTTCGTCTATACCAGAATGCTACCGATATTGAACCAGATCCAGGAAGAACACAATCTTTCGCAGGAAGACAGATTCTCGTACGCTAAGTTCTACGATTGCGTCGAAGATGAAATGGAAGAGATGTTGCTATTGAAGGATATATCAGTGGACGGATACAGAATGCACGAGAGGCTGCATTCTTTCGACTATGACCATGTGTCATTAGCCATTAAGAACTTGGCTCGTTTCCATTCTACGTCGATCGTTCTCAAGGCCAAGAACCGCGAACTTTTCGACGAGATCGTGTCTAAGGCC
This sequence comes from Plectrocnemia conspersa, assembly GCF_051122295.1. Classification (NCBI taxonomy): domain Eukaryota; kingdom Metazoa; phylum Arthropoda; class Insecta; order Trichoptera; family Polycentropodidae; genus Plectrocnemia; species Plectrocnemia conspersa. Next base: position 21,810,321 of record NW_028277165.1, read on the forward strand.
ACTAAGATGTCAGACTTCACAAACAATCAAGATATGTGGATCGACGGAAGCATCAAAATGGTCGAAAGAATATGCCACAATAAAGATTATAAGGATCAGATTATAGAAGCATTGAAAAAGGTAGTTCATGAAATGAATGGACTTCTAGATGGAGATGTTACAGCACCGTACAACATCATATGTCATGGAGATTGTTGGAACAACAATTTCCTGTTCAAATATGAAGTAAGTCAATATTTAGTGCTTGTTATTGCAAATAAAATATTTAATTTTAATTTAGACAAAAAACAGACCGAAGTTTTCTTATACTAAACTAAGTGCATGACTTTTTAAAACCATATGTTTTATTAAAATTAAAATAAACAAACCCTAAAACTAAAAATATATAATTTATCGATTCATATATAATTATTTATAAGAGTGATAGATACAATTTTTATTATACTTAATTTAAGCAAATATATTTGCATACTAGTTAGTTAAAAATAAGCTTTTTATTACTTTTCATTAATTTTTGCATCTATAAATTATCATAAAAAAAATTGCATAATTTTACACATATATGTAAATATAAAATATTATAAATACAATTGCGTAATATAAACTATAAATATGTAAAACATATTTTTTTTGTATAAAATATGATTAAAAAAACAATCATTTTCGGTACATAATTTCTTTACCAAGTATAATAAAAATTATTAATATACTTTTAATAGTTTTTAAGAATCTCTGCAACTTATTATTTATGACTGCGTGCAATTTTTATTTGAAGGCGAGATGACGAGTGATTAATAACTAGTTTGCATAATAGAATTGTGCCTTAATTCATTAGGATTAATTCGGCCTTCACGCCGCAGTATTTGCAAGCATATCACGTTTGTTATATAGTATATAATTTACGAATACAACACATACAAAGCTTTTATTATCAGTGAGTAGCAGTTACATAAGGATTAACCCACAATGGCATTCGTGCAGCTAAATATTATTTTTATGCGTAAAATGTATTAAATAAATTTCATTCCTAAGTCACTCGCAAACATCACAGATTACAATATTCAGCTTAGTGACAAAATTACGTGTTATATTTGAGTACAACACAATATGATCCGTTCACGCGTTTTCGCGTGATAGTGAACTTTGCGGTCAAACCGTTCTAAAGTTTTCGAGGGTTAAACATAATGTAACCTAAGCTATTAATGCGTTTATTTATTACATATAACCAGCACGATAGACTACTGTGATTAATACCTGTAAGACCAGGGTTCGAATCCCATATTGACCGTTTGTTTTAGTATGAGATCTGAATTATTGATTATTATGTAATTAAATTTTTCTAATCTTACACATGAAAATTGTAATGTATAATTAAAATAAAATCAAGCTAGGTCGTGCATAGTGACATATATTGATTGTTAGCTGTGATAATATTTTATAATTAATATTATTGATGTCGGTACCTTACAGACTTTGAGATTTCAGTATAATGCCTTACTATTTAATAGCTATTAACTGTAAAAATAGGACCAATAATTCGAATATTCGATTGAAACTAGTACTAAATAAAAAAATCATTTATCACAACTAAAAACATATATGAGATATAGATTTATATTTTTAAATATATTGTAATGCTGCAATGTTTAAAATGCTATCAATAACAGATCAATAGATGTTGATTTTTTAAATTAGATTCGATTTTTCAGCAACCCGGAATTTACATAATTGCGCTTCGGTTATTACAAAGCATCTGTGGTTGTAAATTATCGTAATCATTATCAGCTATTTGTACTGTTATTTCTCTCATATAAAACAAACACTGTTTTGTATTAACAGTTTTATCTTCAGTATAGTCCGACATGATAGTTAAACACGTTTCATTGTATTTGTCATAAATATAATTTTTCTATATTTTTTTCAGAATGATAAAGTTGTTGGAATGACTATGGTAGACTGGCAAATCATGAGGGCTTCTACACCAGTTTCGGACATTGCCTATATGCTGTTCACTGGGACGGATCAAAGCATCAGAAGGAAGCATTACAAGGATCTTTTGGATCTGTACTATGAAACTCTATCGGCAAACGTGGCAAAGATGGGGGTGGATATAAACGAGTACTACCCTGAAAGGATTTACAGACAGCACATAAAGGACCACATGAACTATGGCCTGATGATGGGCCTCGGTCTTCTTCCGTTGACATTGAGTAACAGAGGAGAGACACCCGAACTGGAAGAAATTTTTGATCAGTTCATGGGGGGCGGTTCAGATACTATGAACATGAACTTGTCTAAATACTGCGTAGAAAGAATACTCGAAGTAATGGAGGATTGCATCGAGTTCGGAGCTATATAGATTATTTTAAATTAACAATTACTAAACCTGTGATTTATTATATATTCCATTAGCCGTTATGTAAAAAAAAATGTAATATATATTAAGCGATTAGATAATGTATCACAATTTACTGCCAAAGCAAATTTGTGTATAGTAAAAATAAGTATACGAACAAAAATATGTTGGAAGTAGTATTGAATGATAAAAATCATTATACATATTTAATGCAAACATTACGGTGATTTTGTGTCATTATTTAGGTTCTTAACAGTGTTCATTATTTTTATAATTTGATTCAAATTGTATATGATTTTATTAATCAGAAAAAAATATAATTGATTACAAATATAAAGGAAAACAGCATCAATATAATTTACCTTTAAAAAGCAGACAAAATTTACATTTTCATATTTATATTTCATAAATTTATTTGCGAGCTCAATAATATGCAATCATTTAATTTTATTTTATTCTGTACATTACAATTGTTAATTAATTTATTAATTGTTGGTATTATTAATATTGTTTAATTAATTTTATTAAATGAAATTTATACAATAATAGTGAAAATATAATCATTTTTATGCATAAACTTTAATCTTTTTATTATTTACTGTAAAAAAAATTGTTAAACTACATGAATTTTTGTGTTTTTTAATTATTTCTCGATTCTTATTTATTTCACCCCTGAAATATTCAACAACACATTTCATAGATGATGGAATCATAAAAGAACTATTTTTGCGCAAGTATTTGCAGGCCTACCGAGGGAGGGGGAGAGGGGACAAATTCCCGGGGCCCGTTCTCTTTAAGGGACCCAACTCTGGGGAAAATCATAGCAAGAATATATTTATAAAAAAATAAAAACCGAACTCAAATAATGAATCTGAACTAAACTATAATTGTTTGAGATGTATTAAATGTATAAGTTTTTTATCCTTTTTTTATATATATTTTACAAGAAATAAAAGGAGCGGAACATTGCCTTCAAAAGCACCCACTATCACTATCAATACTAGGTAGTACTTTCACAATAAACATTATTGTTCAAAGAAACAGAGTGTATTTTTTTGACGCGGCTACGATTGTGTTAAAATTTGTTTGCAAATTACTGTTGACTTTATTGCGTTTTGAACGTTTAAAAATATTAGACATGGGAGAAAAATTTTAGCGAATGTAAATTAGTAGTAGTAAATTCAGATCGAATACTTAAATGAATATTGTTATAAAAAGCTTTAATATAAACGCTTGATAATCAAGCGTTTTGACTTGGATTGAAAATTAACTATATGGCAACACTGAGCACTAAAGAAAACACGACTAATTATCAGATAAATATCATCAAAGTAAATATTTTTAATAATTTTTAATGCCTAAAACATTTCGCATAAAATATGATGCAACTAAAAAACATTGCTCAAATTATTATAATTTGTTGATTTATCAAAACTAATATCCCCTGATTAATATTAATATATCGTTTTGATTCGTACCATTAAAAAAATTTCTAAAAATATCAAAGTAAAACAATTTTTACCTACATAAATAAATATTTAATTCCTTAAATTCTCTGAATCTATATCGAATAAAAAAATATTAACTGTATTGTAGAAAAGTTGAGAAAAAAAATATTTGTTGCTTTTATATTTAGCAAAAATAATTCGATTTTGTTAATTTTCCTTTTATAATATTTTAATAATTAAATGCGCCATCTTGCAGCACAAATCGAAATTATAGGATATCTAAAAAGCTGTTGGTTTCGAGAAAAACATTTTAAAAAATTAGATTAGCTTTCAATAAATTAAATTAGCATGAATTCGTTTGTTTTAAATAAAAATATATACGTATTAAAAATAACAAAAACAGTGTACACACAATTGATAATAATAATAATTTCATAAAACTTTATAAAGATTTAACCTTCAATATTAAAACAAAACATAAATACAAATATAATTAATCACATGTTTCTCATAGTTACTCCAAGGCTGTTTTTTATGTCACACAAATGACTTTTGCACATTCTGAATTGGATACAATTCATGTAATAAAACTATTTTTAGAGGCAATCATTTTTAATTGTAGCATCACGCACATCTTAAATCGCAATTTGATGATTCTGCAAAATCATCAAAGACCTTCAAGTGTAATTATTATCACATGTTGATTACGGTCTTTTTTGCAGTCACAGCTTTATCTATATTTACCTACTTCAAATTTTGTATCATGATGAGTTGCAAATCTTTAAAAAAAAACATATATCATTCAGTGTGCTTTGAAAAATATAGGCACTTTGATGTTTTTATTTTTTATAAATATATAATAATAACAACACATTCATCAAGATAAATGTATGTACATTTTAGTCACTTTTTTATTATATATAGCAATAAAATGTCTTAAAATTCATTGAAATAAAATAAAAAATAAAATTGGATTTAATTATGAAGACTATAAAAATGACAACTCTGAAGTAAGGACTTTTTTATTGCATTGACGGTATTTCTCGTCATGCTCATTACAGTTATCGTCATTATGGAGTAAGTCGTCATACCCATTTTAAATGTTTGTGAATTATCGTTACACCCAAGAGAGCAAAAACGAAAACAAATAAATTGAATATTAGTATCAAAAGCAAATGAAAGAAATAATAAAAAAATCATATTTGCCATTAAAAAATTATGAAAATAATATGAACAAATTACAAAAAATATATTCTAAAACACTCGTTGTTTATCAAAAAGATATTTTTTATTACTATATAGTAATTTTTTTAGTAATTACTATATAGATATTTTTTAATACTATATATTATAATATTTTGTGCGAGAACATTTACGATTTACGATGTAATAAATTAAAGACAGGGCGTTCTTCTGGACCTGATTTAATTCCCGATTTTATTTTGAAGGGTTGCGAAGTAAGTCTCGCTGCTCCTCTAAAATGTATTTATGATCTGATTCTCAAAACATCATCATTTCCTGATCTATGGAAATGCACAAAAGTCACCCCTATTCATAAAAAGGGTGACAAATTATATATAAAGAATTATAGACCAGTAGCAGTGTTGTCAGCTCCTGCTAAATTATTTGAAATAATTATTCATAAATATCTTTACAATCACTTTCAGCAAGTTTTATTAGACCAACAGCACGGGTTTCGTCCTGCCCGTTTTACTGTTACTAATCTTCTGTCGTTCACCAAAACGGTGACAACTTTAAGCAATCGTAGACAGTTTGTAACCTATGGTGGCCGATTGTCAAAAGAATATTTTACCCCTTCGGGGGTTCCTCAAGGATCCAATCTGGGACCTCTGCTTTTTGTGTTATTTATTAATGACATAAATACAGCAATTAAAAATTCAAGTTTTCTTCTGTACGCAGATGATTTAAAATTATATAAATGCATTCGATCTGTTGCGGACTCCTTCTCTCTACAAAGTGATTTAGACTCTCTGTGGAGATGGGCTTCCGTTAACCGTCAGCCCTTTAGTGTCGGAAAGTGCCATACTGTGTCATTTTCTCGATCCCGTTCGCCATCAGCTTATTTCTACCATCTCGGTGGTAACATTTTGACTAGAGAAACTTCCATTAAAGATCTCGGAATCACTTTCGAGAGCAAATGGAGGTTCTCTCTACACATACACGACGTCTGTGATAAATCTTCCAAGATGCTCGGCTTTGTTATGAGGAATGCCTTTCACTTTGACGATCCGTCAGTTATTCGCATCCTCTATGACACCTTAGTTCGTAGCATTCTTGAATCGGGATCTATAATTTGGAATCCCCGAATAGCCAAATATTCCCTTTTAGTGGAAAAAATTCAAAAAAGGTATTTAAGATACCTTTACAAAAGGACATTTGGTTATTATCCGTACTTATATCCCAGCGCCTTTCTTTTAGGGGCGTTGGGATATGATTCGCTGAATTCTCGCAGAAAGCTGTATGTCGCTAAGCATTTTTTCAAACTACTAAAAGGTGCTGTCGACAATCCAGCTATTCTCGAGGAATTCCAGTTTTGGGTTCCGGAACATTTTCGAGAATCACGATCGAGACCTCTTTTGATGGCAGTTAGGGCTAGGACATCCGCACTTGCCGACTCGCCTATAGCTGTGGCCATACGGCTCCTTAATACGCTTGCATTACATATTGACCTGTTTAATGTTGGCTACAAGGAGCTGATCCAGTTTGTCTCATTTAATTTTGATATTTTATAATTTTTTGTTATGTTTATTATTTTTAAGTATTGTTCTATTTATGTATATATACGTTTTTTTTTTGTTTTATAAATTTAAAATTTGTTTTCGACCATCGTGGCGCATTGGGGTAACCTGTTAGGCCACGATGGTCTTAATTTAATCTAAAAAAAATAAAATAAAAAAATGTAGACAAATTTTATCATCACTATCAAGTATGAGTTTTTTCCAGTTGATGTATTGACATTCTTAGAAGTAAATAATAAATTATTATCTTGCAGACAAATTAAAATAATTTTTAACAGATATTCTAAAAAATCAAACCGAAAAGCATTCTGGTCGAGAAAAATGTACTGGAGCGACATTCCAGCCTCAATACACCACAGATGTATTAGCATAAAGCCTGATATTTCGACCCGCTCGCTATAGATTACTCTTTAAAAGTCCATTACAAGTTAACTAGTCATGCCCATGTGATTGAAAAATTTTCTATGACGAATTTATTCGTCATATTAAGCTAAAATGTTAAGCAATCCGTTTTTCACATACCTTAATTTAACCACTTCATGCGTTTGAACGAGATAAACTCGCGCGTGGCAAATGTGCCGATTCGCACTAACCCGAGTGGCGTTCGCGTGTTTTGACTTACGTTACGTCTGCGTTACGTATTAACAAACGAAACACTCTCAGTTGCCACTTGACGCTTGATAAAGATTTATACATTTCGTTTCTTTTGTTTTACGTGTTTTATTTTCAAATATTTTTCTTTTTAAATTATTTAAACGTTTGTAATATAAAATAAAACTAATGTTTTTGGTAATTTTTTATGAAAATATCACGAACATGTGTTTAAAAACCGTTTGCAAAAACATTTGCAAAAAGATTTTCTCGCGATCTCGGAAGAATTCTTCTTACAGGGTAAAAGGCTCACGTGGTCAATAAAATAATATAACAAAGATTCATTGGTTATTAGTTTATAGAATATGGACCGATTGAATAGAATCCTAGTAACATCAAACATTCTTTACTCTCTTAACGACTCGTGTTGTGTGGTCAAAAGAAATCCTTCTTGTGCCATGATATTTGTCTCATTGTTAATAAATGATCGTTTTTGGTCACAGTCATAACAATGAGACAATGGCCCTTTCAAACGTGGACCTATCTGTGTAGTCGCCACCTTTTCTTTTAGTCGAAAAGATTCAGAAAGGTTATTAAATACATACTTCTCAAAAATGGCAATATCTACTAGTTAAGTTTTACTGCAATTTAATTATCTAACTATAAAAAAATATTTAACTTTAGTTCGCATAACTATATCTAAATCATTTAAATTCAACAGTTACATTTCTCAACAAATACCACTATTGTTATCAGCTTTTCATATGTATTCACTTCATTTAGTATCTCGTTTGAAGATAATCTTACAATTTATTATAGTGAAAACACTATAAATAGTAAACATTGCACGAAAGCAATTGTTACAAACATTAATCTAAAGTTGTTTGATAGCTCTCAGTTACACCCTACCTAGAGACACGAACGTACTTTATAATCATTCTAGTATTAAAGAGTCACTTATCGAGACATGGCCACATCCTGTGAATTATTTGGCATGCCAACATACTATTCTAAATGTGTTGTCGAGGAAGTTCTAAAGAGCCAACTCTTCAAAGATTTCACTATACACGTGACGCCGGGTTCCTGCAAGGGCGAAAATTATCTAGGCGAAATCTTCAGGATCGTAGTCAAGGGAGTGAAAGAAGATGGCCGTGAGCATTGCATCAATTGGATCGCGAAAATGGCGCCGTTCGATGTTAAAATCAGAGAGCAAGTGAGAATCGAAAACTTTTACGCTAGGGAGATATTCATGTACTCATATATGCTTCCGATCCTATATAATATACAAGGGGACTTTAACATACCAGAAAATGAACGGTTCAATTACGCGAAGTTTTATAAAGGAGTTACTGAACTGAATTATGAGATGATGATCCTAGAAGACTTGTCTGTGAGAGGATACAAGTTGTACAATAGATTATTATCGCTGGATTACGATCACGCAAAGCTTTGCGTTGAAAACATTGCGTACTTTCACGCATCTACTATAGCATTGAAGCATAATAATCCCGATGTTTTCGAGAAGGTGAAGGGTTATACTTCCAATTTCAACGATTTTGGTAGTAATTTTAACGTTTTCATAGAGAAGAACAAAAATGTGATTATGAAGGTCTGCGAAGGCGAATCTTACATCGACAAACTGGATATGTTCGATGTTTTATGTCATGGCGATTGCTGGTCCAACAATTTTCTGTTTAAATATGAGGTAAGTAACTCATGTAATGTAGAAAGATTTGTTATATAGCACTGAATTTGTATTTATATATTGATTTAATATTTGTGTATTGGATAATAACAGCCAAAGTCCGCAATATGACAGCCTTGTTATTTATCAATTTGCATTGTCCGAACTCAGTTTGCTAGCTTAACAATCTAATTATATTAATATACTCTGGGTTGATTCAGCAGAGTAAACTAGGGCTAAACGGACCTTTAAATATTATTTAAGTTTTCAATGTTACTGCATTACTTCAAATAATTAATATAAATTTAATAAACAGAGCATTAAGTTATAAAGAAAAAAATTGAAGCACAGGTTAAAATTGAAATTAACCAATGCTACAGTAAACCCAATTACAGATAAATAATATCGAAGACACCTCAATAATATAGTACATACATTTATTTTATTTTACAGGACGACAAAGTGACAAGCATGCAAATTCTCGACTGGCAACTAATTAGATTGTCCTCACCAGTCACTGATTTATCTTATTTAATGTTTACCGGCACTGACAAAGAAACGAGAGCGAATCACTATGAGCAATTACTGACTCTCTATTACAATACGCTTCATTCGAGCGTCGCTAAAATGAACATCAATCTCGACGATTATTTTCCCGAGACCGTTTACAGGGAGCATGTCAGGGAGCACATGAAATATGGACTCATGATGTCCTTCACCATTCTGCCACTCACGCTAAGCAACAAGGAAGAATCGATGGATTTAACCGATCTTGTGAACAGTGTAGAGGACGGAGGTAATTTCGAGCTTATAGTGTCGGAAACGTGCAGGAAGAGGCTCAAGGATTTGATCGAAGATTGTTTGGAATATGGAATATTATAAAGCAATTATATTTATTATATATTATACTAATCGACCAAAATATTTTGTAATACATATTTTTATAATATAATTAAATAATGATATTTTAATTTAAAATTATTCTGATATTATTTATTATATTTCATAAACTGGCAAAAAGATCGGGTGATTCAACACGAGTTTCTTAAAAACCACTGAAAGCCGTCTTCAGATCTGACATGATTTTGACAAAGTTGAACACCAATATTAGACATGAAGATTCCTTTACTGTGGGTGTAAACCAACCTTGGTTATTTTAATTTAATACATAAAAAAATTTCAGTATGGTTGAATTTCTAAAAAAAATCTAGATTCCCGACATAACATTTTTATTGAAGCACATACAATACTACATGTATTTGATTTCATTCTAACGAGTGCTAATAAAAGAATATTTTCAGGTGTATTATTTAAGGGAAGAAAAATGTTGGCTTATATAATTTTCTATTAACTTGTTGTGATTTTAAACAATGCTTGTTAAATTTATAGTATATCAATTGAAAATTAAATCAAGCATTACAAACGTTTCACTTACATTTCGCATTATTTTTTTCTTCAATTATTTAAATAAAAAATATATGATTAATACAAGGTTATGTTAAAAAGCAATCTAAATTGCTATATTATATTAAAAAATAAAAGTCTTACAAATTAGAGGGCATTCATACGACCGTTTGAATTTTAAAACAAAAATAGAAATCAATACGTTGCATAAGTATAGAAGAAAGATCTCGGGACTAAGCAATTGCGTATTTAATTGTTATTATTTCACGCACCTCCTATTAACACATCTGTTTAAGATGTTAATCACTCGTAAGCAGCAATAAGTACCAGAAAAACTACTCTTGTGTAAAAAGGATGCGCGATAAACAATGCGTTCTACCATGCGCATAAGAATATTGTTATTCTAAAGGTACATAATTTATGGAGCAATTTCTGTTCCTTTGAATTTGGCCAGAAAAATGCATTAAATGAAATACAGTGCAGTTTAATTAGATCGAAATATGAATAATAAAAAAACGACCACCGACAGGCCAACTTTTGCTTCCTCAGGTATCCCTCAAAGAAAATCTATAAAAACAGTCTCGAATCTATCCTGAAAATATTTTTTTAAATATGACATTTCAGTGAAAATATATCGGAATATATTTTCACCGCTAGATATATTTTTACTAGTGAAAATATAAATTATCTGGCAGGTGCTAGCAAAATTATATGCTTTACATTTACATATTATCATTATTTATTTACATGCGATGTATAAATGTTACAGTTTATGTGAATTTTTAGTAGCGTTATATTTTTACTAGTGAAGTCCAAATACATTATCACCAGTGGATATATATTTCTACTAGCGAAAATATAATTTAACTGAAATAATACAATATATAGTGACGCATTTGGGTAATATGTTATGTTACGATGGTCTTAATTTAATTTAAATAAATAAATAAATTTTGAGACATAGACCACTTTTGTACGAGTGACTCGTATCTCGCAGCTTCATTAAATATATACTTGTATCAAATGGTAATATCTATTAGTAAAATTGTACTGCAATTGAATTATCTAACTTTAAAAAATATTAAACTTTAGTTATTTTTATCCAAATCATTTAAATTCAACAGTTACATTTCTCAACAAATACTACTATTGTCATCAGCTTTTTATATGTAATCACTTTATTTAGTATCTTGTTTAAAGATAATCTTACAATTTATTATAGCGAAAATATTATAGACAGTAAATATTGCGCGAAATAGTTGTTACAAACATTAATCTTATGTTGCGCTATTGCTCCCAGATACACCCTACATAGAGACATGAACGCGCTTTATAATCATTCTAGTATTAAACTGTCACTCGTCGAGACATGGCCGCGTCTTGTGAATTGTCTGGCATGCCAACAGACTATTCTAAATGTGTTATCGAAGAAGTTCTAAAGAGTCAACTCTTGAAAGAGTTCACTATACACGTGACGCCGGGTTCCAGCAAGGGCGAAAATTATCTAGGCGAAATCTTCAGGATCGTAGTCAAGGGAGTGAAAGAAGATGGCCGTGAGCATTGTATCAATTGGATCGCGAAAATGGCGCCGTTCGACGTCAAAATCAGAGAGCAAGTGAGAATCGAAAACTTTTACGCTAGGGAAATATTCATGTACTCATATATGCTTCCGATCCTATATAATATACAAGAGGACTTTAACATACCAGAAAATAAACGGTTCAATTACGCGAAGTTTTATAAAGGAGTTACTGAACTGAATTATGAGATGATGATCCTAGAAGACTTGTCTGTGAGAGGGTACAAGTTGTACAATAGATTATTATCGCTGGATTACGATCACGCAAAGCTTTGCGTTGAAAACATTGCGTACTTTCACGCATCTACCATAGCATTGAAGCATAATAATCCCGATGTTTTCGAGAAGGTGAAGGATTATACTACCAATTTCAACGATTTTGGTAATAATTTTAACGTTTTCGTGGAGAAGAACAAAAATATGATTATGAAGATCTGCGAAGGCGAATCTTATATCGACAGGCTGGAGGTGTTTTTCGATTCGATGGAGGAAACGCTTAGATGGTATCTAAGCAAAAAAATGAATTCGTTCGATGTTTTATGTCATGGCGATTGCTGGTCCAATAATTTCCTGTTTAAATATGAGGTAAGTAACTCACGTAATTTTTCACGTAGATTTGCCACGTTTATGAATTTTTATAAATTTATTGCTTTATTATTTGTAGTTGATTCTGCAGAGTAATCAGGGGCGAAGTGGACCTTCAAATAATATTTAAGTTTTCAATGTTACTGCATTACTTCAAATAATTAATATAAATTAAATAGACAAATCATTAAGTTATAAAGAAAAAATTGTAATTCATTCTTAAATTTTCATTGTAAAGTTTTATGGATCTCTTAGATTTTTTTAAGCACATGTTAAAATTGAAATTCAACCATTGCTACAGTAAACCCAATTACAGATAAATAATATCGAAGACGCCTCAATAATATAGTACATACATTTTTTTTATTTTACAGAACGACAAAGTGACAAGCATGCAAATGCTCGACTGGCAAATAATCAGACTGTCCTCGCCGGTCACTGACTTATCTTATTTAATGTTTACCGGCACTGACAAAGAAACGAGAGCGAATCACTATGAGCAATTACTGACTCTCTATTACAAGACGCTTCATACGAGCGTCGCTAAAATGAACATCAATCTCGACGATTATTTTCCCGAGACCGTTTACAGGGACCATGTCAGGGAGCACATGAAATATGGGCTCATTATGTCCTTCACAATTCTGCCGCTCACGCTAAGCAACAAGGGAGAATCGATGGATATAATCGATCTTGTGAACAGTGTAGAAGATGGAGGTATTTGCGAGCTTATAGTGTCGGAAACGTGCAGGAAGAGGCTCAAGGACTTGATCGAAGATTGTTTGGAATATGGAATATTATAGATATGTTTATTATAAATTATACTAATCGACCAAAATATTTTGTAATACATATTTTTATATTATAATTAAAAAATCTAGTGAAATAATGATATTTTTATTTTAAATTATTCTGATATTATTTATTATGTTTTATAAACTGGTAAAAAGATGGGGTGTTTCAATGTGAGCTTATTAAAAACCACTGAAAGCCGTATTTAGAGCTGACTAATGATTTTATCAAAGTTGAACGCCAATACTAGACATGAAGAATCCTTTACTGTGGATTTAATAAACCAACCTTGTTTATTTAAATTTAATATATAAAAAAAATCAATATGGTTAAATTACTAAAAAATCTAGATCCCCAAAATAACATTTTTTGAAGCACATACAATACTATACATATTATATAATTACATTTTAAAGATTGCTAATAAAAGAAAATATTTGTTAAGGGAAGAAAAATGTTTGATTAAACCATTTTTCATAAACTTGATGTGATTAAAACAATGCTTATTAAATTGATAGTAGATATACCTAGCAAGCTACTAATTTAAAATCAAATCAAGCATTAGAATCGTTTTACTTTCAAACCTTTTTCGTTTCGCCTTATTTTTTTCTTCAATTATTTAATTTTAAAAATATTAATAATATAAGGGAATCTTAAAAAGTAATCTAAATTTCTATGTTATATAAAAATAAAAGAGCATTTAAATTTAAAAACGAAAGAGAAACCAATATGTGCGTAAGTAAAGTTTAACAATGGAAGAAAGATCTTGGGACTAAGCAATTGCGTATTTAATTGTTTTTATTTCACGGACCTCCTATTAACACATCTGTCACAGAATTTATATTTAATACACTGGAACAAAGAGATTAAATTGTTTGAAAAGATTCTATAATCAGAAGAAACAGATTTTAGTATATTTTAAGTAAAATGAATTATAACACTATCTAGAAATGTGTCGTCTTTAAAAACGAGCATCGAAATAAATATTATCTAGAAGAAATCTTAAAAAAAAAATTTGCGAAATGACTAACTTTTAGCACTCTTGATTGAAATAAATGAGCCTTTACAAATAAAACTTGCATTGTATATTTTTGTAAATACAAAAATATACAATGCAAGATTGTTAGATTACGGATTAATTTAAATTTAATTTTTGATTAAAATGGTGTACTAATTATTATGATGATTTATAATGATATATAGTTATTTGTGAAATTAGCATGAAAACGAAGCACTTTAATTAAGGATGACTCGGTTAATTTGTATGTTAATAGATAAATAAAAACACCATTGAACTTTGACTTAATTTTTCGCAAATATCATATCATGTATTCACATATAAAGTTTATATATAAGTTATGTGACTGTATTAATACACAAAACTTCAAATAAAATTAAAATAAATATAACTTAGTATAATATAAATATATATTATAAAAATAAATATAATTTATATTATAAAAAACGTAACTTCATTTATATATAAAATAATTTTTGTATTTAAATGATGTAACATTTTATCATTCTTTTTCTATTTGATTAAGCTTTATCTATAAGCAGAGTAATTTAACCATTATGCGTGCTTAAAATCAACGTAAATCATTGGTGACACTATCCGTCAGTAATTTATGAAATTCCGTTTCTGGAATGTCAAGCTCGGAAATGGCAAGATAATAAGAATGAAATGAACCATTTCTGCCTGAATTTTACAATCTCAAAGTATTTGTGAAAAGGCGCTTTAACATAAAAAGACAATTGAAAGAATCGCAATCATTCGTTTGTTCTCAATCGAATATTCGATTATTCGAATTATTCGTCTGATTTTCAACTACGTAAATATTCCATTTATTGATCGAATATTCGTAAAATATCTATCTATATCGCAAATTAAATTTGAAAAAATCTTAGAATAAAACAATTTGTATACTTGAGCAACACAGGTAGTTGTTTTTTCACTTAATATACCCGAGTGACTAGTGCCGCTACAAAATCCATGGTCCTTTATGTGCCTTTATTTTGTTTCGAAATATGAGACATTAGGACTTTTCTTCTCAACAAAAAATGTTTTTACGCATTTGAAAAACTTCTGTGAATAGATGTTTATCGGCGGTATTAACTATGACCGAAATTCGTAGAAGTCAATAAGAAGAAAATATATAAAATATGTAACACTTGCTCACGGAGACAGTATTGGACTTAAAAAGACGATTCAAGACTCGATGAGAAACGCGGTGAGAGCACAAGAAGAGACGCCTCAGAGTCAAAACACGAGACAAACCATATCCATACATTTTTTCGTTTTTTAGTCCAGATATTTGAATATTCATATATATAAGTATTTGATGATTATTCTCAATTATGGGCAGGAAAATAGTTAATCTTGATTTTTAATTAAAATGTCACTACATATGTTCAATTGCATTGTCTTTGGTTTTTAAATGAAAAAAATATTTATATTCTCTTAATATTCTTAATTGTCTAAAAATTATGTTTGCCTTGCATACGTATATTTACATTATGAATAAAAAAAATTAATATTATAAATAGTTGATATATTTAGTTAAACTTAATAATATAAAATAAATAATTAAAAATGTGGTATTTCACGAGCTATTTATTTTAAAACAGTTTATTTGGTAAAGACCGGACTTATATATGTATATTGTAATTTTTTTAATCTTCGTTAATAACATGACAAAAATAATTAGTTAGACAGCAGACTAAATTATTTACGTTTATTTTACTAATTATAAACTATCATTGCAGTTTACAATTAATAAATCTCATTATAAGTGACCTTCGATTTTTTTTAATTATTCAGCCGTGAGATTAGTAAAATTTAGAAAACCTTAATTTATAATAATCTATCGGAATTATAATTATATAATAATCACTAATTGTAATATTATAAGCAAGATGAGAGCTGAAAACAATAGTGTTACATATGGGAATCGAATGGTATTGGTCAATTTATACCACTGAAATATCGTTCTGGAATATCAAACTTTATACAAAAAAAAAGTTAAATTATAACTGGAAAATATTGAGTTCTGATAGACCTGATGGACAACAAATTATAAAAGGAACACCGAGGCAAAAGCAGCATTGTAAAAATTTGCAGATCCAGTTTCATCCATAATTAAATAAGTGGTTAGTAATGAAATATACAATGCATGAAATATGCATTACGTAAATCGAAGGCACAATCTTTTATGCAGATTTTTTTTAGAAATAAAAATAAAATCTGACACTATTATTCAGGTTTATTGCTTTTTTAACGCGTATTTGTGACCGGTTGAACCAAGGCAGCAGAGACTGCACCCTCAAAGCTTTCGCCACACAGAAGATTCTTTAAGATATCCTTATAATAATTATTGTCAAAATGTCACTAATCAATAAATACTCTCTGGTACAAATAACCGAAGCACTGTATGCAGCTGGAGTTTATAAAAAATATTGCTTAATGTATGACGTCAGAATGAGGAACTAGCAGCATACTTTCAATGTATGTTTTTTAGACTGACGTAAAAAACCTGATTGAATTTTTTTACTCAGTTAAAAAAATGCATGCTATAAATATCAAGGCACTTCTTTTACAAACCATCATTAAATGTACCATTTCTGTGTTATTACTTATTTAACTTAAGTTTTACTATAACGGTAATATGACCATTAAAATAATTTAATAGTTAAATGCACAGAATTTTAAGTTGAATTATCTGACAAGAGACACGACTTACGCACCAGCCGTTCGAGAGCTATTCAATACTAGATTTTTTATCATTCTTCAAGCCTTCGTGTGTAGCTCGAAATAAATTGAGAGGCAAACGCTGTTGAAGTTATTATCAGCACAGTAGGCAATCATAAACCGCGACGTCAAGATGTCTGACAACGGAAAAAGTCAAGTGCTCAAACTTCCAACCGAGCGTTCGCAACAATTAATCCAGGAAATAATCGACTCTCTTAACATTGAAGAGTATGATACGATCGTCACGCAAGGCTCTCAAAAAGGCGACAATTACTTGAGTGATATATTTCGTATAAAAATTACCAGAAAATCAGGTGATCCACTAAATTTGATCATGAAAATCGCGTTGCCCGACATGGAAATGAGATCACACGCATCCATGAATAAAATATTTAACAGAGAAATATTCGTTTACGCCGAAATGCTGCCGACTTTAATTCAATTCCAAGAAGATTGTGGACTCAGAGAAGAAGATAGATTCAGTTTCACTAAATTATATAAGGGCTGCGGAGAAGAAATGAACGAGATGCTGATCATGGAAGATCTGTCGGTGAAAGGATTCAGAATGTACGATAGGCACAATTCGTATGATTACGACCACGCTAGACTCTGCATCGAAACTTTGGCGAGAACACATGCTTGTATGATAGTTCTCAAAGATAAGAATCCAAGTTTCTATCAGACCGTTGAGAAACATTCATCTTCCATGTCAGAATTCAGACTCATGGAGCCCTTCTGTGAAAAAAGTAAGCCGGTGATCCAAGAATTGTGTCAAGGAGAGCCGTATTATGATAGAATGATGAAGCTTTCCGAAAACATGTATGAAAAACTTGAGACATTCATGAAACCAGATACTGTAGCTCCTTACAGCATAATGTGCCATGGAGACTGCTGGTGCAATAACTTTTTGTTTCAATATGAAGTAAGTATGCTATTTATTTTATTTATTTTATTACAGTCGTGTATTGATTGTCCTATTTTTTAGGGAGAAAAAGTCGTAGACATGAGAATGCTAGACTGGCAGATTATAAGAGAGGCTTCGCCAGTTACCGACATTGCCTATATGCTGCTATTAGGTTCTGACAAACAATTACGAGCTAAACATCATCACGAATTACTTGACATATATTACGAAACGCTATCAAAAAACGTTACAAAAATGGGCGTAAATATAGATAAATATTATCCAGAACATATTTATAGAGAACACCTGAAAAAGTGCATGCATTATGGATTAATTTTGGCAGTAATTGTATTGCCATTCGTTCTTGGCGATAAAGGAGAAGCGGTCGACATAACCGAAATTGGAGATGGAGAAAAACCAATTTCCATCAACGATAGAACAAGGATAAGATTGAAAGACGTAATTGAAGACTGCATTGAATATGGTTATATTTAACCTTAGAGTTAGAATCGTATTTGCAATGTCATATACAACTTTAACATGTAATTATTAGGTGTATAATACTTTGTGGC
Organism: Plectrocnemia conspersa; assembly: GCF_051122295.1. NCBI lineage: Eukaryota > Metazoa > Arthropoda > Insecta > Trichoptera > Polycentropodidae > Plectrocnemia > Plectrocnemia conspersa. The sequence goes on from NW_028277165.1 coordinate 21,828,743, forward strand.
AAGATAAGATTATACACTAACTACACGCTGTTTAAAATGTATCATTTATATAATTCCTATTTTTTTCATTGTTTACCAATTACATCGCAAATATTAAATTAAAGCTTTAATACTAGTAAAAATGTAAAGTTTCACATATAAAAGTTGCTGTAAAAATTCATTTAAAATTGATTTTATCATTTTTATATTTCCATGTGAATGAACGTCATGAATATATAATAACGTTATTTATAAGTAAAATGTGTACTGTTTATTATGGAAACGATATTTTTTGTATTTATATGATTTACGTACGGTACCATAATAAATTTTCAATAATAAAATAAATACAAAAATATAATTTAAATCTTTTTGGCACAAAAATATTATGAAGTGTAATTAAAGCGAAATATTAAATCAACTATTCCAAAAAATATATTTATATTATCACGAAACTATTTTTTTTTTCATTAATTTAATGATATAAATATCTTTTAAAAATATCTAATATTTTTAAGCAATTATTATATCAAATTTTCCATTAATTTTACTTTAAAAATTCATAATTAAAAACAAGCTTAAAAACTGAACATAATCAATAATAATAAGATCATTTTTATTAAGTATTTAGTCTAAGCGAATATTAAGATACTTGTACTTTAATTTATCAAAAAATTATAATTAATGTCTAATTTTATATTTGTTCGTAAAATGTATTATTTAATCGTTTAAAAATATATAAATATAATAACAAATAATTTGATTCCGTGTTTTTATTCTTTGAAAATTTATTATAATTATATCAAACTATTTATGTTACAGTGAATATGTATTTTTAGTGAAATTATATAATCTCACACACTGTTTCAATAAAATCATATCTATATAGATTTATACTTATAGATAAACTTATCTACTTACATAAATATAATAAACTGATAGCGCTGGTGAAATTATATGCTGCAATAAAAATTTCAATACAACCTAATTTAACAGTTGCGAAACATTCATTTGCGGTTCAATTCCAAATTAACTTAATAAAAATTCTAAAAATAATTAGTTTTGGAACAAGTAGGGTTTTTTTGATTCATTATGAATAATGATGAAATGGATAGCTCTCGAACTGACTGTGCTAACGCAAATAGAGTGTAGTAGAAATATATATCTACCAGTGAAAATGTATTCCGATATGAGTACCAGGCGCGTACGGTGAGATACATTCCCTTTCGCTCACTCGCGTGTTAAGTGACGAACGTGAGAGATAAGAGCGTGCGTTACATGCGCTCCGCACGCCCACTTCTTCTCACTCACCCTCGTCACTTATCACGCGAGCGAACGAAAGAGTATCTCACGGTACGCGCCTGATTATTACTCTCGTTGGCGGTCAATGAAACATTGTAACATCTCAGTTGCACGATCATAAAAAAACACCATGCTTTAGCATGCGTGTGACAGAGCGAGAGGGCCAGGACCTGACCCTGGCTTTGACGCATAAGATTAAAATTTAAATTATAAAATTTGTATTATTCAACTTTTGTTATATTTCTAGTTAAAAAAAATATTTAAAAATAAACTCAATATAAATAAAATAAAAAAGGGAGTCAGCGCCACGCTCAGAAACCAATGGTTATGAACTCTGTCGCGTTTAACCTAACAGCTACGAAAGCGAACAACAACGTTTTGCTACATAAACACGTTTTAAAATTAAAACTGGTTAGGTGTAAGCGAGTAGCAGCGAACAGTGAACACTCCACAATAAACTCTCTACAACGAATTTACTTAAAAGTAGGATTATGTAAATTGACAAAAAGATTTTTTCCCGCGAAAAATGATACGATTTTCGGGCTCTGAAATAAAATTGCTACTTAAATTAGGCAAGTGGACGTTTCGCAACTGTCAAATTTTGTCAAATAAACAAGTATCATACAACATTAATGCATTTCGTCAACTAATCCTTAAAGCAAACATATTTGTATATTGAATTTCAAAATATTCAGTTTCTTTGTAAATATTTTGTTAAATTAGAAATAAAAGCAAGTAGAATAAAACTTATTTTATGATTTACGGGCATAACTTATATTATAACTAATATTTATTTTAAATATTATATGAGTTAAAAAGTAAGTTTAAATTTAAGTTGATTAGCATAATAAGATAAACTTATTTTTACCATGTGCAAAAGGAATGTTATATATGTTTATTTCGCTCACGAGATATTCAAAACAAAAATTTGAATACGTTGTAAATTTATAAGGTCAACGAAAAGGTTAAAATGGTAATAGAAGATTGTTTTAAATGCGGGTGTAATACATAATTTTTTATATAATATTACAAAATATATTGAAAATAATAAAAATACATACATTTTTTCTTTATAGATTTATGTAATTGATAATAATATGAAATATACTGATAACAACTGATAATATGAAATAGAAATTATAACATAATTTTATATGTTGTAACAGATTCGAACATCATATTTGGCTAAATAAAACACATAATCTCGATTGCATCATATGGTGAAATACAATATAGCAAGAATTGTATTTCACTGTATGACGCAATCATTAGTATATTCGAATAATCAATTATTAATTTATATATGTATTAAAAAATAATTAATAATATATAGCTTAACCTAACTAAACGACACGCGGTACCGAGCATCTACTGTTAGCGTATATAAAAATAAAACAAGATAACTACTTAGTAGTGAACGTAGACTGGCGGGAGAATGATGTCTCTCGAGAGTCAATTGATTGAGCTTCCGTCTCAAAGATCCAAAGATATTATTCAGGAAATAATAAATAATTCCAACATACAAGAATATGAGATAAGTGCTACGCAAGGGTCTCAAAAAGGAGACAATTACATGAGTGATGTATTCCGGATAAAAATCAGAAGTAAATCGAAAGATCTGGATTTGATCATGAAGCTCGCTTTGCCTACGCTTGATATGAGAAGTGTCGTCAACATCAATAAATTATTCAAAAGAGAAATTTTCGTATATACCGAATTACTGCCGATCATGTACAAGCTGCAAGAAGACTACGGAATTAAAGAAAATGATAGATTCAGATATGCGAAACTATATAAAGGTTGCGATGAAGAAGCAAACGAGATGCTGGTCATGGAAGACCTTTCAGCAACAGGGTTCAGAATGCACGACAGACATCATGCATTTGACTTTGATCATGCAAGCCTTTGCATTAAGACGTTAGCAAGAACTCATGCTTGTGGCATAGTGTTAAAGGATAAGGCACCTGCTTTCTATAAATCCATTCAGGATCGTAGCACCGTAATGACAGACTTTGGCGATATTTTTAAGGCTTTGGTCGAAAATAGCAAACCGAGCGTTCTTCAAGAGTGCGAAGGAGAACCATACTATGATAAAATGGTAAAATTTTACGAAAACGCATATGATGAGCTTACGATGATGATGGAAACAGAAACGAGTGCATCCTACGACTGCATATGCCACGGTGATAGTTGGTGCAATAACTTTTTGTTCAAATATGAAGTAAGTATTTTTTCTTCCATACTTGTCGTTATTCATTATATCTATTTTATTATTTATTTTATTTATTTTAGAATGACAAAGTTGTGGCAATGAGAATGGTAGACTGGCAAATAATCAGAGTATCCTCGCCAGTACATGATATCAGTTATATGCTATTCTTAAGTACCGATAAAGAACTAAGAGCAAAACATTACAACGAACTATTGAACATGTATTACGATACTCTGTCTTCAAATGTATCCCAAATGGGCGTCGATATTACTAAATATTATCCTGAACATATTTATCGAGAGCATATTAAAAAGTTTATGATGTATGGTTTTATTATAGCAGTTACGGGAATGCAAGTCATTCTTGGCGAAAAATATGATGCTGTCGACTTACCTGGAATCATTGGAAATCAAACTAAGTTTGTTACAAACGACAGGACAAAAAAAAGGGTTAAAGATTTAATTGAAGATGGTTTAGAATATGGCATTTTATAATATCTAACATTTATCATGAATACAATAAAGAAAATTATTTTAAGAAGTCGTATTTTTTGGGCTCCTACGTTACATATCTACGCATTATCCAATAAAAATTAAAAAAAATTGAATTAAAATATGTTTTTATTTTACTAACATCATAAAACTCCTCATATTATAAAACTAACATTATAATTGATAACAGGGATACTAAATAATAACATGGTTCGATTAATCAGCAAATTTATCATTTTATAAAAATACAATTAAAATAACACTTTTAAAAGTCTTCACTATGTATTCATATTCAAGAGCCTATTTCGCATCACTAAGATTGAAAGAAAAATACACGAAAAAATGTAATTAGCACCAAAATATCCGTTTGTTGAAACAATAAAACTCGTTTATCTTGAGCTCTGGCGACGTGAAATTTGCTCAGCTTAATCGTTTTTTTTTTACAATATATTTTCAGCTGTCAAATAATTGCCATAGTAGAATAAAACCATTTTTATGATTTTAATTGTGATCTTATGTGATCTACAGATTGAAAACCACTGATAAAATATTTTTAACATATTTACATACCAATACAAGTCAAAACCCAAAAATTCCCGAGAAACGGCGGTTTTCACACATCACGCAATGATAAATTACATCGGTACATACATACAAATTTGTATTTTATTTTGTGAGTCAAAAAGTAAGATTAAATTAAAGTTGATTAGCATAATAAGATAAGCTTATTCTTACCAGATACAAAAGGTATCTGTTATATGTATTTATTTCCTGCACAGCGTTGTTAATTTATCAGGTCAACGAAAAGGTAAAAATGTTAACAGAAAAAGACATACATATTTTTATTATATATCTGAAATATAAATTATAACATAATTTTACACATTTTAACAGATTCGAACATTAAACATATTTGCCTAAAAATATTTTATCGATTGTGTCATATGGTGAAATACAATAAAGGCAATTATAGTATTTCACTGTATGACGCAATCGACTATATTAGTGTATTTAATAAATCAATGGTTAATTTATATATGTATGTATTATAAAATAATTAATAATATATAACTTTTCGGTAATGAACTTCATCTAACCCAGAGGTCGGCAAAGTGCGGCTCCGGAGCCGCATGCGGCTCTTTGGCCCCTTAAGTGCGGCTCTGGCACAAATATCCACGCGCATTCGCGCATTCGATTTAAAAAATAAGGAAATATGGAGCTCTAAATTTAAACGTCTTTGTATTGATTTGGAAAATTAAAATAAAGGTTTGCTAAATTAATAAATAGATTTGGCTCTCAATTTTTTTTAACCGTTGTAATGTACAAATTTGGCTCTTTGGCTAATAAGTTTGCCGACCACTGATCTAACCTAACTTAGTTTGCAGCACGCGATACCGAACAACGACAATGGCGTTCATATATCATATTCGCGTTAACACAGTCAGTTCGAGAGCGATCCAAATCATCATTATTTATAATTAAGAAAGAGATGGCAAGTTTGTGTTTACGCCCTTACTATTCTTATTTTTGTATTTTGCTTAAACACATTTATTATTATTTTTTTTTTTAAAACAAATTGAAGTATAATAAATATGCATGGGGTACATTTATCACATTAAATATAAATTAATGTAAAAATAAATTTAAATCAGAAACCATTTTGGTATTTTTTCATCAATTATATTATTTTAATTTGTTTATGTTTATAACTATTTGAAAATTTAAAATGGACGCCAAAATTCCCAAAGCAACAAAATGCCCACGGGTGATTGGATAAAAAACTGAGAAAAGCGAAGTAAAAATATCACAATATTTCTGCTCATTTGGGACGCCTGTTCCAAACAAAACACGTGCGTCTTTTGTTAGTGAATACATGGAGCACATAAATTAACAGAGGCGGTGACACGTACTAAAAAATCGTGCAAAAAAAATATAATAATCTAGTGTTTCGGTCATTCACAGTGGTGGTTGTCTCCGCGAATTCGTCGAACTTCATAAAACATGGCTTCCTGTTCTGTATATTTGATTAAAAACAGTGCAAAACAGCAGAAGACATGCAATTTATATTTTCATAAATTACGTTCTGCGATTATTTGTGTCATTTTAAGAATTAGTTATTAAACGTGACGCATGAAAACACGACATTTATCACGTGCCAACTGAGGCTGCGCATTCCATACTTCACATTTATATTTAATATCAAATTAATTATAAATGTTGAATAATAGTAAATATTTTTGTCACATATTAGTTTTTTAAATTTCTTTTAATACCAAAATTGTGAAAAAAATGGCTTGAAAATATTTTACGTCCTTCATGAAAGCCATCAGTAAAAAGCGTCATCTGTTCAGATCATTTTATTTTTACAACCATCGTCTCCACTCCCGTCAACGTCAATTTCGAATACTGATGCTTACAATAGAAAAATTACATTATTACGAAAATGAAATCATGTTAAACTTAATTTCAAAAGAACGGGAAAAAATAATACCTGCATTAAGACAGAAACTTTATCGTAGAAACCAAAAAAAAGTTTAATCAATAACAGACGAAGGATTTTTAAGTGAGGAAAACGGTTTGCCACTATAAGCAATTTTGATCCTGAACAAAACAATTGTCAATTTTTGCGCTATTTATTCTACCTCAGCGGTGGTGCGGAAATGAATTTTAAAATGTCTGTAATGATATAATAATAGTAAGTTAATTAAGAAATTACAAATGTGACAGCCCTATTCGTTTGTCAAACGTCACAAAGTAATTTTGACCGTCGCGATTCAGAATACGCTTCGATTTACTCTGCATATGCCCCTGTACACCCTCCCCCCTTCAGTATGCCACTGCTGTTAGTTATATAATAAAATGAATAGATAAGACTTTAGTATTGAACGTAGACTGGCGGCATCAAGATGTCTCTCTCGAGTCAATTGATTGAGCTTCCGACTCAAAGATGCAAAGATATTATTCAGGAAATAATAAATAATTACAACATAGAAGACTATGAGATAAGTATAACGAGAGGGTCTCAAAAAGGAGACAATTACACGAGTGATATATTCCGGATAAAAATCAGAAGTAAATCGAAAGATTTGGATTTGATAATGAAGCTCGCTTTGTCTACGCTTGACATGAGAAGTCTCGTTGACGTCAATAAAGTATTCAAAAGAGAAATTTTCGTATATTCCGAATTACTGCCGATCATGTACAAGCTGCAAGAAGACTTCGGAATTAAAGAAAAAGATAGATTCAGGTATGCGAAACTATACAAAGTTTGCGATGAAGAAGCAAACGAGATGCTGGTCATGGAAGACCTTTCAGCGACAGGATTCAGGATGTACGACAGACATCAAGCATTTGACTTTGATCATGCAAGCATTTGCATTAAGACGTTAGCAAGAATTCATGCTTGTGGCATTGTGTTAAAGGATAAGGATCCTGCTTTCTATAAATCCGTTCAAGATCGTAGCGCCGTAATGACAGAATTTAGTGATATTTTTAAAGGCATGATCGAAAATAGCAAACCACACGTTCTTAAGGAGTGCGAAGGACAACCATACTATGATAAAGTGGTAAAATTTTACGAATACGCATATGATGAGCTTACGATGATGATGGAAACAAAAACTAGTGCACCTTACGACTGCATATGCCACGGTGATTGCTGGTGCAATAACTTTTTGTTCAAATATGAAGTAAGTATTTGATCATCCGTACTTGTCAATATTCATTATATCTATTTTATTATTTATTTTATTTATTTTAGAATGACAAAGTCGTGGCAATGAGAATGGTAGATTGGCAAATAATCAAAGTATCCTCGCCAGTAACTGACATAAGTAATTTATTATTCTTGAGTACTGATAAAAAACTGAGAGCAAAACATTACGACGAACTATTGAACATGTATTACGAAACTCTGTCTTCAAATGTATCCCAAATGGGCGTCGATATTAATAAATATTATCCAGAACATATTTATCGAGAGCATATTAAAAAGTTTATGGGGTACGGCTTTATTATAGCAGTTGCAGCAATGCAAATCGTTCTTAGCGATAAAAGTGATGCTCTCAACTTACCTGAAATCATTGGAAATCAAACTGCGTTTATTACAAACGAAAGGACAAAGAATAGGGTGAATGATTTAATCGAAGATTGCTTAGAATATGGAATTTTATAATATATATCATTTATCATGAGTACAAAATAGAAAATTAATGTAAATATTTGTATATTTGGGCATATGTGATACATAATATTATTTTTAATTATTTAAAAAATTAAATAAAAATAGCGTTTTCTTTTACTAACCTTATCAAACACTTGATATTATATATAACAAACATAAGTATTGATAACAGGGATACTAAATAATATCATGGTTCGATTAATAAACAAATTTTATTTTAATCAGTTCATAAAAACACTTTTAAAAGTATTTTCTTTCTCTTTATATTCATGAGTCTAGTTCACATCACTATCTTTGATAGCCCTGGCTAAAATTGAAATAAAAATATACGAAAAAGTGTAATTAGCACTAAAAAATACGTTTGTTGAAACAGCAAATACTCGTTTATGATGAGCTCGGGTGTCGTGAAATTTGCACAGCTTGATCTTTTTTTTCAACTCAAATATTTTAAGCTGTCAAACAATATTGTGTAACATTGCTTAACAAAGTTGAATATTATGATATCTTAAGTTTAAAAGAAAAGATGCTTAAAAAAAATATTTAAAGCAATTATTTTTTTAAATATACAGAAAAAGATCATTATATGTTTGCATTATTTTTTTTACATATATTGAATATAGCCGTAAGATACTATAATTACGAGTTAAGCGGTCTCATTCAGAAAATCAACAGATTTTTTAGCAATATTTTCTAGTGGTATAAGTCGGTGACTAATACCAGAAAGATCTGAGCTCGAATCCTATATACTATAAATCCTAGAGTTTTTTTTCATTTCTATATGGTCTGGAAGATTCTAATTAGTAAGCATTATATATTTAAAATTATAATGGATCATAACAGATTATGTTTTCATAGATTTTCCTAATCTCGTGAATGACAATCATACTAAATTATGTTTTTTTTAAATAATTTTTATATAAATCAAGATATTTAAAAAAAATACTTCTTAAGAAGAAGATAAATGCAAAAAAAATATCTTTGTACTGCAGAAACTCACTCAAGAATTATTTTTCATGAAATTAACCCTTTCTTTGCTGTGATGTACACCGAGTATACATGCCATATTAATATGTAAATATTTATTTTAGTTTTCCCAAGTATTATAAAAGCAATTCTGAAGAGTTAAACGAGTATTTTGTCATGGAAGACCTTACAGCGAGTAGATTTTAGATTCATAGACGGCAATATATCATCAATTACGATCATGTCTGTGTATGTATTAGGAATATTGAGCGATATCACACAGCGACTATTATTCTGAACGATAAAATGTCAGAAATTTATCAACTTGAACAAAAATTTTGTATGAATAATTCAGACTATGGTGACTTTTAAAGCATTGTAAATTTTTATAATCCTCCTTTTAAGTAGATTCGTTGTAGAGAGTTATTAATGGGGTGTTCACTGTTCTAACCAACGCTCGCTCGCACCTAATTTGTTTATATTTTAAGATGTTTTTATGTAGCAAAACGCTTTTGTAGCCGTTAGGATTGAACACAACTGAGAGTTCATTCGTGCGTTCTTTTTTAGTGAGTAGGACACATTTATCCTTATAATGAAATACTCAGGTCATGGTAGTTGTAAATATTGAGATAAAATATCATAGTGAAAAAATATATTGCTATAACTGATCATCAACAAATTGATTTTTAAAAAAAAATATATTTTTTCAAAAGTATTTTGCCACTCCTGATCTGGCGCCCAGAGACATATGCCCCTCTCTTATACCCTTCGGTACGCCACTGCTGTTTATAAATTTGTAATAAACGATAACGACTTAGTAGTGAACGTAGACTGGCGGCATCAAGATGTCTCTCGAAGGTCAATTGATTGAGCTTCCGTCTCAAAGATGCAAAGATATTATTCAGGAAATAATAAATAATTACAACATACAAGACTATGAGATAAGTGTAACGAGAGGGTCTCAAAAAGGAGACAATTACACGAGTGATATATTCCGGATAAAAATCAGAAGTAAATTGAAAGATTTGGATTTGATCATGAAGCTCGCTTTGACTACTCTTGATATGAGAAATCTCGTCGACGTCAATAAAGTATTCAAAAGAGAAATTTTCGTATATTCCGAATTACTGCCGATCATGTATAAGCTGCAAGAAGACTTCGGAATTAAAGAAAAAGATAGATTCAGATATGCGAAACTATACAAAAGTTGCGATGAAGAAGAAAACGAGATGCTGGTCATGGAAGACCTTTCAGCGACAGGATTCAGGATGTACGACAGACATCAAGCATTTGACTTTGATCATGCAAGCCTTTGCATTAAGACGTTAGCAAGAACACATGCTTGTGGCATAGTGCTAAAGGATAAGGATCCTGCTTTCTATAAATCCATTCAAGATCGTAGCGCCGTAATGACTGATTTTGGTGATATTTTTAAAGGCATGATCGAAAATAGCAAACCACACGTTCTCAAACAGTGCGAAGGAGAACCATACTATGATAAAATGGTAAAATTTTACGAATACGCATATGATGAGCTTACGATGATGATGGAAACAAAAACTAGTGCACCTTACGACTGCATATGCCACGGTGATTGTTGGTGCAATAACTTTTTGTTCAAATATGAAGTTAGTATTTTATCATCCGTACTTGTCGTTATTCATAATATCTATTTTAATATTTATTTTATTTATTTTAGGATGAAAAAGTCGTGGCAATGAGAATGATAGATTGGCAAATAATCAAATTATCCTCGCCAGTAACTGACATCAGTTATTTGTTATTCTTGAGTTCCGACAAAGAACTAAGAGCAAAACATTATGACGAACTATTGAACATGTATTACGAAACTCTGTCTTCAAATGTATCCCAAATGGGCGTCGATATTAATAAATATTATCCAGAACATATTTATCGAGAGCATATTAAAAAGTTTATGGGGTATGGTTTTATTGTAGCAGTTGCAGGAATGCAAATCCTTCTTAGCGAAAAATGTGACGCTCTCGACTTACCTGAAATCATTGGAAATCAAACTGCGTTTATTACAAACGAAAGGACAAAGAATAGGGTAAAAGATTTAATCGAAGATTGCTTAAAATATGGAATTTTATAATATCTTTCATTTATCATGAATATAGTAAAAAAAATTAGTTAAAATATTCGTATTTTTGGGCACCTGTGTTACATATTATTAATTTGCAATCAAATAAAATAAATTAAAACGTTATTTTCTTTTACTAACCTTATCAAACTCTTCATATTATATATATATATAGCAAACATAAGTATTGATAACAGAGATACTAAATAATACCATGGTACGATTAATCAGCAAATTTAAAAAGTTAAAAGTATTCATTTCCTCTTCATATTCAAGAGCCTAGTTCACATCACTATCAACGATAGCCTTGGTTAAAATTGTTATAAAAATACAAGAAAAAGTGTAAGTAGCACTAAAAAATACTCGTTTATGTTGAGCTCAGGCGTCTTGAAATTTCCACAATAATATAGATAACAAAGATATCAAGTCTTATATTGTGAGTGCTTTATGTAAGACATGGTTCGATTAATCAGCAAATTTTATATTTATCGTTTAATAAAAATATGATTAGAAAAGCACTTTTAAAAGACTTCATTTTCTCTCCATATTCGATAGCCTACTTCACCTCACTATTATAGATGTATTATATATAGTGCAATATAAACAAACCGTCGAGAAAAATTGTCATAATAGAAGACCCATGAATCAGACGTAAATATTTTCGATAACCATAAACATGAATCGCAAATATTTACTGAATTATGTTTTTTTTAATAATTAATTTTTATATAAATCAAGTAATAAAAAAAATACTGCAAAAATAATATTCTTTGTACTGGAAAATCTCACTCAAGAATTAGTTTTCATGAAATTAACCCTTTCTTTACTATGATATACATGTACACCGAGTATACATGGAATCTTAATATATAAATATTTCTTCTCGTTTTCCCAATTGATTTCCGAGTTATTTACTAAATTATGTTTTTTATAATAGTATTTAGGTCATATTATCTAATTGAATTGATATGAAATTACTTCAATTTAAAATACTATTATTTCCCTTACAATAACAAACACTCGAATTTATTAAAGTTAGTATTGCATATTGAACTGATTCCCTACAAAAAAAATATATTTAATCCCTGTTTCTCATGACGTCGCAATTTTGAGTTAAAGCAGGAACTCTAAAATAAATGTCGCTGAATAAAAAGATCATGTACTTCTGCCTCAAAATTTTTGGGTAAACCACTGTATGTATTGTGTATTTTAACAATCTTAATTCTATATAAAGTATTTGGCAGAAGATAAGAATTTAGTAGAAAGCCAAATACTGCGAACTCAAGATGTCTCCCAGTAGGCAATTGCTTGAGGTCCCTACTGAACGGTCGAATCAATTAATTCAGGAAATAATCAAAAATCTCAACATTGAACATCCAGAAATTTTCGTTACTGAAGGCTCTCAAAAAGGCGATAATTACTTAAGCGATATTTTCCGTATAAAAATCAAAAGCAAATCTGATGTTTTGAATTTGATCATGAAAATCGCGTTGCCTACTTTAGGAGTAAGAAGTCACGTGGACATCAACAAGATATTCGGGAGAGAAGTTTATGCATATTCTGAATTGCTGCCGATTTTGTATAAAATCCAAGAGGACTATGGAATAGAAGAGTGTGAACGATTCCAGATTACTAAGCTGTACAAAGGCTGCTGTGAAGAATCTAACGAATTGTTAATCATGGAAGATCTAGCTGTAAAAGGACTCCAAATGCACGATAGGCAAAATGCATTTGATTTCGATCATGCGAGTCTTTGCATTAAGACCATAGCGAGATTCCACGCTTCTACTATTGTACTGAAGGATAAATACCCAGCGTATTACAAAATAGCGAAGGATCGTTCAATCGAGATGATCGAACTTGGTGACTGTTATAAATCTATGATCGAATCCAGCCGACCAATCATCCTAAAAGAATGTCAAGGAGAACCTTATTATGATAAAATCGTGAAATTTTACGAAAATATGTACGATGAACTCAATATGTTGGTTGATTCTAAATCTGCAGCTCCTTATAATGTAATATGCCACGGAGACTGCTGGAATAACAACTTTTTATTCAAATATAAGGTAAGTTTTATTTATTCAGTTAAATTATTTATTATATCTATAACATTTTTATGTATATATTTCAGGATGAAAGAGTTATTGATATGAGACTGGTAGACTGGCAATTGTTAAAAGAAGCTTCTCCAGTCACCGATATAAGTTATATGCTGTTCCTAAGTTCGGACAAAAAATTAAGAACCAATCATTTCAATGAGTTGCTGGACTTATATTATCATTCATTGTCTACGAATGTCTCCAAGATGGGCGTAGATATTGATAAATACTATCCAGAGCATATTTACAGGGATCAACTTAAGACGTTTATGCGATATGGCTTGATTATAGCTACGATCGCATTACCGTTCGTTTTAGGTGATAAGGAAGAAGCCGTAGATCTATCCAGAATAATCGACAAGGAAGCTATAATTGTCCCTACCGATAAATCAAGAAAAAGATTTAAAGAACTAATTGAAGATTGCATAGAATATGGATATTTGTAAATTAAAAACTAAATATTATATAACATTGTCTGATTTTATTAAATAATAATTTTAATAATCAAATCAATATTCTGAATTTAGGTGAAAGCAATTTATATCTATCTTAATATATAGCAAAGAACTGTGTATATTTAGTAAATACTAACCACGGTATCATTATTTGTTTTATAAATTTACAAGCTATATTTGCAATGTAAACATTGTATAAATTGTAATTCCTAAGTTGTATAATTCAGCATAATAAAATATTTGTACTTAGATAATGAGAACTTGACATTGATTTACTGATTGTTTACTGTTTGAGGAACTTGACAGTGATTTACTGACATATAAAATTACATCTGGTAAGAACCAGCAAGTAAGATTTATTATTCATCTTCCTGTTGAAAATTGATGTCTAAAGACATTTAGATACTATCATGTAGGTGTACAGTTACATAATATTTTGAATTATTCTCTCTAGATAGCAACACTGGCAGTTGATTAAAAAAAATGTGGCAAAAAACGCACGTAAAGATTATATTTATACTATAGCGTAAATTTAACAATGGTGCACTATAAACAAACCCTCAAGAAAAATCGTCATATTAGAAGACTCTAGAGTCAGACGGGAATAATGACTACCAAATTCTTTCGAAAACCATTAACATTAATCACAGTAAACAAAAATTATGGTACGGTTTGATATCACTTAGTAATAAAGATTATACTTATACGTTGTATTATAGTATCATCGAAATAAAATATATTACTTTGCCCAAAAAATTCGTTCATTTTATTTTGGACATATTTTTATATTAATTAACGAACAATATTTTAGATAAAAAATATGTCATGTACTGTGATGTTTATAATCATGTTATTTTAATACAATGTAACTAAAAACAAAATAAGAGGCATATTCATGGTTCATTAGAGAGTTGAAGTTTGACAATACGACCTAATTGCTCTATATAAACTTTTTTTTCTATCTATTAATCGTTCAGGCTTCTGTGATAAAATATACATATAAAAGGGTTGATAAATAGAGAGGTAGAAACTCACTTCAACACATTCACGCAATTAGTGAGGCACTTTTATGCGTGGTTATGTCACATAACCGCCCGATACTAACACCCAAATTAAATCTGAATGCTATACGAATTAACTGCAATGAAACATATATCAACATATTCACCCAGCATTACAATAACCAACAAAGCCTGAAAAATATTCATTTTTATGGGTAATTTATATACTAAAAACTGACGAGTAAAAAAAGATTGACGATAAATACAATAGAAAAAAAGTGATGTGATCACCAAATAATAAGTTTACTGAGCTGTATGTTTATGATATTCTTACGTATAATTTATAACAAGATATACCATAAAACTGACTATCAGATTAAAGAAAATTTTTTAAAAAAAGTTGGCGCAAAGAACAAGATGAGCTTTTTTCAGTATATAAGTTTTGATAAGTTTTTGGCATATTCTAACTGGAGACTCCAAATGTCGTAATTTTTATCTATTCGAATATAGAATAATAAACGATTAAATATTTGAAGATCTTCATAAAGTTATAAATAATCGAAAAATACAGTTTAAATAATGAATACAGGATAAACATGAAGTTCAAAACATTTAATACTACATTAAAAGTTTCATACTTTAAATAAATACGAAACTTTAGTTAAATTATTACTTTGAACAAAACTACTGTTAGTTACTGTGTGTAATAAACGTATAGAGACTTAAAAAATTATATTACTAAAATAATACCGGTTTTTTAAAAAAATTTTAAATAAAAAGAATGCACCAAATTTGAAATTAGTTCGAAGTTCTGTTCTACTTTTCTTTCTACTTTATTCTAAATTTAATTTTTTTGAATATTAAAGTTGGAATTTTAGGAAAAATATAAGGGGGCAACATTTATTTGAGGTTTAAATGGTTGAAAAAAATACCGGTCAAAAAATTTTCACTAAAAATAATGGGAAAAAAATTATTGAAAGTTTGAATTTTCGGAAAAAATAATAAGTTTAAACTTTTTTATGGTTTGACAACCCTAGGTGTGACTTCGTAGCCAGTGAGACGTTAGTGTAATCTAGTTAGAATTTAATTATATTATATTTACATACCTTGCTACAGACGATAAATTGCGAGATGTTTTCTCCAAGCGGTGATGGAGAAGCTGGCGCAGGGATGATGTTCGTGGGAGGTCCTCAGAGGTCTTGTACCGTATAGCTGAGGATGATTCCTCTCTGCTACGGTGATGCCAAATAAATAATTATTTTTGGTACTCGATCTCTGACAGGAAAATGAAAATAAGTAAAATATTGTAGCCAAAATATATATAGTTATAAAAAATTAAATTAAAAATTAGAAATGTACAAAATTTTTGCGATCTTAAAAGAATTCATGGTGTAATATTCATATATTTCTTTGCATCTGCAAAAAATTCATCTAAAAATAATGCTAAATATTTTTTTTATAAAAATAACGATAAAAATGTTAATGAAATTTTTAATTTTTAATTTAAAAAAAAAAATTTAAAACTTTAAAATTTTCCACTGACTTCAAATATAAATTACTTGGACTTACTCGTATAACGAATAGTTAAAAATACGGGCGAATATAATCGGTATTCGAATTATTGAAAATGATGTTTGGAGTCTCTAATTCAAAAATATTAAAGTCTACAGGAATGTACCATTAGTCTTCAAATTATTATTGGCAATAAAATACAAGAATTAAAATAAATGACAAATCATCATTAGATACACCGAGGAGAGAGGCAATGTTTAATTTTATCTCCAAATAGATTTTTGACGAAGCATTGCTGAATACAGAAGAAGGAATAAAAGGTACGACCTCAAATGTTCCTTTTTAGTGTATTTAGGATTAGACAAAGCTTAGTATATTAAAATCTCCAATAAGTAATCGGAAAAATAAAATAAAAATTATGCATGTCATAAGTTTAACATTAAGCGTGTTTACTTTATGTCGTTTTTATGGTCACTGAAAAAGCAATTATTCAACAAACACAATAAACTATTACGATTAACGTTTAGTTGCGAGCAAAACTTCATAACACAGACATGTCTCAAGAGAGCGCTGTTCTTGATTATTCTAAAAAACTCATTCAAGAAATAATTGCCAGTCATCAAATCAAAAACTGCAAAATTACCGTCGAATCGCCGATCAAATATGGCGATAACTTCCTGAGCGACATATTCCGAATAAAAGTCGAAGGTGAATCGAACAAGACTTTATATTTAATCCTTAAGACCGTGTTATCTAAACTGCTATCATCGAAATACCTAGACTTTAATAAGATATTCAACCGAGAGATTTTTGTATACGAAAAGCTGCTGCCTACTTTGTATAAATTCCAAGAAGACTGTGGTCTCAAAGAAGAAGATAAATTTTGTATTCCAAAGTTTTATAAAGGCAGCGTTAATGAGTCC
The DNA here is from genome assembly GCF_051122295.1 of Plectrocnemia conspersa. Lineage (NCBI taxonomy): Eukaryota > Metazoa > Arthropoda > Insecta > Trichoptera > Polycentropodidae > Plectrocnemia > Plectrocnemia conspersa. The sequence continues at coordinate 21,845,967 of NW_028277165.1, forward strand.
GATATATTTTTAATCATGGAAGACCTCTCAATAACAGGGTTCAAAATGAAAGATAGGCATGAATCTTTCGACTATGCACATGTTGAAATGTGCATCAAGAAAATTGCCCAATTCCATGCTTTGTCTATAGTGCTGAAGGACAAAAATCCAACGTTTTATCAAACCGCTCAAAGTTTTACGGCAAATGAATCAGACTTTGGCATTGGATTTCGAATAATGGCTCAACGCAGTAAGACTAACGTTAAACATTTGATAAAAGAAGAACCGTATTATAACAAAGTAATGGATTTTTACGACTACGTTTGTGAAAATATCAGGGAAAACATTGATTCAAACGCAGCAGATCCTTATAGTGTGTTGTGTCATGGAGACTGTTGGTGCAATAATTTTATGTTCAAATATGAAGTAAGCATTTTAGTATTTATATATTATAAGTTAAATTTCCCTGATAAACTTAACTTTGTATATTTTTTTTCAGGACGATAAAGTTGTTGACATGAGAATGATTGATTGGCAAATCATGAGAGAAGGTTCGCCCCTCATGGATATTAGTTATTTTATGTTTTTATGTACCGATCGAGATTTTAAAGAAAAGCGTTATTATGATGTTTTAAATATGTACTACAAAACGTTGTCTTCAAACGTTACCAAAATGGGCGTCGACATCGAAAAATACTATCCGGAACATGTGTATCGCAGTCAAATAAAAAATCTGATGAAAACTAGTCTTATAATGGTATTTACAGTGATGGCCTACCCGTATGCGGATGAAAGAAATTTACCTATATTTGAATACAGCGAGTTAACAAAAAGAAAATTGAAAGACTTGATTGAAGATTGTATAAAATACGGAGATTTATAAAATATAATTTTTGTTCAATAAACTGACTATTATACAATATTATTTTTTTCCTTTTATTTTAGATTAAGTACAATACTCTTAAAAATTTACGATAATAAGTGTCAATAAAAAATGTATTTTAATTATAAAATCCATTAAAAAATAAAACATAATTTCGAAGTATTTATCGATATTGAGTCAATTATATTTTATAAATAAGACTCCAAGACACGAACTTAAATGAATCAATCCATATATTCAAAATAATATTAATGTATTTATAATTAACTTACTAATTTCAGACATGAAATAATAATAAATCAGCAAATATGTATAAAAAATTGAAATATGTGTGAGAAAATAACACTTTTATTGCGTTAAACCCTATCTAAATCAATAAGTTTTACAACTGTGCAAATTTAATATAAAACAAATCCTTATTATCCAAAATAGATTACAGGTTGCAACCTGTACAAGCGGTCACACCGGCAAATCAGTTGCCGAAAAAGTGGGTGAGCACTAAACCTCCCTCAGACTTGCCATACGTAATCTCAAATCAATAACTTTATTTTAAGACAACATAAGCAACCTCTTCACGAATTATATCGATGAGATTGTAGCAATTAAAATATGAAGTATGTGATTTAATATATAAAAAGTTTATAGTATTATCTCGAAAGAAAATATATTTTGTAAAATATTATTTTGTTTCATTTTTGTTTTCAAGTTTGACCGAAAATTAAAAATATTTGCCTCACTACTCATTCATGTGTCATATTTAGATTTTTCACATTAGAAACATGTACTTAACTCTGAAGCATTTAAATGTTTTTTATGTTTATTTTTATGTACAACTTTGAGCTTACATTAATAATCGTAGTTTATAACGCATATAAATGCCTTTGCTATCGCGCATTTATAATTGCATACACACAAGAAAAAGCATTATACTAAAATGTCAGAGTGGACTGAATATCTCAAAACTCTAAACGAACACTACAAAAGACCATACAAGAAATAATCGACAGTCATAGTAAAAAAAACTATGCCATTCATGTGACAAAAGCCACCAAAGAAGAAGACGTATCGACCTTATGCAACATATTTCGAATAAAAGTCAAAGGCAAGACAAACAAACTTTGAATTTGATCTTAAAAAATGTGCGTCGCTTTCCAGACAGAACAGGATTTTAAGTCTATTCAACCGAGAGATTTTTTATGTATAAAGAGTTTTTGCCAACTCAACTCAGAAGAGTTAAACTAGTATTTTGTCATGGTAAACTTGTCATGGTAGATTTTAGATTCATAGATACCTTCAATAACCATCATGTCTGTGTATGTATTAGGAATATTGAGTGATATCATACAGCCACTATTGTTCTGAAGGATAAAAAGTCAGAATTTTATCAACTTATACAAAGATTTTGTATGAAAAAATCAGACTATGGTGACTTTTAAAGCGAATCTTTGACCATTGATATCTGCAGAGAAGACTGGTATGAGGATAAATTGATTAAAGTTTTTGAAAACAGTAGTGGTTTCGATGGAACCAATAATTCAAAACTGACAGCTCCTTATAATGTATTTTGTCATGATGACTGGTAGTATAACAATATGCTGTTAAAATATGAAGTAAGCAAAATCAATAGTACTTAAGCTTAAATGTTAATTGACTCAACTTAATATGCATGTTTTTCAGGATAACAAAGTCATTGATGTTAAAATGATAGATTGGCAAACCATGAGAGAATTTTCACCTATCCTCAATATTGCTATTTCATATTTTTGAGCACCGACAAAGAAATGAGATGTAAACATTACAACGAATTACTCGATATGTATTACGAAACGTTTTCATCAAATGTTTCCAAAATGAGCGTTGCCGTTGGAAAGTATTATCCAGAGCACATTAAAAATGTATTGAGAATTTGCCTAGTTTCAGATAGGTTCTAGAAAAATAGTTGTGATCCGTTTGAGTTTGACGAAAATGCAATAAAAGTATTCGATATGGATATATTAAATTGTTTTCAATAGTTTAGAATAATTATTTTACTCAACCATTTGTGATTATTACTATTACTACAATTTAATTTATACCTAAAATCCAATAAAATTGTATAATTATACACCTAGTGGTGTTTATTTGAACCAATATTTTTTAAATAAATTATAATTTGGTGTACCATAATACAATATAATTAATATAAAATATATTTTTTCATTTTAGAATTAAAATTAAAATAAACGGTTATTAAAATAAAGGTGACATCTTCATATTTTGCGAATAATTTTTATAAATAGTGACATCTAGCGAAAATTGTAAAAAATATTTTTGCAATTGCTTACTACAACTGAATATAGTTTTAATTAAAAAATATTATTAAGACTTACCTACAAGACGACTACAATTAATATAGACTTTAATTAAAAAATATGACACTTCATAATACTAAAAAATAATATATGACTAGGTGTATTATGAAAAAAAAGTGAATTCAAGAAAAACAAAAAAATACTTTAAAATGTTTTTTTTGGTCTAAGTCGCTTTTAAACGAATTAGCTGAGCATACATGTGTATGTTGTAATTGTCTACATAAAATCCTATATCTCGTAATGAATTTCGCATTTCATAACCTAAAAAATTGCATAACATTTTCAAATTGCGGTGTAATCCTGTCCCGGAGATGGAATTGCTAGTAGATTGGCGTCGAACTAGGTTTCGTCATTCGATACTACTGGTAGTACAAAAAAAAACTATTTTATTTGTTGAGCACGATATATCCTTAGGTTAGAGCTACGAAATCTACGATGTTCATATTTCTTATAAGCAGATGCAGGAAGTAAAATGATGCTTATTGTACGATATTGGGGAATGTCCTAAGTAGTGTTATTGGCAGAGAATATCAAAGTGGAATAATATTATGAATATTTACGTATTTTTTTAAAATAGAAATAACGTTTTACATGAATAAAAATAAATAAATATATGTGAGACAAATCTTTCTGAAATAAATATTATTAAGATATTCCAAAATAAATATTAAATATGCAATAATTAAAATAAAAATATATAAATACATATCACAATCATCAATCACACAAATCAGTTTTTAGAAAAAAATAAGTTGCATTTTGAACATACTCCTTTCTCATATAGTTCTTTCAGATAATTGTCTATAAGAATATATTAGCTAGTGGTGCCTAATAAAAACCTAAGAGGCATTCGGAAACGATCGATGAAAAATGTTTTTTTGCAAAGATGTTTTCCTAGACTTATTGTTCCAAAAGAAGAAAGATTTGGCGCTCGCATTCTTACAAACTTGTTTTTCGATAATGTAATGCATGAATGAAGAAGTAAATGGGACAAAAAGGATTTTGTGTATAGTCGTCTTATTTATTTTTATTGGTACTCGTAGATAACACAATAAAGGATCAACGTACAAAGTATTTTTAGAAGTACCTGAATGTAAAGAATATTATTTATAAGCTTCTTATTGTTAGAAACACGAAATATTCATAAATATATAAAAGGCTATTTGGTCATAAATGTCGGTAACTTATATCGAAATTTGCCTTGCTTATTTATTATAATATTGTATATTAAAAAAAAATATATTTAAAAATAATTGTTTCAAAAAAAACATTTTTAACCTTTTTTTCAGAACATTTGTGTGCTTGCAACACTTGGCAAACTGCCGGTATGTGTTGCCATGCTATATCATACTTGTAATTCTGCAATAATATTTCCGCTTGCGCATTCGTTATTGAATGCGCGTATGTTTGTGCAGTCCTGTTTCTAATGTTGAAAAGCACACACACACACACACGCGTTCATTATAACATATTTTAGGTTTGTCTTTTAAATTATTACATGTTCATTTTTCAATTATTTATGTTATGAATATTAATAATATTTTTCATTTATTTTACTGTTTAAATATTTAATATGTCATTACTCATTTCACAATATTCGAAAAGAGTATAGAAACAACTATGATATTGAAACTACATACATACTTACGATTCACGATGCAAATACTTGGTTTTACCATAATGTAAAAGTGAAATGCATAATAGTGCCTAATATCAGAACGAACGTTTGACAGCAAAACAAATCGATATTATCAGATTAAACTAGTATATAGATTAAACATCTTTCGAATTAGATATAATGTGATAAATAAATCAAATGATGTGATATTTTTAAGTGAAACAAAAAATGCATATTTGTGATTATCTAATTCAAGGTCAACCATCGAGCACTCAAAGGAAATATTTGGTACAATTACAATACCGTGAGGTTCTACATACATATGTACGTATGTAGATTTTTTTACAATTAATAACACCCAATTGATAGTTGATAATTAGTTATTCTGAACTTATTAATTATTTTGTATTAAATATGTTTTATTTTATTAGGTAATATATTACACAATATAATACACTAGTATAAATTACTTTCTTATTTTTCCCGATGATTGATCATGTTTTAATATGGTATTATTACTATTTTTTACAATACTCTAATCTAAATACTTATTTTATACATAAAAACTAATGCACTCAAGATCAGGTTTAACTCTGACTTCGGAGCTGGACCAGAATAACGCAAAGTGGGAAGCGGCTGCTTCCTTGGTCTTCAGTTTTGGTCGATGCTCAGTGTAGCTCTAGATTTCGAAGTACCTAGTATAAATTATTGACAAAAACAAACGAAAGTACCTATATCTATGTTACGTTGTTTGTTTTATTGATTTTTGCCAATTTTTTTGATTTTGCTTGACAAGATTTTTGACTATCAATTCATTTTTGCGAAGAGCCTTCATATATATTATTTACCCCTGAATCAAACACACTACAACACGTTAAAAAATGTTAAATGCATTATTCGCCAAAGTAGTTAAAGCCAATAAATCGAATTTCGGCAACCAAAGGGTTAATAATATATTTCACTATTCTTTTCAATGGTTGGTAAAAGCATTTGAACCATTACTTAATTTATAAAATCATATTATTTCAGTGATAATCAACAATATTTTAATGAAGGGCAATGATTTTATCATATTTTTTCAGTAAAATAAAATTGAATAATTTATAAAACATATTTCAAGTCAAACATTAAAAGATATGTATAGCAAGAACGTAGTTACTAAAGTAGCTTAACCTTTAGAAGTACAAAAGCATGTATGTCATGCTTTCATTAAGTTAAGTCCATAATATAAATCTTAGGGAAAAATAAGCGGAAGAAGAAGTATAAGACAGATGTGGCATTTTTCAAATTGCTCCATAGTTTGTCTGCACTTTTCAATATTACACTATGTTTTAAAAATGTGATAGCTATCCTTCTGATTTGAAAGTATTGGTCAAAGTGTATTCAAACTGAATTTTGATCAATAGGAGGGCGCAAAAACAATTATCACTTCTCAGAAGTCAAAAATTCACATCAAAACAAGTAAAATCGTGTCGGCGCCGTCGCAGTGGGAACGCTCGTTATCGAGCGTTCCCACTGTGACAGCGACGGGAAGATTTTATTGCTTTTGATAAATATGTAAGTAATTGTAATGTACATACTACATAAGTAATAAAAAAACAACAATAAATTCCGTGCGATTAAAAATATGTTGAGAGCCACTGGTATTGTGTGAATTACAATAGTGAACAATTAACTATATACTATTTAGAAGGATAGAGCAAAACATTCGCTCATTTTTCATTGCATTCTTGGGTGGTCCCAAGTTATCAATAAATGATAAATAAATAATAGGTAGGTAAAAGTTTTTATCCGTAAAGGTTAAAATATATTTGTAGTAAATTATATATTGGAACCCCATATAAAATGTAGTATACACATATTATTTTTACAACCCATATTACTAAAATAAATTAATAATTACTAAAATAAAATTATGAAATACATTTAATTTAAAGCAACTTAATTTTAACAACTTTATACCATTTTGTACATTAAAAATCAAAAAAAGACAAAAATTTTCATTCAAAATTCACCTTGACATTCTATGACTTCATAAGCTTCTTCACTTTCCGTTTGTTCTCTTTTTTAAAAGAATTTCTCGTTCTTTTATGCGTTCTAGATTAACATTTTTGTTTTCTTAATATTTACTAATGAGGCGTTAAGAATCAAAAATACATGTTTTGCGATAAGTATTTAAGATACCAACTAAGCGCATGGGTCTTGTCATCATCACCGTCATTACAAGATGTTATTTTGCCTCTAATATTCTAAAAATTCTAATAAATATTCGGTATCTATCCGGAATATTATAGCCGCAACTCAAGATTATTTATTATTTTAATATTTACGGATCCATTCTTAACTCGACATTTTATTATATTACTCTTAAATGTTTGAGAAATAATAGTATGAAATAAAAAATAACATTTTGTAATTGTAATTGTAACAATTCACCATTTAGTTTTCCTTATTTATATCATTAACGATTATTGATAATGACTCTTCATATGACTCACAATCCATAAACTTTTAACAACGTTGCCTTTCATTTGTAGGTAATTCGAAACGCAGAAACAACCAATCAGGATTGCTATTAAAGAATGCGTGTAAACACTGTTAGCAAATTATCTCCAGTGCTTATCATAATATACCTACATGCAATTATATAAACAAGCGGTACGTAAATCTCATCAGTAATCGATTGGAATAATGTGTTCTGAGAAAGAGCTTCCGTATCACGTCGAGGACATGGTTCTTGAAATTGTGGACAGTGTAAAGATAAAACCTTACCGAATAGACGTCGGACCAGGATGCCTCAAAGGATACAATTATCTCGGACAAATAGCGAGAGTTAGAGTGATGAACATGGACGACAAAAAATCTGAAATAACGTTCATTATTAAAATATCACAAAGCAATCAAAAATTAAGAAAGAACATTCCAATAAACTTATATTATAAAAGAGAGATATACGCGTATTCCACTATGCTACCTGCGCTCTGTGAGTTGCAAGAGAGAATGCCCAATGAGAATAGATTTCAATTCGCAAAATTTTACGATGGAATCGAAAAGGAAAACATGGAGACTGTAGTTTTGGAAGACTTAGCTTGCAAAGGCTTCGTGGTGCACAGTCGACTGAAGAAATTAGATAGAGCTCATCTGGATTTGATCGTGAAAACCATGGCTCGATTTCACGCAATGTCTTTCGTTCTCAAACGAAAGAATACTTCATTGTTCAATGAATTAATAGAACATACAGCTAGAAGCATGGAATACTACGACGAGCTCGAAAAGGCCTTGGAAGACAGAAAAACATATTTCTTGTCAATAGTAGACGATGTGGACATTCGAGAAAAGTTTGCTAAATACCTGGACGATATGATGCAAAAGCTGAAATATTTTTTAACACCAGAAATTGGCGCCCCCTATAATGTGATATGCCACGGCGACTGCTGGCCAAATAACTTTATGTATTCATATGAAGTAAGTATTCGGTACATTTTTAACCTTTTTATATTATAGTGTAATGTAACACTATTGTGACAATAATTATTTTTATGACGTCACACTAAGCATATGCAACCAATGATACACATTGTCCGCCTTCTGATAAGCCAGTAGTTATTTTATTCATAATTATGTTCCAGCTATGCAATAATTTATGGCTAACCATGGCTCGGAATGAATTGGGTTAAATCGGAAAGCAGTTCAATACTACACAAACATATAATCTCGTTATAAAACAATTTTTGAAAAAGATAATTAAATTCTAAAATTATATTTCTGTAATAATTTTGGGATATTTTCGTTTGAATAAATGCCAATGTATTGAAGGCGCAGTACAAAGATTTTATGGAGGCGTAAATCTGTATTTAGAGTATGTTATTTGAAGAAAATATTGGGGTTCATTTGTAAGCGTTTTACTGATGTTTATAAGTTTATGTAGATCGAGATACTGTCCTCATGATTATATTTATTTCGTATTTTGTTGTGAGGTTCAGCAATCCTCTGAAAGACTTAGTGGTAATTACTCTCTCTATAAATGCAGCTTTATGGGTTACAGTTTCTGATCGATCAAGGGCAAAGCCCTGGCGTTGGTCCGACGGCCCAGGCCCTCTTTATGGTGCGCGCTTCCATCTCACTATCACTGCCCCGAAGCTTGTGCTTGTTTAATTTGTTTTTAAATAATTAAGCAACACAAATCATTGCCACATTTATTTTATCTCAAAAAATATATCGATTTTTAATATTGTGGGAAAAATAGTTGTGAGCTGAGGCTAGTGGTCCGAAAACTTTTTTGTAAAGGACCGGAACGGAAATATTTTTGAATCAGTGGGCCAGAAAGCAAAATTTATTAACCATTAAAAAAATAAAAAAGCTGTGTTAAAAATTCATACAGAGGCATCACTATTACAAAATTTTCATGAGTTTATAATTTTAATTTTCAATTAAATATAGTGCAAATCAGTAAATCACTTTGTAACTAACTGTTTGCATAAGCCTCTAAAATGGTTACTTACCGTTAATATTTTTACCTTACACTTTAATTATACAAAATATTTACTATTTCACGAATTGCACTTGTTATGATACAGGTCGGTTTTATACCGGCCACCGGCAAAATTTCACGCGTTTATGACATTTAAAAAAACGAAATTTTGTTTATATAAAAGAAACATGATATGCACCACAAACTACATAATATCTGTTCTGTGAATGCACGTAATGCGTTTGCTCTTGTTTTTGCGGCGTTTTTGTAATATAAGCTGCTCAATCCTCATGTGTAAAAATGGATCGCAAAGGTCCTACATTTTCTATATTTTTCCACATTTTATTTTCTTCTTAATTCCATTCTTGTGTTTGTACCCAACTGCTATTTAACAAAAACTTTTTATACGATTTTTTTCTATCATTTAACAAAATGCGAGTTGGTCACTTTATTTTATTTAAATTCCTTTCCATTTTATTAAATTACTATGCTAGCACTATTTTATCTAGATAAACTTCAAACAAATGCTTATAATTCCAGAACGGTAAAGTCAAGGATATGAGACTGCTGGACTGGCAGTTGATAAGACTCTCCTCTCCGGTATCCGATCTGATTTACTCAATCTATACATGCTCAGACTACGAAATGCGGTCAGAATGCCTGGATCAAATGTTGGACATGTATTACGAAACCTTGAAGCTAAACGTTTCGCTAATGGGCCACGACGTAGCCGAGTGTTTTCCAGAAACTGAATACAGAAGACAAGTGGAGTTGTTTATACCATTCGGACTGGTCATATCCGTAATGGTTCTTCCAGTGGCGTTGTGCTACGAGGACAACATTCCAGATTTTGAAAAAGTCATGGATGATAAGTCGACGTTCGTGTTCGTGTACTCCAAGTATTGCAAGCAGAGATTTTTAAGCGTTGCAGAGGAATTTACTAAACGTGGGCTATTCTGGTAATTATATTTTATTTATTTATTAAAAATAAATCAAGAAATACTCCATAGCTTTGCACACGTGCACCAGTTTGAAATTAGAAGCACGTGGATCGAGTGATACTTGCAGTAGTTAAGTTTTATTTATACCAATTGAAGTGGTCAGTGGTTACAAATCGTCACTTGTAATAATATCTATGCGTGATAAAATCTACAAAAAACACTTTTTGCAATTAAACAATGATGAAATAAACAAAATGAGATGAAGAATTGTTTTCAAGTAAATAATCATGTTCGTTAACACTAGTAGGTGCATAAATACTAATTTAGTCCTTACTTTACTTAGACTAGGGCTAGATACACAAGCATAAATAGTACAAAAATAAATTATAATCAACGGCATTTTGCTGGGTTATACTTATAACCAAAAAAATGAACATACCGTTTACAATCGCTTAAATGTATTACATATTATACATGTAAAATATATGTGCAACGCAGACGTTTTGTTGTATTTCTTATTTTTTGTACTGATCCGACGAGCATTGCAATAAAAACATCGCAACAGAGTCTGCACGTTCGGCAGATACTCTAAATTTAAACTGAATATACGATTAATGAGTATATTCACAGAATATAGATTCGAAAGTAAATTGGAATATAATTCTACATATTATTTTGGGATTGACTCTTCTGAACACTCTTTGCAATAAGAAATTAGGTTTAAAACAAATTGTTTTTCTTTTTTAATGTCATATTTATTAATTGTAAATATGTCCTTAGATTCGTTTCTTTATCATGAAATACACTCTTTCTGCTTTAAATTATCGTCACCATTTTGTCCATACATTGCCATAAAAACAAAAACTAGTAACCGATACTTCCAGCAGCACTTTACACTTTATTGTAAGCACACACTGCAAACATAACATTGCTTCGATTGAACCATGTCGAGCAGACAATAGTGGATATTTTTTAATCCTGATTTCTTTAACATAAAATTTAATAAATAATTTAATTAAAATATAAATTATAAATAGTATTAACTAAAAAATCCGTGACACATCGCTTACATTTTTTCCATACTTTTGCCATCGCATCAATATTTCTATATTAAAATGTCCCGTTTCCTGTGTATAAATTGAGGGATTGAAAACATTTCCTAAAGTAATAAATTCATTCGTAAAAAATCAAAATCGTGGTGCCGTTTTTTCTTGCACTGTTCTGTCGACGTTATTTCGTCCTACGCTGTTTTGACTGGACAAGTGGACATATAAGTCTTTTGTATGTTCTCCTACAAACTTGGACGAATACAATCCGTATTGCTTTGATGATTACAATACTTAGTGCTTAAGTGTAGCAAACATGTAATAAGTCTGTCGCTGTCATTGTTTACATCATTCTTGTTTGTTCTTATATGACGATTTTAATCGAGGGATTATTTAGTAAACAGATTTGTTCAATTAATGTTTTAAACTTCCTTCTTAAGTGAGCAAGTAATGAGCCTTTTATATATTTTCTAACTAGCTTTGGTGAATGGGAAAAATACTTATTGAATCAAACTCCGTCTATAATGTCCACCTGCTCTAATGAAGCATTAGTATTTCTCCCGGGTGACGTTTATAATCAAAACCATCGTGGCCATTTCCCGATGACGACAAAGTATAAGAACAACTAGTGAAACAATGCGAATTGTTTCGATGACCACAATACGGTTAATAAGTTTATCGCAGTCATTGTTTATGTCATTCTTCGGTGCTCGAATATGACCATTTATATATGTGTTAATTTGTAGTATATTTATATCAAAATAGCGCCATCAGGTCTCTCGGAAAAATATAAGTTAAAAATATAACTTATCTTCTCATCTAACTACATCGTCGATTGGGTTAAGTCTAGGGTTTTCAATTATTCGTTTATTAAATAAAAAAGTTTTGGAATAATCGAATATATTCGTAGTTATTTTCTTGGTTTTTACCGATATTAATATATTTATCCAATTACTGCAAACGTCAATTAGTTAGCTGTAAAATTATATTTAATTAAAAAATATGTATTTTAATAATTCATTAATTAACTTCATAATCGTTAAATTCATTTAAAAAAATCAGTGAGGGCATCAAAAGGAAAATGCCTAATTTATTATTACATATTATTTGATCAGGGACGTCATTTCATAATTTTAGAATCACTATTAGCTGCAATTGAATTAATTCAGCAGAATTAATGGAACATTTTAAATACATAATTTAATTGAATTTATTGTATATACACAATAGCTAATAATGTTTGAAATAAATTTGATAAATCAATTATTGAATTTGAAATTGATTGGAAATAAATCTTTGCGTTTTGAAAAAACGACGCACACCTGTTTTTGAGATAAGCGCTAAACAATAATAAAAGCCTTTCCATCATTTTGCTTCGTTCAGCGAACGAATTCTGTGAATTTTGATCATAGTAGATACGGCCGATAAACATTATATTCACAACTGTTTTTCGGAGGCGTAAAAGCATTTTTTTGTTTAGAAGATGCGTCTCGCTGTCTCGCATTTCGAATAATAAATAAAGGCGCATAAAGGACCATGGATTTTGAAGCAGCACTAGTTACTAGGGTATATTGAAAGAAAAATTTATCTGTGTTGCCCAAATATACAAATTGTTTTCAAATTTCATTCGAGATGGTATAAACGAATTCATATAGTTGAAAATCAGGCGAGTAATTCGAATAATCGAGTATTCGATTGAGAAATCTAGTTAGATCAGATTTTATTGCTTTAAAATGCATGCTTTATTGTTGGTTAGATTAGATTTGATTTGCGATTAGATTTTCAAAGCAAAAATTCATATTATATAGCAATTTATTCTCAAGGCCACCGATGTGTTTATTTCCTTAAAAACTTAATACATTTTCCTCACAGTACACAACATTTTTATTGTATGTTTTAGTTCTCATATATTATATTGTATCAAGCTGTGTTTATTTCACGATCAACTTTTATGAAATAGTAAAAAAAATGTAAGAAGCTGTGTATTAGAATATCAAATTACAGATTATTTTATTCAATATTTGATTATAAAAACAATATAAACATTTCTTAGTATTGTACGTGAGTTGTCTACTTTCTACAAATGTATATGATGAGAAAAATCAATACAAATACAAACAATCGTATATAAATAAAATGGATCATAAATAATAATATTTTACGGTCTTTTGTATAAATTGACCACTACTTATATGAAAAAGTATATGATGAGGAAAATAAAATAAAAATATGTATAATTATACATAAATAATATTGATGAGAAATGTACATGAATAAAAGTTTACTGATTAAAAACAGTAAATAATAATGCGCAGGTTTCCAATATATAATTCTTGTTGCTATGACTAGAGCGATAATTAATAATGACTAATAACAAATTGTTTTACAAAATACACAAATTAACAACGTCAGAATTATGTAAACTGTCCATTTTAGTCATTTAAAAAGCTTGTGACTATCCCTCATATTCTTTTTAAAATTTATATTGCTTTCAACCATTTTGATATAACTTTTCTATCCACTTAAAAATTTAGTATATGCTTACTATGTAATTAGACATTTATTACAAACATTAAAATATTTCCAATGCATAGAACTTTTTTTAATAATTAGGAAAATCCTAATTGATAAAAACTCGTTTGGGCTTCATATTTTATAAACATGTTAAAGAAAAAATATGCAATTAAAAATAATATATAATAAATATATATTATATACATATAATTCGAGAAAGAATAAATTTAACCGGAAAAAGAGGCTATAACATCGATCTAATCAAATCTTTACTCATCGAATAATTTAATCGAGTAAAAAATAGAGCATTTTCTTCCAGTAAAAAGATAGACTAAGTATTGAAAGAATATATAATTTGTCTAATTACACAGAACCAAATTGCGGCGTTGCTTTTTCAACAAGCAGTACATTATTTATATTATGATATATTTATCTTTTCCCCTATCTCTAAACTAATTACAATTTTACTTAGTAATAAAATTTATTAGTCAGTGATTTCAAACTTTTTTCAATGTATTTTTTTTAAATAAAAATTACATTGATCGTTTGGCTGCGTAGCGAGAAATCTTAGAATATGACCTCACAGCGAATTTTTACATAAAACGCTTCATATTTATAATAATTCAAATGTATTGCAAATACTAAATAATGAGGATTATTTTATTCTATGGCCAAAACTTGTTATGTATTGTAGTTCATTAATCTTTACTCTTGAATAACTAATTTAAAAAATATATTCATTATTTTATATAAATTATATTTTAAAACCGATTTAAGGTTGATTTTTTAATTAGATTTCTATAAATAAAATCTGAGATTTCCCTTAATAAATATATCGGCTAATTTTTTAGCTAAAGTTATCTTACATAATGTTTATAACAGATCACTTAACAATAAAATAATTTGACCTGCACGATTGATCGATGGTATTTCTTCGATGATTAATACACCAAATGAAGTATCGAATCCCATATGAACTTTAGTGTATTTCTATTTCTATCCTATTTGGGAGAATGGAATTAGTGATTAATATATAATTATAATTCTGATCGATCATCACGTATTATGCTTTTCTAGATTTTCCTAATCTCGCTGCTGAATATCGGGATGAACAGAAAAAGTCGAGCATACAGACATGTGATAATAGTTTGTAATCAATAAAGTCGCTAATTTATAAACTTTGATTTCAGTCTGGTACTTGCAGCTGTTGATTGTTTAAACCCCGTTGTAGTACATTGGGCTTAACGCATGTCTTGTTATAATGGAAAATTAAAAAAATATTTTAATTAGCACGGTGCAACGCACCGTAACGCTAAAAAAACACCGGTTTTATACCCCACTGTGTGACACTAACGTAGTGTGTGTATGTGTGAGTGTGTGAGTGACAGTTGCAAAACGTCCATTTGCTGTTCAAACCTAAACCTAACCTAAACGAATATAATAGTATAATGTTTAATTTACTTAGGTTAGGTTTTGGTTTGAACATAATAAATTCAGAAACGCGCGAGTGCTGTAGATTCACTGCAGACGCGCATACACCACGGTAGTGTCACGCAATAGGGTATGAAACCGGTTGTTTTTGAGAGTTACGCCGCGTTGTGCCATGATAAATAACAAGTATCATAGGAAAATTATTTTTAAATTTTAAAAATAAAAATATATTTTTCACTGCGAAATTTACTTGATTCTCACGGTCAGTATTCTAGAAAACTGATTTTTCTTGTTAGCGATACTTTTGTTAATCATATATTGAAAAAGATTTTTAAATAATAAATATCGATTTTTCATATACATGACCGAGATTGAAAATCCCTGGCTTAGCCGTTCCACAAACGTTGCGTTCACTTTAGTTCAGTGTTAACATAATTGTTGCATTGACAATACGTTTTCTATAATACTTATTGATAAGTTATTGGTTCGAATACAATAAATATGCTGACGGAATCTGAGTTAAATGGAGACGCCTTGCCGACTGAAGAATCTAAACAACTCCTGGAAAAGATTATCCAGAAGGAAAAGTTAAAAGATTTCAACCTAACATTGACAAGACCATCCACAAAAGGAGATAACTTCTTCGGCGAAATTTACAAAATTCAAGTAGTCGGTAAGACAGAAAACCACAACCACGAGAAGTTCAACTTCATCTTGAAAATGGCTCCGTACAAACCTACATTGAGGGAGTCGGTGCCGATAAACAGATATTATTGTCGCGAAATCAACCAATACCTGAAGGTCTTACCGGAGTTGGGTAAGATACAAAATTGTCTGCCTAGATCTGATCAGTTCAAGTACGCCAGCTGTTACGGGGTGTGCGAAAAAGATTGCAAAGAAACGATCGTCGTTGAAGATCTATGCGCTCTTGGTTACAAAGTATACGACAGGATCGTATCTTTGGATCATCCTCACATATCCATTGCCATCGTAAACCTAGCCAGATTCCACGCCGCTTCTTTTGTGATGCGTCAATTGAATCCAGAGTTGTTCGGAAACTTAACCAAAGATATCTGCAAAGGTCTTGATTACGGTATTCACTTCAACAAGTTCATAGATCAAAACAGGAAACAGTTCTTGGAATGCATGAAAGAAACTCAACATCACGACCGATTCTCTGCTTATTTGGAAAACATGGAGGAGAAACTTGAAAAGTATCTGGATCCATTCACTACGGAACCGTTCAACGTTATATGCCACGGAGACTGCTGGACTAGTAACTTGTTGTTCAAATATGAAGTGAGCATATTATCCTATACACAGTTCACTACTAATACTCAATATAAAACATATAATCAATGTTTACTTCACGCATATTATCATACAAAGATGGTCACACTTGAACCTTATTTGCATCTAGTCAATTAGCATAATGGCTTTTAGATGTAAATTATATTACTCCTTTTTTATACTACATATTATCTTATCATGTGCTGTCAATTGTCAAAGTGATGCTTTTTTTTACATAATGTTATATAACATTAATGTTTAAATTTACACCCTTTAAAAATCAACAAACCCAACCCGCAATATAATTAGCATTACAATATATCTTTTGAAAATACTGAAGCTTAATAAAGAATCGCTAATAAGAAACTTAATTTATATAACTCAGTAGCATATACAACATTGCTTAATCTTTTTTCATAGTCACTGTTCATATATTATATGTATATGGAGTATAAATTTTTAATTTAATGGTCCCAATTTCTTACTTGTTCTTAAATTTAATTTTTAAAAAGTACATCAAAAACAGCTAGCATATTATAATATAATAACATATTTGCTTTTTATTATTTCAGAATGACAAATTAGTGGACTTAATGATGGTCGACTGGCAAATGAGCAGATTGGCTTCTCCGGTTACCGATATCGCTTATCTGCTCTTCACTAGCACCGATGAAAACTTAAGACACAAACATTTCTACGACATCATAGACTTGTACTATGATACCCTGAGACGTAACATAACAGCAATGGGATGCGACATTAACATCTGCTATCCGAGGAATGTATACAATACACATCTGAAGAGCATCTTACCTTACGGATTGATGATATCTATAGTGCTGTGTCCAGTTTTGCTTTGTGATAGAGATCAGACACCAGATTTAGCAAAGGCCAACGAAAGCTACACAGACAATAAAGAGTCCAGTATCAAATTTTCTAAAACTCCTAAGCAGCGGCTGCAGGGTGGCGCTTTGGATTGCATAAAATATGACTTGTTATAATGTTATCAAAAATAACTATAAATAACGTTTGTCATTTATCGCACAATGACAAAAGCATAAGATTTGATTATGTTTCTTTTAGATACTATCAAACGTTGATACTATGAAATTTCTTTATAAAGTAAATATCAATATCGTTGAATGATAATTCTATATTTATCCAAAGTCAAAGTATAATCTTACATACATACATATGTATGTATATTTGTTAATGAAAAGAATATATTTTTATAAATATGTATTACATAACAATGTTAACAATGCACAGTTATTTAAAACAATAAATTTATATTACTTATAATATAAAATTGTATTATTAATAATGTAAAGATCAAAGTTAAAACATAATAATACATTGAACCAAAACTAATCGATTAAATATCAACAATAAATTTAAATATTGTGAAGATTACATAAACTTGGTGATGTTACTTTGGCCTACGATTTGTTTTTAAGAATTGCTTAGTATTACTTTTTTACAAGTTGATTCACAATAAAAAATGGGTTTATATAATGATTAGTTTCTACTTGGCCATCGTCAATGCTCCAGCAGATCTTAAAGTGACCACCTGTTCATAAATAGCTTTGTCTTATGATAAATGCTCTCGACTAATCTTAACTTTTATTCTTCGTGACTTTTATTTTACATATTACTACAAAAGCATTAATTTTCACTGATTTATAGTCAAAAAGGAGATGCAATAAGGGTGATCATACCAAGAAAGTACATGATTTCATAACAATGCCTTTTGTAAGAATAACAATTGGGTGCAATTTAACTGGAAATTATTTGTGCATTTATGTAGGATGAATATTCGGATTTTTTCTTTAAGAAAGGATTCGTTCCAGAGAGTTATTCTTGGGGTGTTAACTGTTCTGCCCAATACTAGCTCGCTGCCGCTTGCTCATACCTTATCTGTCCAACAGTAATGCACAAACAATTCGTTTTATGGAACATTTATTTTATATATTACTCATTTAAATTGTCCTCATAACAATTCTTCCTGTTTAAAACAATATGTTTGGGGTGATAGTTATGTTTTGAATCAATCTTTGTATATGTATGTAACAATACTGTATGTATACATAACAAGCTTTAGGAATATTATCTGAACGTTAAGAAAACCTTCGGTAAGTTTTTCAATACACAACTGTTTTTATGTATGCTGCAAGCAAAGCTTAAAATAATACATATATGCAATTGTAAAAACTAAAATCTATTAGTCAATAGATAGCATAAATTTTATGCTTACAGTTTCAATTTAGGAAATAAATTAGAAGAAGCTACTCTTTTAGACTTTTAGAACACTAATCTATAATATATATTCATTTTCACTTTAAAATATTTCATATTCATATACACAAAATTTAAAAATCAAAATTTACCATATTGTACCATGTGACCTTGCTCCAGCGATTGGGAGTGGGGCTCATTACATCTACACCTTAACTATAATTAGCAGCAACTTATTGTTTACATCTTTTACTAGATTACTCACGTTTTAAAAGTGAAAAAATATTCTGAATGTATAGAGAGGAATTAAATAGATGCTGTGATATTTTACCCACTGCTTTCTTTTAGTCAATATTCACATACATTACTCAAAATACATATGTATGTACATATACATATAGTCATCTATTTGAAAAATATATTAAAATAACTATCAAATCATAGGAGAAAATTTAAATTAAAAATAAAACATGTGTCTTTTAACACATATTAGTTTTAAATAATTCAAAATGACTCGTATATGTATGTATAAAAATTTTGATTAAATCACAAAATATGAATATATGTATATACACATTATTTAATGTAACTCTATTTGTCTGTCCTATTAGTAATAACGTATTAATTAATTATATTTATATTTTTATTTTATCAAAAAGTCATACATATCTTTAAAATATACAAAAAAATCTAGTATAATAATATAAACAGTTTCTTGCATAATTTCAATAAAAATATTTTCTAATAACACAGTAATAATTTGTATATGTGATATTTTTAAAGATTCAATTATTTTTTAGCTTTTTCAATTTGTATCATATAATAAATACTAAAAAAATAACATATACAATATAATCTCATTACCATTAAATTTGTGTTGACCTTGCAGCAGATATGATATTTACTTTAGTTATATTCACAATATAACAAATAAATCTTGATTTTTAATATAATTCTTAAAAATTAATCGGGTAACAATAATTATATCCTAAAATACAATTAAATCAACTACATTTTTCATTGAAATGAACGATTGAAACTTGTGTTTATTTAAGAATCTAAGACGAGGTCCTTTGACTTATTTATAAAACATAAGATATATTGACCCCGAGAAGAGTGTGAATAAAAATATTTTAGCATCATATCACCAACACTAGAATTTAATAAAATATAAATAATATAATATAATATCACTTATTTTCTTGGTTAAATTTTAATTACACATAACATGATTTATAATATATTCATTTTGTATTTAGTTTCACGTGTAGATTCTAAATATACCAATACAAATTATGTATCACTCAAAAGCACACCAATATTTCTATCAAATAAAATAGTTTCCAATAATTTAATTGTTAATTTTTAATATATAATAATAAATTTATTGTGTATGTTTCAACATTTGGTGCTCATGCTTCGTCTAAGAATAGTATTTTTCATCGATAATACCGTTTACCTGAGAATTCAGGAAATGTTTACACGGAAGATTGAAAGACGCAGTTTTACTGGCAAATGTCCATTAGACGCACTAGGGAAATAACCTCTTCTGAGAACGCAAATCTATTCTTGAACATGACCCACCAAATATATGTACACGTGTGTTCTTGACACGAGACACGTTAAAATATTCTATTGTCCTAGTCTTATAAACAAATTGTTTAGAATGCACTGAAATAATGTTGTTACTTATACATATTTTTTATAAAAAATAAAATATTAAACTACATCAATAATGATATATGTAGGCTTACCATAAAAAAGGTCATGACGTGAAACCAGGACATTACCGGTCAAACTGCGACGTATGGTAAGCATATATATGTATATGTTATATAAAACAAATCATATATAACAATGAATTACAGTAATACTCTCCCTGTCGTCGCACGACGACGAATGGTGGTACGTACTATTTCGATCTACCATAGACATGAACGGACGATCTGTTCCTATATAAATACCACGCTAAATCATTTCGTTTAAGATACCCTGGTCGTCCGTTTTAGTAGATAGGAACAGATGAGAATATGTGTACGTATGTACATTTTTTAATGTTGATCATCATCGATGCCATCAATTTGATGTTGTTGTTTCACATGTCATCTGTGAATCCACTTGATGGAATGGTTTAAAGGAGGGTTTTCGAGGTATTCTAATAAAACCTTTGATAACTAGATTTTCTATGTTTATTAATTAACTATCTAGAAACGCCATAAAATACTTTTTATCTCTGCGAGCTAGCTGCGACCAATAGGAGAGCCTAAAAAACAATTATCCCTTCTTAGAAGGCAAAAATCCACGTCAAACGCAATAAAATCGTGCCGTCGATGCCGACACGATTTTATTGCTTTTGACGTGAATGTTTTACTTCTGAGAAATGATAATTGTTTTTGCGCCATCCTATTGACCAAAATTCAGTTTGAATATACTTTAACCAATACTCTAATATCAGAAGTCCGTACTAATATCAATAAGGATAGATATCATATTATTAAAACATAGTGTAACATCGAAGTGCAGACGAACTATGAAGCAATATGTGAGATGCTTTGAGACGAACTATGAAGCAATATGTGAGACGAACTATGAAGCAATATGTGAGACTTTTTCTTCCACTTATTTTTCCCTGAGAGATGCGTTGGTTTAATTTGTATTTTGTGCTATAATAACCTTTTTTCTTAAAAATACCTACAAAAATTCGCTGTTAAAAATCGTGTTTTAAACTAATAATATATATAGGGCAGCAAAAATATTTTTTTTCCAGAGCGGCGAAAAAATTGTATCGGAGCCTATTAACATATATATTTTATGTTATATTCTATATATAAATGAAAAAAATATTATAAGGTAAATAGTCTCTTTAGCTTCACAAATACGAGTATTTTTACTGACACTCTCTATAAATTCTATAAAAAAATTTCAGCTCAATATTATATCAAAGCTTATTAAAAATACTCACTTCTTAAATATCCACGCAGAAATGAATTTTGAGGCGTGAAATCAGGAAAATATTAGGTAAGCGATCGGAACGCAAATCCAGCCATTTTATTTTAAGCTCATTTTAGGCATTTATATCTGAAGCACATATCAAGCCAAACAAATAAGTGCACTGTCCTCTCTGCTCTGGTCGACGACTCAAGATTCACCGTAAAGTGTAGATCAGAACCGTTAGTATCTATGGCAATTGGCGGGGGAGGTGTTTCACGGAATCTCTTAGAAACGTGTGACTGTGATTTCTTTGATTTCGTGTGCTTTTTATATTTTTAGAAATTCATGATTTCTTTAAAATGGTTCCGAGAAACATTGGTATCTTTTTGGGGTGATAAACGGAGTAGTAAAAATTGTTTCAATATGTTTCCACCGAAGCACCTTGCACTTCAATGCCAATATCTTTGCTTTTGAAAAAAACTTATTTTATGAATGTTACGCATTTTGCTCTTGGGGTAAAACAATGGAACACTGACGTTCAAAGTAAATTCAATAAATTTTAAGCGCTTTTCTATCGTATTTTTTTCTAACCTGTATTTTCCAAGCTTTTATATAATCTAAAAGAGAAATAAAATAATATTTTACTCTGAAAATATTATTTTGTCTTAATATGGTAATGTGACTTTTGCCCCATAATGTAATTTGTATATGTATATTCTTTTTAATAGTTGTTATCAGTGTTGAGAGGAATTTTTTCGTATTTATTATCGATTTTTTATTTACTCATTGGCTATTGAAAAATCAGTTATACATCTATTGTGCCAAAATAATTTATCAGATGTTAATTAAACCAGAACAATCTCTTTTGTTTATGCATATCGTCCGATAAGCACGCTTTTGTATTTACGTACATGTCATTTTTTTGATGAATCGTAATAAAACTTTATGAGTCACAATTTTCTCGCCTAAATCTATTGATTACTCAGATAGAATGTCACCCTGGATGGTTTGATAGTTCTGACTCCGAGTTTAAAATCCCGAGACGGTGAACGATCCCATAAAAAATATTCAGACTTAACCTGGAATTGTATGTTGGTCGGTTGGTTGATTACAATATACGTCATATTTGACCTCGTTGAACGTTAAAAAAAGACTGCCAATGAATCTGATTACCGACGCGACGAAGGCTTTTTGGTATTGTTAACTTTGGTATAATTGGATTTTGGAGCAATTTCTGACAGGTTATTGATCCGAGAGACGAGACGCTTTTGCGTCTGTCTACTTTTGCGAACGACCTGCAACTTTTATGCGCCATTGTGCTCGAAGAGTTCAATATACCCGCGATCCCGTGAGAATAACACGATACACGATTCAAACAGGCATAAAAATAGCATTTAACATGAAACATCAATATCAAACATATCGCATTTCCTGGTTTGTAATTGCAAATGGCTATCGTGCACTTGCGTTAGGTCTACTTTACGTTTTTATATATAGTATATTTCGTTAACAAATTGAGGTCGATGCGTATTTTCTTCACGTCTGTTTATTTGTTTATAATAAAATCTAAACTGCGCAATCAGCTGTGTTTTGCGATTGAAGCATGTGTCTGCTTATGAATGCGCAGAATACTATATTCCGTTAGCCTTGAAAAAATCGCAACGAAGAAAAGAAACCTTACAAACATATGCCAATTATTAGCTTTAAATGTCAAAATTTAAAAATGGCGTCAAAATAAAACAAAATAAATGAAGAATCGGCCATTGCCTATTCGTTAAAATAACATTGATGTAATTCTAAAAATAGGTCAATTTGCGTATTCGTTCGTATGTTTTTTGATAATGCCGTATTTTTTAGAATATTCAATAACACAATAAAAGTTTGAGTATTTATAAATAAAATTTACATGCTTGCTGGTATATTATTTTCCTTTTCTGATGAAATGTCTTTGTTCCAGAACGTATAGAAACGTAAGCGCTCAGCGATTCGAAACATTTTCATTCGCCGTTAATAATTATTTAAGAATCATACTGATATAAATCAGATGTAATAATTCGTCACAATATACCATGAAATGATTTTTGTTTTCGAAAATTTGTACAAAATTGTACAAACGTAAACTTTGAATCAACATACGGTATTATAAGAAATATTGAGAATATCAAATGCATGTTTCTAAATAATTTAATACAATGTTATTCAAATATTTTAGAATAGTTTTAAGGTTGGGCTATTTAATAGTTAGGGAATGTCATTTTTTGCTAAAGGTTAATCTCAATGCGAGATTATTTATTACCTATTTCACCCTGAATATAAAATTCTAATTTTCTTGATAATGTTACTCTCGGGGCTTTGAGGAATATTATTATGAAATAATAATAAGATAAGTTGTTTGTGATTAATTTAATATGGTTGCTATTTAACCCTTTGGACTCGTTAATCAAAAATATATTTTTTTTAAATACAAATAATGTTATATATATAAATTACCTTAATAGTGTGTTTAAATGCTCTATTTTTCTTATTTTTATTTATTTAAAATGATATTTTATGTTTATTCACAAAAAAGGTTTTTCTTAAAAACATTTTTTTTTACTGATTTTTGCGTAAAGAGATAAAAAAAATGGGCGACTTTAGTTGATTTCTTTAGTTGATGTGTATTTAAATGAATATTTGTTCCTTAAAACGAATTGTTTATACATTATTGTAAGGTAACACTTCGGATTTTTTCTGTGGAAAATGATTTTTTGCAGAGAGTTATTCATAAGGTGTTCAGTGTTCTGACCAATGTGTCTAACAATAATGCACAAACAATTTGTTATATGGAACAGGGATGTTTAATACTTGTTCCATTGCGTAAACCATTGCCGTTACCGGTACTAGGGCTCTACGAGTCCAACCCTTACGGGCGGCCACCCAGCTCGTGACGGCCAGATGAGCGGGACCCTCCCCCCGTAGTATTACATATTTATCAGAGTTTCATTAGTATTTCTCTCGAGCGCACGAGGAGACGTGCTCTCGTTGGCTGGCCTGCATTGTTTTGCATTGCATACATTGCGTATCATCCATGTTACAACCACCCTGATCTTCGAGGGATGTATATGTTGCCTCACAAATTAATTACGATTTTCATCTGTTAATCTCACAGATGAAGTTCGTAATTAATAATGAAAATAAAATCGTGATAGCTCAGCATATTGACATGGGTTGATTGTAAACTGAAATAATACTTAAATAATTAATTCTATGGGTGTCACTGTTTTGATGAGTAATTGATTTTAGTCTGATGTCGCACTACTTACTTTATATATGATTTTGCTCATCCTTTTGTTATGTGTTGTATATGACTGGCGGCTGGCTCCTTTCATTTTGTAACGGGATATTTACAATAAATAAATAATTATAAAAATCTGTGAAAGTAGAACATTTTCACAAATTAAATAGGTTATTAATTCATTGCGGAAAATTTCTTTAAGAATTCGTAAAAATCATGCCGCATTAGGGTAAACTGTTGGTTTACGGTAGTCATATTTTTTTGTTGTTTAAAATTATATCATCTAGATTTTAAAATATTATTTACGTTATTATAATTTAATACAATTAAAAATTATAATCTAATTCATTTTCACATTTTCTTTTATGTAACACGTTTATAATACAACGCAGCCGCGTTCGAGACGATAGTTTACGATTTCTGCATAGCTTTGTCTCGCTTTGTCGTATGAATATTGATACGAAAGACAGAGAGAGAGGTATACCCAGCTATCGATCGGGGCTGAAGCTATAAAAGGCTTGGTGGAAATTTCGTTGGCCATATTGTCTGCGGGTAGGCTGGGATACAGAGCTACAGCAGTCGACGCTTGTTAATTCGTTCGCATAGAAAGGTAATTAATATTTTCGTAACACGTTACAATTCGCGTTCGTTTCCGTTCTCGACTGCAACGAGCCGTTGGTCTCGAATTAATTTAGATTCGATTAAACTTCCAATTTGCTTCGCCTTTGTCGCCGCCATTTTGTTTTCGATGCGAGATCGGAATATGCAACCTCATTTTCTTCGACAAAACATAAAATCCGACTACTTAGAAACCAGCTGTTAGTGATTTGAATTATTTGTTGAATTATTTGTTGTTATTTTCTAGTCATTCGTAAATTAATAATTCGGTGGGTTATTATCCCATTTCGTCCTATTTGCTTATCATTGTGACAAATGGGGCTCCGCTGTGTGCTTGGTTTTCCAAATTGATGAGTAATCGTCTGTATCTAGATGTTTCGTATGACGTCCGCCATTTTGTCTGACCACACGTCACCGTCGACCATTCTGATGTAATCGTTTGTCGATTGTCACTAGCAAATCAAATTATCGACGTATTTTTTTTAATTCTTATTGTTTTCGTTATTAAAACTGGATTTGTCCACTTTTGAAAAAAGTGGGTTTATTGCTCCATCGATAGTTCTCATTGCTTTACATATGCTGTCTTTTTCTCACATCAAACGTTCCGGGACGTTTCGAGTTTTTATCACAAAACCACTTGTTCGGTGACTCGTTATATATGGATTTACACCTGAAACCACCTAAATGGTATTATGTATATGTATTTATGAAGCCGATATTATTTTTAATATATCTGCATTCCCTTTTAAATATATAAACACTCAGAATAGAATTAAATGGTTAGTAAAATTGTCGATTTAAGTTTATAACTTTGTCTGTATTGACAAAAGGATGCCACTTCTGCGTCTTCCACGGGCCATCTCTGGCGTGACGAATCATCATTGGGTTAATATGCTTTTTGGAATATTAAGCGACGAAACTCGAATATATATCGAAAAAAAATCTCATTTCTAAATGTAAAAATTATAATACCAAGTATTTTTTTTAAATAAGGAAGAAAAATAGTTTTGTTTTTGCTCACTCGCAAAATTTGGTTTTATGAACTACTTTTTAAAAGGAAATCTTCAATTATTATATTTTTTTATTCTTGTGGTTTCAGATTAAACATGCAGATTTTCGTGAAAACGTTGACGGGAAAGACGATCACTTTGGAAGTGGAGCCTTCTGATACTATCGAAAATGTAAAAGCTAAAATACAAGATAAGGAAGGAATTCCTCCAGACCAGCAGAGATTGATCTTCGCCGGAAAGCAATTGGAAGATGGGCGCACACTATCAGATTATAACATTCAAAAAGAGTCCACTCTCCATCTCGTACTCAGACTTAGAGGAGGAATGCAGATCTTCGTTAAGACACTCACGGGTAAAACAATCACCCTCGAGGTCGAACCATCTGATTCCATAGAAAATGTAAAAGCCAAAATTCAAGACAAAGAAGGAATTCCTCCAGATCAACAGAGGTTAATCTTCGCCGGAAAACAGTTAGAGGATGGACGCACTTTGTCAGACTACAACATTCAAAAGGAGTCGACTCTCCATCTCGTACTCCGTCTTAGGGGAGGTATGCAAATCTTCGTCAAGACCCTCACCGGTAAAACCATCACCCTTGAGGTTGAACCTTCAGATTCCATCGAAAATGTAAAGGCCAAGATCCAAGACAAGGAAGGTATTCCTCCAGACCAGCAGAGGTTGATCTTTGCCGGAAAGCAGTTGGAGGATGGACGCACATTGTCGGACTACAACATCCAAAAGGAGTCGACCCTCCATCTCGTACTCCGTCTTAGAGGAGGAATGCAAATCTTCGTCAAGACCCTTACTGGTAAAACCATTACCCTTGAAGTCGAACCATCTGATTCTATTGAGAATGTAAAGGCCAAGATCCAAGACAAAGAAGGAATTCCCCCAGATCAGCAGAGGTTAATCTTCGCCGGAAAACAGTTGGAAGATGGACGCACTTTGTCCGACTACAACATCCAGAAGGAGTCGACCCTCCATCTCGTACTCCGTCTTAGAGGAGGTATGCAAATCTTCGTCAAGACCCTTACTGGTAAAACCATTACCCTTGAAGTCGAACCATCTGATTCTATTGAGAATGTAAAGGCCAAGATCCAAGACAAGGAAGGTATTCCTCCAGATCAGCAAAGGTTGATCTTTGCCGGAAAACAATTAGAAGATGGACGCACATTGTCCGACTACAACATCCAAAAGGAGTCGACCCTCCATCTCGTACTCCGTCTTAGAGGAGGTATGCAAATCTTCGTCAAGACCCTTACTGGTAAAACCATTACCCTTGAAGTCGAACCATCTGATTCTATTGAGAATGTAAAGGCCAAGATCCAAGACAAAGAAGGAATTCCCCCAGATCAGCAGAGGTTAATCTTCGCCGGAAAACAGTTGGAAGATGGACGCACTTTGTCCGACTACAACATTCAAAAGGAGTCGACACTCCATCTCGTACTCCGTCTTAGAGGAGGTATGCAAATCTTCGTCAAGACCCTCACCGGTAAAACCATCACTCTTGAAGTCGAACCTTCTGATTCTATCGAAAATGTAAAGGCTAAGATCCAAGACAAGGAAGGTATTCCTCCAGATCAGCAAAGATTGATCTTTGCCGGAAAACAATTAGAAGATGGACGCACATTGTCCGACTACAACATACAAAAGGAGTCGACCCTCCATCTCGTACTCCGTCTTAGAGGAGGTATGCAAATCTTCGTCAAGACCCTTACTGGTAAAACCATTACCCTTGAAGTCGAACCATCTGATTCTATTGAGAATGTAAAGGCCAAGATCCAAGACAAAGAAGGAATTCCCCCAGATCAGCAGAGGTTAATCTTCGCCGGAAAACAGTTGGAAGATGGACGCACTTTGTCCGACTACAACATTCAAAAGGAGTCGACACTCCATCTCGTACTCCGTCTTAGAGGAGGTATGCAAATCTTCGTCAAGACCCTCACCGGTAAAACCATCACCCTTGAGGTAGAACCTTCAGATTCCATTGAAAACGTTAAGGCCAAGATTCAAGACAAGGAAGGTATTCCTCCAGACCAACAGAGGTTGATCTTCGCCGGAAAGCAGTTGGAAGATGGACGCACATTGTCGGACTACAACATCCAAAAGGAGTCGACACTCCATCTCGTACTCCGTCTTAGAGGAGGTATGCAAATCTTCGTCAAGACACTCACTGGTAAAACCATCACCCTTGAGGTAGAACCTTCTGATTCCATTGAAAACGTTAAGGCCAAGATTCAAGACAAGGAAGGTATTCCTCCAGACCAACAGAGGTTGATCTTCGCCGGAAAGCAGTTGGAAGATGGACGCACATTGTCGGACTACAACATCCAAAAGGAGTCGACCCTCCATCTCGTACTCCGTCTTAGAGGAGGTATGCAAATCTTCGTCAAGACCCTCACCGGTAAAACCATCACCCTTGAGGTAGAACCTTCTGATTCCATTGAAAACGTTAAGGCCAAGATTCAAGACAAGGAAGGTATTCCTCCAGACCAACAGAGGTTGATCTTCGCCGGAAAGCAGTTGGAAGATGGACGCACATTGTCGGACTACAACATCCAAAAGGAGTCGACCCTCCATCTCGTACTCCGTCTTAGAGGAGGTATGCAAATCTTCGTCAAGACCCTCACCGGTAAAACCATCACCCTTGAGGTAGAACCTTCTGATTCCATTGAAAACGTTAAGGCCAAGATTCAAGACAAGGAAGGTATTCCTCCAGACCAACAGAGGTTGATCTTCGCCGGAAAGCAGTTGGAGGATGGACGTACATTGTCGGACTACAACATCCAAAAGGAGTCGACCCTCCATCTTGTACTCCGTCTCAGGGGAGGAATGCAAATCTTCGTCAAGACCCTCACTGGTAAAACCATCACACTTGAGGTTGAACCTTCGGATTCCATCGAAAATGTAAAGGCCAAGATCCAAGACAAGGAAGGTATCCCCCCAGATCAGCAGAGATTGATTTTCGCCGGAAAGCAGCTGGAAGATGGACGCACCTTGTCTGACTACAACATCCAGAAGGAATCGACCCTCCATCTGGTACTCCGTCTTAGGGGAGGAATGCAAATCTTCGTCAAGACCCTCACTGGTAAAACCATCACACTTGAAGTAGAACCTTCGGATTCTATCGAAAATGTAAAGGCCAAGATCCAAGACAAGGAAGGTATCCCCCCAGATCAGCAGAGATTGATTTTCGCTGGAAAGCAGTTGGAGGATGGACGCACTTTGTCGGACTACAACATCCAAAAGGAGTCGACCCTCCATCTAGTACTTCGTCTTAGAGGAGGTATGCAAATCTTCGTCAAGACCCTCACCGGTAAAACCATCACCCTTGAGGTCGAACCTTCTGACTCCATCGAAAACGTGAAGGCTAAAATCCAAGACAAAGAAGGAATTCCCCCAGATCAACAGAGGTTGATCTTTGCCGGAAAGCAGTTAGAGGATGGGCGCACCTTGTCCGACTACAACATCCAGAAGGAGTCGACCCTCCATCTTGTTCTTCGTCTTAGAGGAGGTATGCAGATCTTCGTCAAGACCCTCACTGGTAAAACCATCACCCTTGAAGTAGAACCTTCCGATACCATTGAAAATGTAAAAGCCAAGATTCAAGACAAGGAAGGAATTCCTCCAGATCAACAGAGGTTGATCTTCGCCGGAAAGCAGTTAGAGGATGGTCGCACTTTGTCCGACTACAACATACAGAAAGAGTCGACCCTCCATCTGGTACTCCGTCTTAGAGGAGGTATGCAAATCTTCGTCAAGACCCTCACCGGTAAAACCATCACCCTTGAGGTAGAACCTTCCGATACCATTGAAAATGTAAAGGCTAAAATCCAAGACAAGGAAGGTATTCCCCCAGACCAGCAGAGATTGATCTTCGCCGGTAAACAACTGGAAGATGGACGCACCTTATCCGATTACAACATCCAAAAGGAGTCTACACTCCATTTAGTTCTTCGTTTGAGAGGTGGCGAATAAACTGCAAGAATTTTAATCAAATGTTAAATTATATCTAAATTTCTGTATTCACTGGCATTCCTTTTTTTAAAATAAAGTTATGTTTCTTTGAGCTTAATAATTTTGTTTTCTTTCAATCCTTGATTTAATTTGCTACGTTTAAAAAATAATAAAGTGAGGTCACATTAATAAACCTATATGCGAGTTGTCTATATAGAACTTGTTTGCAAACAAGACATGAGGTTATTAATATAATTAATAATCGAGATAAAAACAGGTTTTTAATTTTACTAAAGCGTTACTACTAATACACTAAATTAAAGGCGTTTTAAAATATTGTTTGTGTTTTATCATTATTAGTGTATCGTAAATACATCCTGATTACACACATCAGTCCCGGTTCCACAAAATTTTCTAGATTACCTTTTCTTTTTAGCTCACCATTATCCTGTATTCTAACCTAACATCTCAGCATCCCAAAATGTAAAAATTACTAAAATGACCTTGTTCTCTTTTAGCTGTCCCGGCTTATAGCTGTATAAATATGGTAAGCCTAATCATTATAGATCTATAAAGATGACCATTTAATAATTGACTTTTTAGAATTAAAACGTTTAATATTCTTGGTAGATAATATTCAGTCATTACATTGACACGAGGACTAAATATATTCACATAACTTCACGCAAATCAAAGTGACGGTAGGATCACACATTCCAATGAAATATAAAACTACAATATTTTTATTAAAATTCAAAAAATTTCAGTTACCACAGCTCCAAAATGTCGATATCTCGTAAATGGTTAATGCTAGAGGAAAAAATAAACGTTAAATTCAACCACTACATTAGTTAAGTCATAATATTACTGCACGGCGACCGATTTAAAAATCTCAAACATCAGTAAGATACAGGAATTTAATTAATAGTCCTTTTATTTAATATGTTTTTTTAGTAATGTATGTAAATAATACATTAAGAAGCTTTTATAAAATATTTATTTTATAAGCATATATAAAATAGATTGGAAAAAAAACATCATAAT
This sequence comes from Plectrocnemia conspersa, assembly GCF_051122295.1. Lineage (NCBI taxonomy): Eukaryota > Metazoa > Arthropoda > Insecta > Trichoptera > Polycentropodidae > Plectrocnemia > Plectrocnemia conspersa. The sequence continues at coordinate 21,877,560 of NW_028277165.1, forward strand.
ACAATGATTTACTTTAAAAATATTGTTAACACTTTGGTGACAATACAATATGTGTGAATGTGTAGGCTACAATATTTATTTGAAATTGCTTTTTCAATGTATAAAACATATTTAGAAAAATTTGGGTCATTAGGCTTCACTATTTTAATAATTGGCACCTACTGTTTAAACCCAAACCTAACCTAAACTAATTAATCCAACAATAATCAAAAACTATAATTAGTTTTAAAATTTTCATTTGGTTAGGTTTGGATTTGAACAGCAAGTGGACATTTCGTACTTACAGTAGATGCAAATAGCTAATAATTCATACCTACGATTAGGACCGCAGTGCTAATTATTACTGCCCCCCCCCCCTCCTAAGCATTTATAACGTCTAAAATATAATATTTAAATTCTCACGGTTTCCTTGGATTAGTGTGTCGGGGACAACGGTTGATATATTTTTCCGAGATGGGTCCTTTCGAAATCCATCAAAAGACTTTAGTAATAAAACAGCATTATTAAAATATGTTTATTACTAAAAAGAACATTTTTATTATAGGTTTTACATTTCACAGTATTGTTATGCAACAAATAGAAAAAGTATACACCATTTTTTTTTCATTAAAAATCTTCTTCGACATCTGCCTGTGATGCTGCATCTATCGACCACTTCAAAATACCTTCGTAGAAGTTTTCTAGATCCGCCGCAGTGTATTTTTCTTCGTTTGATTAGCGATTTTGAGGTGTAGCATGAAATGCTTCAAGAGTCGAAATGTTTGCACAACAATCTTTCGTTTTCGACAAAACCAAAGTTTCGTTGTTAAATAAGGGACGGAATAAGACTTCACCTGGCTATTCAGGGTTACAGATGAACTCAAAAAAGTCGACACTTGAAAGGAAACCTAATCCTTTTTTACTTTGTTTCTCATTTCATTTTTCCTACAATGGTTTTGCCTTGAAGTTTGCATCACGATTTGTCTATGAAATAGTAATGTTATCGTTTTGACACTAAATTTTTCGCCCTTGGTGCTACTGAACTGAATAATAAATACACGTAATGTTGATGAGTAAACAGACGACTTTCACTTCTAATTTTACGCTGTACGGTCGAAAAAAATTCTGAAAAATTCTATTCTTATTTTGATTTAAGGGTAGAATGTTGCTTTCACAATTTTCATATTATGCACACAAAATTCATACACCCATAGTGCGACTGTGCACTATCAAGAAAAAAATCCACTCCTCGACTGTTATCAATCTGAGGAGTGGTTGGTCAGGTTATATGTGCTAGATGTTTTCAATGCATTTCGAAAAGGTCTCATCTAATGCCTGCTCTACACTCTCGCGAAGTTGCCCGAGGCGAAGTTAGCTGAAGTCGGCGTTACCACATTCTCCCGCGCGCTTTCCGGCGTGACGTCCACTGTTTTGTTCGATTCTGAGTGTAATAATTATATGCGTGTTTTGAACACAAAAAATAAAACAAATAGAGAAAAAGAAGATGGTAGATGATTGCAATGCACCGACCACTCCAGTGCCAGATTTAAGCGACGATGTTATTTTTCTATTGTAGCCCCTGTATGTGGCAAATAGGGATTTTTTCCTTAATTCCTCTATCGGAAATTTGTTAATTTGCTGGATTTCCACCCAGGCATTGTGTAGTTTATTTTTGTCCTTGTGTCCTTTATCATTTGAGTCCCAAATACACGGCTCTGACTGAAGCAATTCCAAAAAGCAAAGCGTTTGCTCCTGTGACCATGCTGCAGCGCTCATAATATGTTCAAATTACAAGACATCTACACGCAAACTGAAATAGAACGAGTAGTGTGATGAGTCATTTTGTGCTCCGACTTCGGTCCCTTTAACTCGGGCCACAAATACCGACACGGTTCGGAAGTCACTCGAAGCGAAGTTGCTCGAAGTAACCCGCTACACTCGTTCTCTCCTAACTTTGGGCAACTTCTCGAGAGTGTAGTACATTATCAACATAGTCGTCCAATTAATAATAGAAATAACTAAAAGCAGATTTTTAGCCATTTATTTCTATTTTTTTAAAGTTTAATGGATTTTTAATAGAATAGACCAAGAACAAAAGTATTATGAAAATAAAAATGTAGAATAATTAATAATGATGAAGAGCTGAATATAATTTATTTTGTTTTACTACTTAGATCAGCGCTGTCTAACTTCACTTAGTTTGCGGGATATTTTTTCTATAAAAATGCCCCTCAAGACATTTTTGTTTGTGTACCTCATGCTCTGGTAAACAAAAATACTCCTTGTATTTAATCAGCATACATATTTTTTATGTAAGCTATCGAAATTAATATTAACATATATATAGCTTGTAGTGAAACTACAAATATTAACCTCCCCCTTTAAAAAAAAATCAGCTTCCCATCCCCATATTACTCCATTTAAGCTATGTGTTAGTAAAAAATGCTTCATTTAGGCTTAATGAGTAATATATTTTTGTGACAATCAGCTATGCGATGATTGACAAAGTTCGGTATTACCCTAAAATCAAATTAAAAATAAAAATATGAATTTTATTTTAAAGTAAATTAATTTAATGATTATTTTTATAACATGTATTTGTTTAATATAAAGTAGTATCATTTTATTGTATTAAAATAAAATAAAATTGAATTTGAAATGTTGATGGTCACAATTCGTCGCGTTACGAGCTGCTATTTCTTTGGGCGCACGCTTTCGGAGTCGCCGGCAGTTGGTGCACTTCTCGATCGTTCTTCCGCCGCTGAAGACCAATAACTCCGCCAAGATGTTTTGGGGTGAGTTTTCTACGTTTCCGAAGAGCGTTTTTACATTTGACGCGCAGTTTTGCGTCGTTTGACGCTACGGTCGGTTTTTGAAATTTAAACACGTGTTGCGGAATATTCACGTTTCGCCATGAAATGCGTTTTTAGACGGATATGCGATGTATTCTAACAAAATTCACTTTTGTTCAGATGATTGTGTAGTATTACGACGCACGTTATGTGAGGGTATATTTTGTAACTATCTGCAGGGTTAATAATGGAACCGTACAAACGGTACTCCCAAGTTGTGGAGAAAGCTTTCCACATCACAAACGCGGCTTTGGACGTGACGACCGGCGACAACGACGTTTGCCAAATAATGGTCGGATCTGAAGGAAAAGATTTCCTGATCTGCTCCCTCCAAAAAGGAAAAGTTATCCAGTGTCCTTTGCAACTATTCTTCAAAGAAGGGTCCGATATATCTTTCACCAGCAGCGGTGAGTTGCGTTACTTTCTCTTTGTACGATCATATTTCTAGGTTATAAAACCATCTGTTTTTTTTAAAACAGGCAAAGGTACCATCCATATGACCGGATTCTTGGAGCCGGAAGATATGTACGAAGAGGAAGATGATGAATCGGACGAGGACGAGGAGGAAGAGGACGTACCCCAATTGACGCCCATCGAAAAGAAAGATAAGAAGCGAAAAGCTGACTTCTCTCCCGATGTAGTTGGCAATAAAAAAGCAAAAGTAATATTAGAATAATTATTTTATAATTAGTCTTTACTTACTAAATCTATACTTACAGAACGGCATCAAAAACAAGAAAGATGTACCCGAGAGTTCGGATGACGATTCGGACGAAGAACTCGATCTCGCTAAATTGCTGGAAGACGACGAGAGTGATGAAAATGACGAGTCATACAAACCGAACGATACTAATGAAATCTCACAAGCGTTAAGCGAAGACGACGAGGACGAAGATGACAGCGAAGATGAAGATGATGGCGACGATGCCGAAGAAGCCTCGGAGGACGAAGTGCCCCCAGTCGCTCCCACTAAACAAGAAAAGAAGCAAAAGAAAAAGGAAAAGGCGCAGCAAAACGGAGTTACCGAAAAGAAAAATAAAGTAAGTACATTCAAATAAATACATCATTTTTATTGAACCTGATTATTGATTATTTTTATTTTTTAGAATAAAGAAAATGAACCACAACAAAAAGCTGACAATGAAAGTAAGAAAGAGAAAATTGTTCTGCCAGGTAATGTGGGAATCGAAGATTTGAAAGTCGGTCAAGGGCCAGTAGCTAAGCTCGGAAAGATGGTTCAGGTCTATTACGAAGGAAGACTGAAAAGCAACAACAAGATGTTCGACAGCTGTCTGAAAGGACCCGGTTTCAAGTTCAAACTCGGCAAGAAAGAAGTCATATCCGGATGGGACGTAGGTCTAGCAGGAATGAAGGTCGGCGGAAAGAGACGAATTGTGTGCCCACCGGGAATGGCGTAAGTTTACCGCTGACCTTGAATATGCATAATTGATATGTTTCCATACGTAAATATTATTTTAACTTTCAGGTATGGCAAGAAAGGATCACCTCCGGTAATTCCACCTAATTCAACGTTAGTCTTCGAAGTTGAATTGAAGAACGTCAACTAGAATAAGACTTTTTAAATTAATTAACTGTTAATCGTATTTAGTTAAGAGCGTGCTATTCTACATAATGGCATATAAATACAATTTGTATTCGTTAATTTTGTGTTCCTTTACTTCATTTAAGGATTTTATTTTTACGATTTCAACTGTAATACACAGTATTTCCATTATACTTATTGTGCATTGTATACTCCAACATGTCCGTAATTACTGTACTCTGATAACGCATAATAAAAGCATTTAATTTTTTATAAGAAAATCTTTTAATTAATAATATCTGTAGAAACTGGCCTTGTACTGCAATTTCTGGAAAATATAGTTGCATTTACTTGATCGTGAGTAGGAAACTTAAAGTTGAAAACTATATACAGTAGAACTATTTGGGTGTGTATGTAGCTGTGGGACTGGGAGATACTCCTACAATTTTTTGCAATACGCTATTATTTTGGAAAACGTTTTATATTCGTCATAATTGTCCCCGTTAAATGTGTTTTTAATTTGAGCAATTGATCAGAAAGCGAAAGGCTAGTATTAAATTGGTCGGTGTACATGTGATAACCTACTGCTTCTGGAATTGTTTGCAATAAATTGCTATAATATAATTGTAAAACGATTCTGGATGTAAATTGCAGATCAGGTCTTGCCAGTTATCAGTTGTAAGTGAGCCACAATAATAAATAAATGAATATATACAATGCCACTACTAGAATCAGCCAAAACTTACAAACAAATACTCAATTTAGTTGGCTTATTTGGGTTAAAATCCTAAAAAGGCTTTAAATTCTTCATCTCTCAAATAATTCTATGAATTCCACGTTAAATTATTTCCTGGATTGATTTTTCAATTTTAGCATAGCACTGTCTGCATCACTACAATTATTCTCGGTAATTTCGAGTAAATTGTCACTTTTTTGAGCAAATATGGTATTCAAAAATAATTGTGCTCTATCATAATCAACGTCGTCAAATTTTAAAAATTTCTCATTACTACTATCAAAATAATCACAGCCGTTATTATCATTAAATTTGGACGTAGAACTTTCATTATTTTTACTGCTTTCCTCGATGATTATTTAACTATTTTTGTAAATACTATTATTATAAATTATCACTTAATATCAACAAGTTAGGAAATATAATAGTTCAACAATGCAAGAAATATGGTCACTGTAAGTGGGAGCGGCGCTGGAGAATCGTTACCAAAGCTAGTTAACAACACACTACCCCAAAAATATTAGAATATAACAAACTAAAATAATAGATAAATTTTCTCATGATTTTTTAAGCTTAACGATTAATATAAATATAGAAATATTGGGGTTTTCAAAACGTTGCAAAGCTTTACAGCCATTATCGGAAATAATACTACATAGAATTTACATAAAATTATAGCTGCTTTCGGCCGATGAAGCTAAACTAACCTAACAGAATCGTTTGGCCTTTGGAGGCCCTCGGATGATAAAAAACCGTCACAATTTTTTTTTGATTTCATATTACCTATACATATAAAAAAATTGTCTCATCATTAATGTTTTTATCGATAATACATTCGTAATCTAACGTTTGAATATTGCCATTTTCGATAAACATCATCGATAAATTATTTAAATGCAATTTACTTATCGAATTCCGTAAATATTTTTTAACTCTTTTTAATACAGAAAACGACCATTCTATGTTTTTATTCTGACCCTAAATAATATAATTATGACCAGGGTGTTGATTTAAATACTGCCCAAATATATAATTTATTTTATTAGACAATTTCATATCTGTTGATGTAAAACGTAATCTATAATATTTAATAAAATATAAGTAATTTAAGATGATTTTTATAATTGTTGTCAAAAATAAGCCTACATAAGATTTTACATATTGACCTAGTTCGTGTTATCAAGGAGAGTATATTTTCGGTGATATTCAATTTTATTAATAAAAATATGTTCTTTCTCAATATATTTTATTATTATTATTATTATGAATATAATTATTCATGGAATGAATTACATACATTATTTTTTTTATATACAGAAATACAAATAACATCGGTGCTAATAAAACAAAATACAATTAATAATTATTCAATCAATTTTGGGTTTGTCGGCTGTCGCACTTTGGTCGGGTGTTGATTCTTCTTTGGAATTGTTTTTAGAAATGGGACACACGCCGCCACTGCACGTGAACGGAAACTTGGTCTCTTCGACTTCACCCTTTTCGTTCTTAACAGCCCAAGGATTCCAAAATCTCAGAACGAATGGCTGAACAAATTTATGCCATATTAATATTAACATTGGTATGAATATACACGGCACGCAAACCATGTTGTTATATGAACGGCTCTGAAAGTAAAAAACATGTAATTTGCGATTATTTATCGATTAAAGTTAATATAATGGTATATTTGAGCACATACATTACGTCGATAGACAAGAAACCTTGACAATGTTTTTTGTTCTAATGACAGTTCATTATGATTTGGTCATAACACCGTATATTTCATTCAGGTGTGATCACATGACAAATAATATTTTAACAAATTGTGAAAACTGATTTTAAAATTAATTTACATATTATTGTATTATTTAAAATAAATAAATAATAAATAAATTATATGTTTTAGTAAATATTTAAAAAATGCATTTACTTATATATTAAATAAATTTCCTTTGTCCTTCGTAAACTTTTCATTAATTGAATAAAGTTGAAATTCGTACCTAGTGTAGTCTTCGTTTCGAAAGCGCCAAGTTAAAAGGGCTAAGGTTCAGTGAAAATTAGAAAAATTATCTCTATTATAGGTAAAACTTATAAAGTAAAGTAATGAATTATCAGTTCTGTATATAATGACAGCTGGTGTTTTGCAGAAAAGTATACTCGAATCATTGCTTTTGTCGTAAACAAATACGTGATTTGAGAGGGGTGCAGGTTGGGGAGTTTACCCCCACTTGGATTTGATCAGAAGAATGCACATAATTTTGGTGGAACGATGGTGATGGGTGGCATTTAGACACAGATTGAGCCGTTGCAGTAATATTTTATTGAGATATATTTTGGTTTAAATGTTATTTATGAAAGTGGATAGTGGATGGGACTCCACTACCGTTGTCTATCCATCGGTCCACCAAAAGAATGTTACTAGAGTGCCGACAAATTTTGGCCATAATAAAATAAATACATATATAAATAGCCCCCCCATATCATTTAATGAAATACCATGAATCTGAATGAGATTTAAATATTGAATAAACGACCACTGACTGACTAGCTTTTGCTTCCCCTCCCCTGGAAAAAATTGAAACGACATCATTGGGTGAGAATTATGTTTAATAAATAATAAGCATTAGGATCTATATTTTTATTTATCTAAAGAGGCGATTGTAGAAAAAAGTACAGATTCGCAAAGAGTTGTGAAAATTTGTATTTATTTATAACACTGTTTAAAAATAAAATTTTGCTTAGGAAGGTTTTTATTTAACTCACCTTCGAATTTTTATTATAAATAAATAATTTTGGAATATGTTTTTCCTTAGACGAAACATAAAAAACTGAATTAATGAAATGAATATTAGTGTAGTTAAAATTGTTTATAATTAAAATAAAATGAAATTCTAGAAAGGTCTATGTTAGATTCACGAACACAGTTGAACACGCGCATCCAGATGTCGCTAGTGTCCATTGTGAGTTTGAAGTGAGGTTAAGTGCACGCGCTGTGTTCTCACTTCTCCATCTACAATCATGTTCGGGGGCCAGCAGCCGATACTCGTCTTGAGTGCGTTGAATGATCCGTTTTCTTACAATTTTCCGTTCGTGCAACGTTACTGTCATTGTTTCGTCAATTTCAGGTCAAAACACAAAGCGTGATTCGGGAAGGAAGGTGCAGTTGGAAAATGTCAATGCCGGAAAAGTAAGTCATGCATGATATTTTTTATGTTCTATTCGATATATTTGAACATTTGAAGCATATTTGTCACTGTTGTAACCAAGTTTTGACGCCCACGCCGGCATGCGAATGGGCGTTGTTTTAACTCGCGTCTTTCACTTTCAGGCTATAGCTGAAGTCATAAGAACATGCCTCGGTCCGAGAGCGATGTTGAAAATGTTGATGGATCCTATGGGCGGCATCGTCATGACCAACGACGGTAATGCTATCCTTCGCGAGATTACAGTTCAACACCCAGCAGCGAAAACTATGATCGAAATCTCAAGGACGCAAGACGAAGAGGTATTTTACTTTAAAACAATTATATACAGACAACATAACATTATGTCCGTGGTCTTCATTTGCTTAAGACAGTGATACATTTTTGCGCAACAGTTGAGACGGGTTGTCTGTGGGCTTTAGGTGTCTCAAAAGTAAGTCGCTCGTCAAGTGGATGAAAAGAGAAAAACAAGTTGAATCGGCCTCCCTTCGGTTGTAGTCCAAGCTAAAGGTCTCTTGAGTAGAAGTGATTGCCAGGGTCCTAGTATTTCTATTCATGGTGGATTCTGTGGTCCGCCCGTTTTCGGTGGGATGACCAATTAGAGAAAGGGTGAATCCCTTTGAAATAAATTACCGTTGATTGATAAAGTAGATTGGAAACAGCTATGCACGTTATCTATTATTAAGGCGATAAATATTTAATCCTTTATAATTTATGGCGAATACCTTAATAAGTTAAGTGGTCTCTCACTGTTTCTCATTTTAAACGAAAAACCCATTTTTTTCTGTTTCCCAAATATGGAAAAACATTGTTTTTTAATTTTTCGTAAATCCCTAAGTTCTATAAGTATAGCAACTCATCAGTGTAAATATTGAAAATAATCAATAGGTTGTATACAGTTTGCGGGAACTTGGGGCCCAGGACATTTATCACTTGGTGGCAAATATTGCTATTTATAAGATACATTATCATTACTAATTATTATTCTCCAATTTTTTGATGTGGTGCGATTCGTCTGAGGTACCGTTTCTTTGTCGCTGTTATTTAAATTGCCTGTATTCCATTTCGATTCAAGGCAACAGGCCTAATTTCGACGCTACTTTACTATCATCATTGGAAGATGAAAAATCAAACATGAAATCCTCCCCATCACTATCATTACAATCACTATATTCATCAATAGCACTGTTTTTTTTGCAATGGAATTTAAAAAAAAATTCACAATAAAATTTAAAAAATGAAAAAAATAAGTAATTAAAACAAAATTATTACTCACCATAGTCTTACTTAGACACAAATTATGGACACCCGAGACACTGTCGAAAACACAATAGGCAATAAAAACGTCACCGACGCATGTCTACCGAAGGACGGATCGCCAACCATTGCCTTCAGGAGAAATTTACGGCACATTTGCATTTAAATTTAGTCATCAAAAAAAAAACCCGACTTATCGCAATACCTGGCTTGATTCAAGTAAAAATTATATTTTTCTGATAAGAAATGCTTCTTGAAACTCTTGTCTACAACACTGCAAAAACGTCATTCAAAACATGCACAGGAAATACCCAAAAATCAATGTTATATTTCATTAATTGAAATAGTGCAGCTGACGCACCATACGAGTAATATAAAGCCATGCGCTGGGAGTCCCACGCACCTTACGAGCGGAAAGGGTTAAGATTGCTTAATTTAAAGAAAATATTCTCTCTAAAAATAATTGATCTATAATTAAATATAAAATATAGCAATAGTCTATTTATTTCCAAGAGTCAGTGTGCAATAACATTGTTTAACATGTAATTATATTGTGCTCTCAATGAATCGATTGATCTCATGGCGAACGACCAATTTTAATTATAAAAAATACCTAAATTAACTCACCACTCAAAGGGTTAATTAAAACTCTTTTTTATTCTATTTTCATTGATTTAGTGAAATTTTTAGTACTTGGGATGAATTTAAAAACATATTTAAAGCATATTTTACAAGAATATTAAAAAACTGATAAAAATATCTTCGATTCCAGAATTAATTCAAAAAGATCATTGATTTGCCCTTTAAAAGACTAGTCTATAATAATCTTGAAATATCATAGTATCAATTATTTGGAACTTCTGCAAGGCCAAATATTTTATCATAATTGAGAATATTCAGAAAAGTTTCTTCTGATACTTCTATATGAGGAAGTTCTCTATTTTTATTCAGTAATAACTTGATTTCCGACTATTTTTCTTTTGACTTTAATGTCTGTAAAGATTTACAATTTTTTATGGAAATTAAAAAGCATTTTACATTTGTCGTGTTTATAATATTATTTTGTTTTAATATAGGTTGGCGATGGTACTACTTCCGTTATCGTACTCGCGGGTGAAATTTTGGCAATGTCGGAACCATTCTTGGAGCAAAACATTCACCCCACAATTATCATTAAGCAATACCGTGCCGCGTTAGAGCACGCCACTCGCGTTCTAGAAGAACAAGCTGCGTTCCCGTTCGACGTTAACGATAGAGAAAAGTTAAAAGATATTGTAAGTAATGAGTTACTTGAATTAATACTATTCATGTATTGGTAAATAATATTATATCATTTATAAAGGTGCGTACTTGCGTCGGAACAAAGTTTATCGGCAAATGGTCAGAATTAGCCGTAAACATTGCACTGGACGCTGTTCAAACTGTGATGATGACTGAAAACGGAAGGACCGAGATTGATATCAAGCGGTATGTAATCTCTTAAAAATTAACTTTGTTGACGTATCGATTAATTGCTTTTTGCTGTAGATATGCCAAAATCGAGAAGATCCCTGGTGGATCGATTGACGAATCTTGCGTTTTGAGTGGAGTTATGCTCAACAAAGATGTTACGCACGCCAAGATGCGAAGATACATTGAAAACCCACGCATCATATTGTTGGATTGTCCGCTAGAATATAAAAAAGGGGAGTCTCAAACGAACGTCGAAATCATGGGTGAAACTGTAAGTTATTTTATACTTAAGTAGATGTTTTATATTGTATTTATCTAATATTTAAAATATATAATATTCCAGGATTTCACCAGAATGCTGCAATTGGAAGAAGAGCATGTTTTGCGATTGTGCAATGAAATCATCGCTTTGAAACCAGACGTCGTATTTACTGAGAAAGGCGTATCGGACTTGGCGCAACACTTTTTGTTGAAAGCTGGCATTTCGGCGATCAGAAGAGTGCGCAAATCTGATAACAATCGTATCGCAAGAGCTTGCGGCGCCGTCGTTGTCAATCGTACCGAAGAATTGAGAGAAAGCGACGTCGGAACGAAAGCTGGGTTATTCCAGATCAAAAAGATGGGCGATGAATACTTCACATATGTCACAAAATGTAAAGATCCCAAGGCTTGCACAATTCTGTTGAGAGGAGCTTCGAAGGACGTCTTGAATGAGACTGAGAGAAATTTGCAAGACGCTCTTCACGTCGCACGGAATTTGGTAAATATTCATAAATAGCCATACAATTTCAATGTGATTCTGAAATTCTCTTATTTTTAGATGCTCTCACCAAAAATCGTCGCCGGTGGTGGAGCAGTCGAAATGCAAATATCTCGCTCAATTGCAAGCGATCTTTCATACCCTGACAATTCACCATATCATGCTATAGGCCGTGCTCTCGGTAATTATAAATATATATTTAATCAATATAGAAAATTTTTGTTGCACCAATATTGGGCAACAGAAATTAGTTAATGTTTAATTGTATAAAATATTACTGGCAGCCACAATAGTAATACTATTTTATTTGTTTTAGAAATCATCCCCCGTACTTTGGCTCAAAACTGTGGTGCTAACACCATCCGTACTTTAACTGCCCTTCGCGCCAAGCACCTCGAAAATAGCACAGGCGTTTGCCCATATGGAATCAACGGTGAAACCGGAGAGATAGCTAACATGATCGATATTGCTGTATGGGAACCGTTGAACGTTAAATTACAGGTAATGGAATAAAATATTGTTATAATACTAAATAATTTAAATATATATTAATTTATTAATGATTTTAGGTATATAAAACTGCCGTGGAATCGGCAATTTTATTATTGCGCATAGATGATATTGTGTCTGGTTCCAAGAAGAAGGACGCTAAAGAAACAGCAGGAGTACCTCAAGATTAAGCGATCAACTAGAATATTTTTACAGTTAATTTTTCTCACTCAACTAGCCGATTATATTTAAAGAAAAAAAACATTCATAACACCGTAATCATTGATAGCTTTAATATGCTAATTTAAAATACATTTTTATTAACAAATACAATAATTTTTATACATATTTAACTATATATAATAATATGTATTTGTAAGAGCTTGAACTTTTCAATTAAGCTTTGTGATATCAGTTGATACTTATTTGTGTGTACTTTTGGTTGTTTGAAGCTCGGATATTTATTTTAAAATGTATGTTATTAAAATATTTTTTTATATCCACTTATTGTACCGACAGGATTACGATGAAAGTATTTTACTGATTATTCATAGATGGCTAGTATAAAAATAATTAATTTAAAGCTTCACGAAAAGTATTATTTTGCAACTGTAACATGCGAAATTATTTTTATACGATATTTTCGTAAAATAATTTTAATTTTCACCGCAATAAACGCTTTTAAATTATATTACCTGTTTTTTCATTATATTGATCCATTTACCATTTATTCTAAATATAATATATGATATAAATTTACCACTTTTTTCTCATTTTTTTACAATAGTTTAAAATATTAGGTTTCTACTACTACTATTTTAAAATCAATTAATAATTATAAGTATACGTTAGGTCAATTTAATTATTAATTACATATTTATCATCTTATTAAATCAATTTAGAGTACACATGTGCATTATCAGATGTGAAATATGTTGGAAATGTTTTTCTTGTCAACCTACCGACAACCCGCTCCTATTTTTTCTTCTCGCCCTCATTTTACTGTCTGCTCATGAATATGCAAGCTTTCCCATCCTCTACATCACACAATTATTATTTCACACATAGGGACAAGACCACCCTCACCTACTGCGTCCAGGGATACCTGAATTAATTTAAAAATATATTTTAAATTATTAAATTAATTGTGTTTTATCTTAATCAAATATAGAAGTCTTACCTAATGCATTACAAACATTGACATACCTTAAACATTTTGTATATAATTGTAAAATTATGATGATTATTTATTTAATATATATAATATCGTATAAAAATTGAAAAAAATAAGAGTCTTCATTCGGATAAATTTTTATGCATATGATGGTCTATACATACATATATTTTTGAAATTTTTAATCGAAGGTCATCTTGGGAGATTCTTGATCTAGGACAAAGGGGAAGAAATTGCTACAGGAGCTAAAAAATAAAAAAGGGGATTTCGGGAATTTTTATTCAATTAGGGATGCTGCGGTCAACTCGGACTTTTTTGTTTAAGAAGGACAAAGGAGGACATCCGGTCACCTGAATATACAGGCATACAAAACATTATTTTTTTTCTGAATATGTGATATGCTTTCTTTATAAATTAAATAAATATTAATCACCATTAACTGGGCAAAACATATATAAAGAACCTATATTTTAAGAAGGTTTGACTCATCGCCTACAGATATTACTACTATATACGTTACATCAGCAATGATGAATTTCTTATTTTGAGGAGACATGCATTGAAATATGCACCTGTGTTCGGAACAATTTACTACTGCGAACAGTTATTTTCAAAATCTACTTAGAAATGTAATTGCGAGTATCATCATCAATAGTCAATACCAGTTAACATCCCACGCCTCACTAAAGAGAAGCAGTTTCATCACGTTAGGGGTGAGTTTATAAAATGTTTGATGAAAAACAGCAGATCTTTTTTAGTTAAGAATATTGAATGGTCCACGGATGATTTTATAAATATCCAAATTGCCCTTGGCATAAAAAATATATTACACATATAGGCACACAAGCCATTGTCCTACGTATCTTACTACGTGTAATTTTATTATTATTTAAACAATTATTTTTCAATATTGATAAAATATTCCAAATTGGAGAAAATTTACATAATATGTAATTATAAGTAAGTTACGAATTTGATACATATGTATATATATTTTATAAAATTGTTATTATCTAAATTGAATTGTTGCAACATATATTTATTTATTGAAAAAAGGTATGAAATTGTTACGTGAGTAATATATTGCGCGAAAAAGTGTTACACCGAGGGGTTCCTCCGCTTCAAAGAAAGATTTATGACATTAATGCATACAAGAGTGTATATTGTGCGGCGGAAGATAATATTATGCGCCACTCTGCATACCTGAAAGCCTCTCTCGTTGTGGATGGTCGCTGTGATCCTCTCAAATAATAAAAACCGCAAATATATTTACATGCAGGTATACGCCGGTGATGTAATATTTCCCCGCACATAATACACGACGGGGATGCGAAATTTAATTTATGTGATTTTTCTTACACAAATACGTATGCGGAAAATGCTACGTCACAATAGTGAGATTCGCCATAGCCCACTTGATTTATCTAAATGTATTATTTTTTAAGTTTTATTTTATTTTCATTATGGCCGGTAATAATTTCTTTTAGACTAACGTCACATTTTTAAAATGGCGCCGTTTGATTGAAATTGCACCAATTTAAATGAACGTCGATCGCGTACGTTCTATGAATACTGAAACATGACATATGCAATTTCCTGCGTTTTCATCAATGAATCATTATTTATATATATACATAAATAAAATTCTGTTTATGTTGTAATATTGATTTTATTGAATTTAACGATTGAGAATTGACATTTAGGCATTAAATACATAATTTTATATATCTTTATACAGTATAATCTTGTACAAGGGTTCTAAACTTTTTCGCCTTCTTACTAAGTAATGAACTACTAATAATTATTATATTCTTGTTATATTATACGTCTAGATTATTCGAGATAGAGAAAGTCAGTAAGTTGGTTACAAATTTAAGTAGCAACATATGATTTTACCGCCAAATGGCAACACTAACTAGGTGATATTGTAAGATGGCGGTGCTTCTTAATGAGTTTTTCTTGCTCATTGTGGTTCAGCTACATTAAAATCATATTTCGGAAGAGTTTGTCCAACAGTAGACAAAAATAAACGTTGATTTCATATTAGTAATCTAATCGTTTAATTTAAATCTATATTTGTAACTTACTTAACGACTTTTTCTCGTTTAAGTGGGTATGCGATATACGTTTAATTAATATATGATATTGTTGATTAAATATTGTTCTAACATTAGAGGATTAACAGTATTTACAAGAATGATTCGTTGGGGGGACATTAGGATTTATTATGCAGAACCCTCGCTTTTCCTGATCCGTTCCAGGCACCTACCTACGCACTCCACATGTACAATTCACACTTCGTTTACCGCCGACAATACGTCTAGAGAAGTCATTGATCTTCCAGGACTTCGACGTCGCTGGCGGGGCCGTCTCCCCTGCCGCCGTTTCCGGCGACCCTACCACCCTTCACGTAATCCACCACCAGCTCGAGACCTATTAGCGCGCGGAGGTCCTTACACCGTTTCTTCTTTGTCTCCGAAGAGTCCGAATCGTTGGCGCCGTCCAAATCTCCGGACATTTCCGGTTCCGGTTCTGCTTTTCCACCCCCATCGCCATCCTCAGCTTCCTCGGAGCGGTTCGACAGCTCGCCGTAGATTCGCTTCAGATTCTGCATCACATAATGTGTGCTCGTGGAGCTCTTCTCCCTTTCCTTTATTTTAGAATCGATATCGTCGAAGTATTTCATATTGAACTTACTGTTACCCGCGTGACACAAATTTATCGGAAACTGCTTACTCTCACGCGGCTTAGGCACTGAAAATGCCGACAAGTGACGATTAGATTTAACGTTTTCTTTGAATGCTGAAGTATTGCTGTTTTCGAAGATCAGTGGACCTACATTAGGCGTTTGTTGAGCATCTTGCTCTTGATGCATATTTGTCGAGAGATTCTGCGCGTCTTTAGCGCCGTGTTTTCTATCGTATATATGTCCAGAAACACGCAGATCTATGAAGAAGTTCAAAGGATCGATTCCATAAGGAGGCGGGTATAACGGAGGATACCATAACGGAGGAGGAGGCGGAGGCAGCGGCAATGTCGGAGGAGCCGGATTCTGTGACATGATATCAGAAAACTTTTCATCTTTCATGTGTGCTGTTTCTACCAATTTAGGACTCTTTCTAGTTTTCACTTGAACGTCAATATCAGGAGAATCGCGCTTATCGTCAATATCCGAATGCTGAGCTCTTCCGCTTCCACTTTTGTTTATAGTCAACTCCAAAGGTTTTTCATACGAATGATTCTTGTTGTTGTCTAGTATCTGCTCCGGATATTTATCTTCGCAATGGTGTCTCTCTTCGTGATGTTGAGACGGATTACGTAATTGCCACGGGTCCGGTCTGTGTTGCCAATCTTTCAGATGAGAGCTTTCCAAAGTTGGCGATATCTTGCTTTGATTCCATGAGCGCTTCCTGGACCTCCTGTGGGTCGGTGGTTGATTTGCGTTTTGAGTAGCGAGACGATTTGCTTCGTTGTTGTTTTTCGCATGGACGAAAGACCGAAGCATTTCGCTGAAGAAGTACGAGTGCGGAACGATGGGCATGTTGTACAAGTATGGAGGAGTTGCCGCCAAGAGTCTGCTGACCAGTTCAGCGCTGCGAAGATCTGCAGGACGTTCTCTAGCCGGAGCTCCATTAGCACCGGGAACGGAACCAGCTCCGCTTGCGGTACTCATCGTGAACTGAAATAAAAATAAATTATTATTTTAACTTTGTATTATTAAAGGTGCATTAAAATAATAATCTGTCATTGTTTTTTAAAATTTTGCTATATATTTATTAAATCCATCAATTTGTTCTTTTGAAATTATTCTGTTTTCTTTGTATGTATTTAAAATCAATTTAACTGGAATAGGTAAAAACTGAATCATTAGCTTTTCTATTAATATATTCTCAATCGAAATGATAGCGTTTAAAATTTTATAATATACTTTTTTATACTTTTATTTTTTGATCATCTGGTAGCGTTAGTGAAAAAAAAATGTTATTTCCATAGCTTATTACATACATTTGCAGAAGTATAAGTAAATCGTAAGTCAGATTTAATAAAATTTTGACAAGCTATAAAATTAATTTTATTCTGTTCAAACCCAAACATAATTTGTCAGCTGATCATGATAGTATAGCTTATATATATAATATTATGTTACTAATAAATTTTTAAATTTGTATTATAATAACTTTGTTTCGTGAGTTTAGTTTTTTTTCTTACCACTCGACATTTTTTCACTACCGACAAAAACATAGTATACTTATCTAATTGATTTAATATGTCTTTTTATTGCTAACATAATATTTAAATGGTGAGTCAAATATACGAATTTTGCAGCTAGCGTAGGATAAGATAAGATAAGATTTAAGGAACACGCGAATTAAATTTTACACATAATCTTGTAGCAAAAATCAGAAGTAAGCAGTGCTGTTAATATTTTGTAGCGATGCGAATTAAAAATTTATCAGTATGATTTATATGTTTAAACGTTTAAAGGGCATCTTTAGGTTTTCCTAATTATCATATTGAATATTTTATGGAAAGTTACGAAGGAAATAAAATATACAAAAAGTTTTAATCATACATAATTATGTACAAAGTGTCCTTAATATCACATAATGATTTTATTGAATTTCACTGTTTCAGTGAAGAGTTGAATTAAATGACGAACTTCTCAGGGACGTTTTTTTAATATTTCGATTTCATTAAGATTCATAGTATTTCCCTATTTAAAATCCACGTCAAAAGCAATATAATCGTGCCGCTGCCGTCGCACTCGAAACGCTCAGTTATCTAGCGTTCATATTAAGACTTTTTATAACAATATTACGACTTACAATAAGTGTAAATCAAATTAAGTATACTGAATTTTGATCAATAGGAGAGCGCAAAAAACAACTATTCATCCTCAAAAGTCAAAAATTCACGTCAAAAGCAATAAAATTGCGCCATCTTATTGACTAAAATTCGGCTTGAATATACTTTGACCGATAATCTAATATCAGAAGTCGGTAATAATGCCGGTAAAGATAGCTATCATATTTTTAAAACATAGTGTAATATCGAAGTGCAGAGAAACTATGGAGCAATATGCGAGATGTGACGTATGTCTGTACTTCTTTTTCCGTTTATTTTCCCCTGAGAGTTGAGTTGGCTTAGTTTCTATTTTAGACTTAACCGCATGAAATTTCATTAGGTTAGGTTTGGGTTTGAACAGCAAATTGAGTTTTATATACATTTTAGAGCAGCATATAATTTCATTAGCGCCTGTCGGTTAAATTATATTTTCGCTAGTAGAGATACACATCTATTGGAGTATTTCGATTTCACTAGTGAAAATATAACTCCCCCAAAAAACACACATACACTGTAACGTAAATAAAGTATATAAATGTATATATTACTACGTATGAAAGGTTGAAATCATATACATTTTACTAGGACCTGCCAGATATGTAAATCATATTTTCGCTGATAAAAATATATATCGGTGACAATGTATTCCGATATGATTTCACTGAAATGACATATTTAAAAAAAATATTTTCGGAATAGATTTTCTTTGCGGGATAATCTGAAATTTTTTGATTTAGAATAAGGATCGGAATTTCAGTTTTTTTCATGGAGGGGGGCAAAAGTTGGCCAGTCAGTGGTAGTTTTTTTTTGGTGACAATGTATTCCAATATGATTTCATTGAAATGACATATTTAAAAAAATATTTTCGGGTTAGTTTCGAGACTGTTTTATCTACAGTTTCTGTTTACAGGGATAACCCGAGATTTTCTGGTTTAGAATCAGGGATGTCATTTCAGCTTATTCCAGGGGGGGAGGGGGCAAAAGTTAGTTAGTCAGTGTTTTTTTAATATTTTAATTTCATTAAAATTCATAGTATTTCATTAAATTGCACGCATTTTTTTATCAAATTCAAAAGGGGCAAATACCTACATCTGCCCCCCCTCAAATGACATTTCTGGAGCTACTAAAAGCATTTGAATTATATCATATACAGGAGTTGACGATTTTTTGACTGCGCATTTTTCTAAAATACTATTTGTTTTTTATAAGTTTATTTAAAAAAAATACAATTAATTATTTCAATAAATACTAATTCGATATGTTATATATTTATCGTTAATATCGAGAGGAAAATATACTAAAGATTAATGCTTCTCTGGTATATAATTTTTAATTGCATTGTCACTACAAAACGCTCTACGCGTAAATTGGCACGGAAAGCATTTTCCGGAAAGCGGAAATTTATAAGAAAACTTATACATTTTATTTTCTGGTATCTGAAATTATTAGTCAAGTTTCTTCATCGCCTTCAACTGAAAAATGAAACTCATTGTGTCAATTTACACGATATAAATGTAGCGTAATATAGAGGTAAAATCTGTGTATGTAAAATATGTATGTACATATACGAAAAACGATGGGTACGAAGGTGAGTATATATTAGTAAAGTCCAAAAGTTATGTGTAGTCATAGACGATGAATCGTTAGTCAATGGAAACATTTTCGTTTTTAATCACGACTCGCTATCATTTTAATTGGTCCGTCCGATCTTTGGCTCGCCCGATAGTTCCGATTCGATCGAGTTGGTCGCCCCTGGCCATATATAATACCTTCGAGAGGCGAAAGCGGCAAATGCGGAAATAGGCAAAGCATTTTGCCAATTTAGCTCCATCCGAGCGGCAGAGGGGGCGAAGCGCCCGGAAGCCCACCAAAGGGATATTTGAGCGCAATTTTTGCGAGCGCTCAGCTGGGCTTGCTTTTGAGCACATTTTGTACCCATGTACCGATGTAGTGTTTTTTTGATATTTTTTTTGTGCGATTCTTTTTTGCACGGCTCATATTTGTTTTTGTGCGCTTTTCGCCGGACAAATCTGCGCAGCGCGAGCTCAGTTTTTCAATACGGTGACTAAATAAACTAAGCGCGTTCGGATAAAAATATATATGTTGAAAAATTACGTAAACTCGCTTGTGTAATACGTATGTAGAACTGGGGGTGGAAAAATACTGCAGTGGGGTTAATCCATGAAATAAAAAGCTCTAACGAAGGATGGTCCATAATATTCTAATCCATCAATCATTTTTGAGTAACTCGTTATGATTAACTATGTTTCAAAATCATTGGACTCTGGTGTACAAGTGGACGTCATATACACAGACTTTGAAAAAGCATTTGATAAAGTTAACCACGCTTTACTTGTAAAAAAGTTATCTAATTTCGGGTTTTCTGAAGATCTCATAAATCTATTCTCAAATTACTTGACCAATAGATATCAATTCGTCAAGTATAATAACTCTTTTTCAGAACGATATAAGACCCCTACTGGAGTACCTCAAGGATCCAATTTGGGTCCATTGTTGTTTTTATTGTTCATTAATGACATAGAAACAGCAATAGAGCATTCAGATTTTTTATTATATGCAGATGACTTGAAAATTTACAAGAAAATGCATTCGATTTCAGGAGGATCTCAACTCTATATGGAAATGGGCTTGCTATAACCAATTGCCTTTCAGTGTAAAGAAATGTCACACAATTTCATTTTCAAGGTCGTTAACGCCGGCAAAATATTCATACCATCTAGGCGGATATTTTCTGGAAAGGTTTTCTTCAACTAAGGATTTAGGAGTGACTTTCGAAGAACATTGGAAATTTAGCCAGCACATTGCAGAGACTCATAGCAAATCCTTAAAAATGCTCGGTTTTATCTTGAGAAATGCGCGTTACTTCAGGAATACTTTAGTATTGCGCACTCTTTATGATACTCTAGTCCGCAGCATACTAGAAACTAGCTCCATCATTTGGATGCCAGGCGTAATGAATCAATGTAATGAATTGAAGCTGGAAAAAGTACAACGTAAATTTCTTCGATATTTATACTTGAAGGAATACGGGTATTATCCGTTCTTGTTTCCCAGTGCTTTTATTTTGGGAGCCCTGGGATACGTTTGTTTGTCGACTCGCAGAAGTGTTTATGTAATTAAACACTTCTGGAAATTGCTCAAGGGCATCGTAGACAATCCTTCAGTGCTCGAGCAGCTTCAAATGTGGGCTCCTGAAGGTGGTTATAGTTCTCGGTCGCGTCCACTATTCTTGCCTGTTAAGTGTAGAACTGGAGCACTTGCCAACTCTTCTCTGGCCAAGGCTATTTATCTGCTCAATTCTGTCCATAGTAATATTGACATTTTCTCTTGTACATATGAGAGCTTTGGTTCAGTTCGTATGGGACAATGCACACCTGTTGAGGTGATTTGTGTCTGTTGTTTTGTCTTGTTTATATTTGTATTATATGTATTATGATGTATTAGTACTTTTGACCATCGTGACGCATTAGGTTTGCCTGTCAGGTCACGATGGTTATAATTTTAATAAATAAATAAATAAATTTGGCGTTCTGGTTTTTCTCAGTGTTTTTCATTTTGATTAATAAAAAAAATATATACAGTACGTGATTATAATATTGCAGTATAATATTTTAGATATCTTTATATTAATTTAAGGACAGAAACCTGGAGGATCGTTGAAGAGAACAAACTTCAATAGGATGATGATTTATTATAATGGACGCGAATAATCGAGGGACCAGAACGGATCGATCTACTTCAATTGATTAGATTGCCTTAAGTTAGGAAGGAATTTCGGGCTTTCGTATTTATACCCAAATCGCAGAAAAAGTAGTCATTAACAACTGCTGCTAATGATTTTTTTTATTTCGAATATATGATAATAAAACCTCTTTGGATTATTGATAATAGATTTAAAGTTTGATGGCGTAACTCTGTGAAAAGCATGCATACGTTTTTGCAATCTGCCTATTCTCACGCAGAGCAGTTTAATCTTATTTTGTTTGGAATCGTTGTCATTTTACACTTACATACATCGCATTAGCATATATTTTGTGTATGGTCTATTGTTATTTGCGGTTTAAGATGTCTAATTTGAGGTTGAGCATGTGTTGGTTTAGCATTCAAGCTGGTAATATCCGGCGCGTCGTCGTTCCCTGATTTCCTGGTTTTCCGGGATTTCAATAATTAAGCTGTGTTACGCTATTGCAAACATAAACATTTTCCGTGATGCTTTCATGAGCTAATTCTGTCAAGTGAGAAAAGATCACGCTATCAGTGTTAGGCGATAATTGTTAGTATTATATTTTTCTTAAGCTTCCTACTACCACTGATATACTTTCTTTAATCAATTTATTTAGCTGTAAGTGATCTATTGAATAGTTAGCTGTTTATAGATTTTGAGATATATACAAATGAGAAATATTTCAAAGATTGAATCATTATTAACTATGTATTAAATACGAGATGTGATCAAAAAATACGGTGAATAATTTTATTACGAACAAAGTAATAATCTTACATCAAATTTGAATTAATCTCATTTAAAGTATTTTTCTTGACTACATATACACTTATCCTAACGTTGATTCCATGATTGGAAGCACTTCTGTCGTGGCCCTCCCAATGTCGTGAATAGTAGCAAAATGTTTTCTTTTTAGCACGGTATTTATTTTTGGGAAGAGACAGAAGTCACATGGTGCTAGATCCAGAGAGAAAGGTGAATATGGACAGACAGGAATCTTTTTTGTGTCAAAAATTTGCGGATCAGAAGCGAGGTGTGGCACGGCGCGTTGTCGTGATGAATGAAATAGCTATTGACCCATTTTTCTGGTCTCGTTCCTCGTATATCATTTCGCAAACGTTGCAGTACGCCCTTGTAATATTCAAAGTTTACAGTGGTTTCTCTTAGAACGAGCTCTGATCGCACTATGCCCTTATTATCGAAAAAAGTAATTAACATGACCATGACGTTCGACTTTGACTGACGTGCCTTCTTAGGGCTAGGAGAGTCACTCTTTTTCCATTGGAAACTCTGCATTTTCGTCTCAGGATCATAGCCATATACCCAATTTTCATATCCAGTAATAATTTTGATCATGAAGTCGGATCTGCATCAAGACGATCCTTCAATTATATGCAAACTGACACACGATTTCCCTTCTGTTCGTCTTTGTTTTGCATGGACCCGTACGCTTCATAAGATTCCCATGTCGTCTGGACGAAGTACCGTTACACGTTTATCTCTTTCTTCGTTGCGTGCGACACCCCTCCCAAGCACTTCTATTACTAGGGAATCGGCATCAGTTCTGGATTGTTTAATGAATAAATTTGATTAACCTACAATACCACTAACTTTATTCCATAATTTTACTACTTATGTATCTGATTTTTTTTAATTTTGCGCAGGATTTCAAAGATTTTTAAAATAAATATAATTATTATAGACATTATTAAATGTGTTCCTACTATTTTTGTTTCCAAAAGCAATAAAATATTTGTATTTATTACAAGAAAAGAGCATTATTATATAATAAAAATAAAATGGTGAATATTTCTTTAGAAGCGCAGGGTAACACCCCCACGGTGTATGGCTGAGAGGCAAATAGTAGTGGATTCTAATTAGAATGTAACGGTAAACCGTCGAGCTCGATAGGAAATCTTATGATGCGACCCGTACGAGATGTTTAGTTCTTCGATAAGCTCTCGAATAGTCAGTTGCCTGTTTGAACGAACCATTTTTAAAACTTTTTGCACGTTTTCGTCTGTTTTTGAGATCCCGACCGTTGCTCGTCTTCAATCGCTCAAACCACTTGTAAAGAGCCTTCAGAGTTACAAGATTATCGCCATACACTGATTTTAACATTTCATGAGCCTCTTTTCACTTAATGTTAACGCGTTGGTCGAAATCCGCGATAGACACGGTAAACACGACCTAACTCTTCCGGCTCTGGAAGTTGGCTGACAAGTCACAACTTGTTCAAACTTGCCACTGACTATCTCAACGGATCAGGTTATCGGACTTATTACTTCAAATGGATGTAGCGTCAGTAGTTGCTGCTATGAAAATTCATTCAACGTATTTTTTGAAAACACATCGTATGTTCATTCGAACTTAAATAAAAACACAAGATAGACATTTAATCCTTACTGAAAAAAAAACACATTATAATAATTTTCTACGAATAGGAAAAACATTCTTTTGAAAATATCATAATATATTTTAATTAAGACCCTTGAAGATATTTTATTTTGTAGTTGAGTTAGAACTTACATTTTACACAAAAACTAAGATGAATTTATTACTTAATATATTTAAAAAAAAGTCATTTTAAAATACATTTTTAGTCTGTTTTTTTGGAAACGTTGAATTCAGTTATATTATTAATTCTACTTTTGATTTAATATGACAAATTAGCAAAAAAAGCAATTTTGTGTGGTAAAGCAGCAAACTACACGTAATTTAATTTGCGAATAGTCTTCATTATTGTATTGCTATAAATCATATGATGCTTGACAGTTTTACGAGCGAGACATAAAGCAATTAAGAGATAGAAGTTCACCTATGTCTAACTTACCATTCTGATGTAAGAAACATGCATTTAAATATTTTACTAATTACTTAGTCAATATTTGCATTGAAAATTAACATTACTGTCAATAGCTACATTCTGATATTTTTTCGGCTTTTTTACACGAATAAACAAATCAGAAGAAAATAAAGTATCAGAAATTTCAGCGGCCAGTTTGGTTATTACAAAGCTTCACATAAATAAATTTCTAATCGATAAAAAATATCAATGCATTTTTAGTTCATTTGTACTTTATAATAAAATAATTATTACTAAATATAAATTTTTATTACATTTAAAAATCAGGGTCATTTCAGAGGGGGGGGGGGGGTTAATTGGCCACTTTTTATAATAATAATACGACTTGAAATAAGTGAGAATCGAATGAAGCACATTTAAACCGAATTTTTTCCAATACAAGAGCGCAAAAACAATTATCCCTTCTCAGAAGTCAAAAATCCACGTCAAAAGCAATACAATCGTGCCGTCGCCGTCACAGTGGGAACGTTCGTTACCGAGCGTTCCCACTGCAACGGCGCCGTTGCAATGGGAACGGCGTAGGTTATGTTTGGTGTTGAACAGCAAATGTACGTTTCACAACTATCAAATAGAGTTTCATAGTCATTTTAACCCTTAGAGCAGTATCACCGTACATGTACGGCGATCGATATTTCACTTTTTTGAGGTACCCCAGATAGTTTTATAGTTACATATATAACTAAAGAAATAATAAATCAAAAACATTATATGCATATAATATATTTTTTATGAATTAAAGAGTACATATAACCAAAAATATGTTCTATTAATTTAATAAAAAAATATATTGAGAATCTCTTAATTAATATAAAAAATATCCACAAAAGCCGAAAAATATTTTAAAAACATGTAAAATAAATTAACTAAATTTAATACTAGAAAAATGTTAAAACAAATTATTAAAACATACTAATACAAAATAGTAGTAAAATAATTAAAAGCTATTAAACGATGACAAATATTGTTTTTTTCTAGAATTTACTATACATGCAATATAAATACTAATAAATAACAACAAAAATAAGTATGGAAAAATACGTAAAATAACTCACCAGGTTTATACTAGCAAATTAACAAATGTGTTTAAAATAACTCACTACTCAAAGGGTTAAAGCAGCATGTTATTTCACTAGCGCCTATCGGTTAAACTGTATTTTCTGTTTTATGCTATAGATATAAAAAATATAATTGTATGCTACATTTTAATCATGTTATACGCCTGACTTATTTAAAACACAATTAAAATGAAAAAAATCTGTTATGGCCAAAAAAGCACCACCCACCAGCGCCGGAGTCGCGCGGCAATTTCGAAAAAGATGACCGGATTTGTCGTCGAAACATACGAGTGTAATATGCGAATAAAACGATTTCGCAGTGCCATTCGCGTTACCTACCCCTCAAACGTTCCGGGTGTGTGTATGCGAGTACTTTACGTCAAATTCAATATGGTACACAGCTCGCGAGCGGCGAAACGATGGAGGCGAACGATGGGACGGGAAGCACACGGGGTGGACGAGGAGTGACACAATGAGCTTCGCCATCCAGAAACTCATCGAGAAGAATGTTATGATCCCGCATCGCTGTGTGTATACCTACGGATACGTGAGTTTTAATTTTTATCACTGATGCAATTTTATTATTGACGAAGAGAAAAATATTTATTCTAAACCTGAGTCCATATATGTACATATCAATACATTTTATATACAATATAACAAAACAGTGTTATACAGATTATTTTGTACGAGGTTCGTCCCAAAAACATGTGTGCTGATATTTGTATTTAAATATATATATATAATATTCGCACAAAATTGTGTACGACCCTTGTTTAGTCACACTGTGATTACGTTTTTCCCTACTGATTATTTTTAGTCGTTTTTATCCTCAATATACCCGAGTGACTAGTGCCGCTCCAAAGTCCATGATCTTTTATGCGCCTCTATTTTGTCACAAAAAGCTAGACAATGAGACGCTCCTTCTTAACAAAAAAATGTTTATACGCCTTCTAAAAACATTTGTGAGTAAAATGTTAATCGGCGTGTCCACTATGACCGAAATTCAAATAATTTGTTCGTTGAATGAACGAAACAAAATGTAAGAATGGCCCACACGCATATATAATAAATTCAATAAAATTATGTATGTAAAATGTGCCATTAATTTTGATGAATTAATTCAAACGCAGCTGATATCAATTCTGGTGATTTGAAATAGCTGTAATTACGTCCTTGATCATATATAATTTTAAATCAAACATTTTCCTTTTGCATCAGTAATTAGCACAGCATTGTGTTATGCATATTTTATAAAATTCAAGAAGTTCAACGATTATGAGAGTAATTAATAATTAAATAAAATAATTATTTTTTAAATAATTAATGTTTTGATTTTTTGCACCAATTGGTTAAATAAATTAATATCGGTAAAAAATAAGAAAAAAATACGAATTTAGTTAAATTCGAATACATCCATTTTGTTTTATAAAATAAATTTATTTTGTTTTATAAAACACAATATTTAATATCATAACATTTGTTTTATTATTTTAGCGCTTTTATAGCTCACGGAAACAATCGCGGATAAGACCGAGGAAAAAATAGCCGCGCCTTAACGTCTGCGGTGCGGATTTATTGCCAACTTTATGCGCGAGCTCATTGTTGAATCGGAGCGCGCGGTTGGTAACCCTGCGCGGTAGGCAACTTTGCCGAGTTACCGTATCGTTCGCTTATATCGCGTATCAACTCGGCTCTATTGTGTGTCTTTACTGAGATGTATTTAATCTGTTTGCCTCGCGAGCTGGGGGGGCGGAGGCGCCGAGGGAGGCAAACGGGCGGGCGATAATATCGGGGGCTCGGCGCATTGTGGAAAATCCTGGAAGGGGTGTCCCTCATGTAAAAGAAATCCAAACACCCTTAATCCAAAACCGCTTTCCCATCGCAGGCAGGGGGCGCTCGGCAAACAAGGTTTTTCATTTTCTGCCCCCCGGGAACGAAAATCCATACGACACAATTAGCGCTGTTTTACGTGCGGTTTTAACGTTCGACGTTAGCGTTCAAAGTTATTTTTCAAAAACTGTACTTCGAATCTTCGAGAAAGATTGGAGCGTAGAGAGGTGACCTGAATAATAGCAACTGAGGTTTACTTCGCCGTGTG
This sequence comes from Plectrocnemia conspersa, assembly GCF_051122295.1. Taxonomy (NCBI): domain Eukaryota; kingdom Metazoa; phylum Arthropoda; class Insecta; order Trichoptera; family Polycentropodidae; genus Plectrocnemia; species Plectrocnemia conspersa. The sequence goes on from NW_028277165.1 coordinate 21,905,617, forward strand.
AAGGTAAAGAAGATGCTGCATTTATTATAGTATATTTGGCATGATACAGGGACGTCATTTAGGGAAGGACGTCATAAAAGGCAGGTGAGGGCATTCCTCTCCCCTTGAATTTGGCCAGAAAAATGCTTGTCATTTAATGGAATATGAACTTTAATAAAATCGTATCGAAATATTAAGAAAACGACCACTGCCCCCTCCCCTGGAAAATGCTGAAATGACGCCCTTAAATTTAAACCAGAAATTCTCGTAGAAAAATAAATTTTCTTTGAGGCATAACCTCGAATAGCATAGTCTCGAATCTATCCCGAAAATATTTTTTTAAATATGTCATTTCAGTGAAATCATATTGGAATACATTTTCACCATTATATATATATTTTTAAAAGTGAAAATATAATTTATCTGGCAAGTGCTAGTAAAATTATATAATTTCAACTTTCCATACGTAGTAATATACATATATATTTATATATTTTCACCATTAAATATATATTTCTACTAGCGACAATATCATTTAACTGATAGGCGCTAGTGAAATTATATGTTGCTTTAAATGTATACGAAAGTTGCAAAACATACATTTGCTGTTCAAACCCAAACCCAACCTAACGAAAGTTCTAAAACTAATTATAGTTTTAGATTTAAGTCCAAAATACAAACTAGGCTAACCCATCTCTTAGGGAAAATAAGATAAAAAATTAAATATTAAAAGAATAGATTTAAAGTAAATCTTTGCTTTCTATTTACATATATGTAATATATGTTGAAGTGTTAATTGATTGTTTTGTACATGCTTAACCTCACGCTGTCAAGTGACACCACGTTGTTTATATTGCATTACCTTATAATTTACAAACATTTTTTTTAATATAATTTTTTCGATACATTTTTCCAAGAACATAAATATATTTTATATTTGTATTAAATATATTCTGATTACTTTTAAAAGTTGGTAGCACCGCTCTTGGTTTACGATTATTTTTTAACATACTGAAATATTCACACCTTCCATATGATAATATGAAATATGCAGTTTCGCCACGAATTCAAATGTCTTATGTAAATTTCATTCAGCTTTATATACGTACGTTTATGAATAGAACCGACTCGTTTGCTTAATACCATCGTCTCTCGAAAATCCTAACATACATTTTCCCCCGCGGATGATAGAAGGGGTGTATGTCCATAACTGTGTGAGATAGCGCCGAATGTGAATTGTTAAACTTTTTTCTATAAATAAAAAATAATGATTGACTAATTCAAAAATTGATTAGCTAATTATAAGAACAAAAACCGATAAACTAATTAAAAAATGTAAAAACATGAAATAAAAAAAAATATTTATCATATGGCAACTATGGCAAAAATTACACCCGTGCGTACCGCGTGACATAACACACAATTTTGTGACCATTGAACGAAGTAAGAAATAGTATTTACATGCCAATCAACATATGGCGCATCGATCGAAAAATCTATTAGCAAAGTTATCATTTCGTTAATGATAACCTTTTCGCAAGTATGCTTACTTATATAATACTAAAAAAATGTATTTTAGTAATTTTATATATGTATATGTAAATATCCGAGTATAGCAATTCGCCTTCCGCAAAATTGAAATGACTCTGAAAGGATGCGCTGAAATATGAAATTCGAACAAATGGCAAACAATGCACGGTGCGAAATTGAATATCCGTTTAATTTTTCTGAAAACGCTCCAACCTGCTGTTTCATTACTCTTTGTTTTATTACGTTCCACATCACGTGATTGCCCTCGGCTCGTCCCTTGATATGCACTCTTTGAGTTCGCCTCTGAAACCGGCTACCCCCTCTAAATTCAACACGTTTACACTGCGCACTTTTAGAAGAAAAAGTGCAAAAAGCAGATTGTTTGCAAAGAACCAGGCCCCGATCCATTCTTTTCGCCGTCTTGGGCAAAAAATATTTTTGTCGCCCATTTGAAAACACGATTTCTTGCTAACAATTTTTTTTATATGCTTTTAAAAAGTAAAAACCTTATTTTTTAAAAAATAAAATGTATTTATATAAAAAAAATAATAATAAATACAATATTATTTTTTTCAAAAAGGCGGGCTGCTAATTGGGGATTTCATAACGGGACGCGCCTCTTCCCCCGTGCATTCTTTTTTTCAAAAAAATATCCAAATCTATCGGTTAAACAACTTTGAATAAATCGATAAAAACAACACACTGAACAAGAGTTTTTTAGCGCTTTGGATTGTGGATATAGAAGCATTGAGATTTGCGCCGTTACTGAACGCCAGTTATTGCTTAATTTTAAATGGTCTGCAGTAATTTTTTAATGTCATCGAAGGGGTGCGGAGTGTTGACAATGTACGACACGTTCATGCCTTATATATTTTTATTTGTTTTTATAAATTTTATTTTTTCTTTAGACCAATTTTTGCCGGCCCCGAGCAAATGCCAAGTTTGCCCCCCTCCCCTAGATCTGCACCTGCGAAGAGCCAATTTCATATGCAATTAAAATGTCATTTATTAACGTGCAAATGGTTGTCGAGAAAATTTTACGTACGAACTGTTTAATTTAAGATTTAATAATTTAGATATATTTAAAATTGCTATGTTACCTAATTATCTTACATACAATTGCATGTATAATATATAATAATGTTAATATAAAAAATATGGTAGACAATATTTCAAAAAATTCAAAAGGCAATATTTCAAAAAATTAGACCAGTTCTTAGCTTTCATTAAATAAAATTTTTTGTCTAGATAGTCAATGTCGTGAACGCTGATTTTTCATCCGTGTGTTTAAACACCGTGTTACGTGAAATATGTGTTTCGTATTTTGCGAAACTGAATTTAAATAATAAATTGATTAAATTAATATATGTTTTCAATATATTATTAATTATAGTGTAGTAAATAATGGTCGATATTCCAGTTTTTATAACCAAAAGTGTCAAATTTGTGTATGAAAAAAATACAAAAAGCACGAATATGTATATTATACACAGTGTTACCAGAAGTAAAAATGAGTATTGGAGAATTTAATCAAAAAAACTCGAACGGAAAAAAGTAAAAAAATTAAAGTTTTTAGAAAATGTTGGCTGATATTGACGTGGGAGTAAAAATGTCACTATCAAAAACTGTAGATGATTTTAGATATAAACCAAAATAATGTATCTATTATTTATGACATTTAGGTATATTTTATGTGATATTAATTACATATTGATTAATAATTCTCAGAACAATTTCCTTTGTCTAAATATAATCACTGACATACAACGGATACAAAATTACTATTATTATAATTATTTGATAATTCCTCGTACCTTTATTTATCTCTTTGGTTTTAATCAGTTATTTTGTTACATCTATTATGTATAAAATAAAACGCAAATACGAATATATTTTTGTAAAAAATACATTGTGGCATAAAGCTTATGTCATTATTCTTCATACATAAATTTCGCAAAATTTCCCGTGTAATTTCAAGCAAGCTGATAAAATTGTAATAAATCACTCCCGCGTCGCGTTTGTTTGACAAATGAGCGGACAGCGGCGTCGGCACCTTTCTTTTTGATTGTCATTTTAATAAAATTATTCCGGCTCGACGGGGGAGGGTTGCCAGGGTGCGAAACTCTCCATAGGGAGGTTGCCATGCGCTCCACCGAGGTGGCGGGGAGGACCCCCTTTTTTATTTTGAACTTGGTCCGCCAGTGCTCGCAGCTAAATTTTTCAATTAAAGCCCGCTATAAAAAGCCGCGCCGCTTTGATAAGCCGCGCGAAATGAACGGCGATTGTGAAAAAAAGCAACGCGATACGACTCGCTTTAGCGCCGAAAAAAGTAACCGAACGGTCAGATGGTTACTTTGGAACGTTTCAAAGTGAACACTTTACCGTTCGCTACTTTAGAAAGCGACGCTAAACTTCTGTTAGCGTCTTATGTGTGCGACAATCAGAGTCGGGGAGACACAGGGGTACGTGTAATTCAAACGCGACGTCTAATTTAATAACGATCCTTCAGTTTCCATAAATTTGGAATCAACTGGATACATTCCAGGTTTAGATTTTTAATTATTTAATGGTAAAAATTCAACATTGTAATATATGACTGTATAAATATGTAATACCTAAAACGCATTGAGGTCCCGATAATATACTCGCTATATTTGTATACGATTATCATTTTTTTCTATTCTACCGCCTTTGTCTGATTTTTTAATACATCTTTAACATAAGGACGTAATAGTCCGTAACGTCTCAGACTAGTAATTCTGAAGTTGTGGGTTCGGTATTCATTATGTCTAATCGACTTACTCAGTTGGTACAGATTTGCTTGTTGTAACGCATTGGGCTTACGCATGTCAGATTACTACGGAATATTTAATAAAAATTAAAAAAATTATTGAAAAGATAATTTTATGCTATTAATGTTTAAATATGATTTCTGCCATAAAGCGCAATTATAAGTCCAATTTTAGACTAGGCCGTATATCGGCAATAACGCGGCGAATATTGTCTTCCAAGTCGTCCATCGTCCTTGGTTTATCAGCCTAAACTAGTGACTTCACATATCTCTACAGAAAATAATCCAAGGGTGTTAAATCACACGATTTTGGAGGCCTATTTATAGATCCATTACACGAAATTATATGCTCATCGAATGTTTCTTTCAATAAATTGATTGTGGCGCGCGCTGTGTGACATGTTACGCCGTCTTGTTGAAATCAAAGCTCTTCCACATTAATGGCATTCAATTAGAGAACAAAAAAGTCAGTAATCATTGATCTAGCCGGCATCATTTTTGAATAAACATGGACCAACGATTCCACCAACCCATAAAGCACATCAAACAGTGACTTTTTGTTGATATAACGGGGTCTCAATAATGGCTCGTAGATTTGTTTCACTCCAAATGAGGCAATTTTGCAGACAATTTGCAAGCGTTGTTCTGGCGTAAGTATATTCATGGTGAAATGGAAAACCAAACTTGGCACAAATCAGCTGTCAGCTGTCAAAATGGCTGTCTTGGAAAAAGTGTTGCCAATACGAAAAACAAAACTCTAAAAAAAGCATCTTTATACAATATATAATACATTTACATTTTACAGTGAATATGTATTTTTCAGTGAAGCTATATTTTCACTAGTGAAGTCCAAATACATTTTCACATTATTTTTCTGCTAGCGAAAATATAATTCAACTAAGAGGCATTAAAATTATATGCTGCTCTAAAATGTCTATGAAACTCAATTTGAGTTTTGAAATTTCGAAACGTCCATTTGCTGTTCAGTCCCAAGCTTAACACGATGAAAGTTCTAAAACTCATGTACAAAATACAAACTAAGCCAATTAATCTCTCAGGGAAAATAAGCTAAAGAAGAAGTACAGACAGTCGTCGCATCTCGCATATTGCTCTATAGTTTGTCTGCACTTTGACATTACACCATGTTTTAAAAATATTATAGCTATCCTTACAGATATTAATATGGACTTTAGAGATAAGAGTATTGGTAAAAATATATTCAAACCGAATTTTAGTCAATAGGAGGGCGCAAAAATAATTATTACTTCTCAGAAGTCACAAATTCACATCAAAAGCAATAAAATCGTGTCAGCGCTGTCGAAGCGAGAACGCTCGGCGAGCGTTCCCACTCCCCTGGAAAAAGATTACTATTAAAGTCATATGCTCATATGAAAGTTAACCGTAGATATAGTATTATTTGATTGGCTTAATCGGTTATACAAATATGATACTTGTATATTCGTTGTTGAATACCTTTGTTAAGCTAAGTTTAAAGCCTGTCTGGAGTCTGTACGTCTCGCGTGAATCTATTCATTAGTTTAGAAAAATAATATTTAATTTTCATTGAGTCGAACGTGAATTAATTTAAGATGTTATAAGTGATTAAACACGTTCAACTATAATGGATTTATGTTGATAGCGACGAAATTAGTACAACGGTTGAATTGACTTACGTTCCATATTTCCTTTTAAATTAATATTTATCGATACGAACACTTGTGCGATTGTTAATCTGCCACAGAAAAGTGGACACGAATCCCGTGATTGTGATTCGAGTGGCAGTTCTCTGTTCCTATCGAGTTATACGAAGAGGCAGCTAATGAATGTCTCAAGAGTCAATCCCCGCTGTATTAGCCAGCGACAAGAATTTCTTTTGACAAATTAGCCATCAATTCAGAGAGCCGGGGAGGAAGGCGCCCCAATTAGCATTCACCGAAGACGTCCGACGTCTTCGCCGAGGATGATAATAATAAAGAATGGATTAAACGAATCGCCAGTTAACCGAGGAACGGGATTTAATTAATTACACCAACCACCTTGACGGGCGAAACCCGACAACAAAGCCCTTCGCGGCGGAGACTCCGCAAAGGGGATCGAGTTTTGGGGGTGTTTGAGAATCTTATTGGGGAACTGTCAAAAGTGCGTCTCGTCGTCGCGATCTTAGCGAGATGTTTAATTAATTTGCGTCTAAGGAAGGAGAACGGGCGGCAGAAGGCTGACGAGAGCTGAGGTATCATATGATTAACCCTTTTGATGACAAGAGCCAAAAATCTATTGATGTTATTATTTTTATTTTGAACCCCTAAAATATTTTTACATTATCTTTTCTTCTCTTAGTCTTCATATTATAAAAGCTTTTATATGTGTATTATTTTTTTCCTCTTATCATCGCCTCCTTGAAAGTAAATGTGACTAAATTAATATATAATAGAATTGCTTAATTCAGCGGATGTGAAAGATGCTCAAAGAAAGTAAAATGACTATATATATATATTTTGTATAGATGCACACTATTTTTAACAACAAACTAACAAATTAGAAAATGTATTATTTAATAATTAAATAGTGAATTAATCATTGAATTTGTAGGGTTGGACTTGTTTTGCCAGACATTTAAAGTCTGGTTTGTATGATGTAAAGATGTTGATTCCTAAGTATTTTTAAATTTAATAGACGAGTACAGGGATTCACATGAATAGGTTGTATCGAAAATCGAAAAGGTCGGAAAGAAGCTTTTCTTAAGACTTTGATTTTGGAACAAGTTTCCAAAATTCTATTGGAGCTGTAGATGCCTTGTGATGTATTTTCAAAGCGAGATCTTCTTGAATTTCTACTAATTCTTATTCTCCAGCTGCCGTTTCAGGGAGCGCCAATTGAGAAATCGGAAATCCGTGACTAATCAAGTCCATTTTAAATTGATTAATAAAGAATGAGATAGTATGATCTAAATTCTTTAGTACTTCAAACCTACGATTGAAATCTGCCAATAATTATTTTAACTTCTCTCAATATACATCAAGTTCTTTCATCTTTGCTAAAAATATGCCATTTCAGTGAAATCATATCAGAATACATTTTCACCGGTAGATATATATTTTTATAAGTGAAAATATTATACAAAATATTTGGTATATGCTAGTAAAATTATACAAATTCAACTTTTCCATATGTAGTAATATATACATTTACATACTTATCATTATTTATTTACACGCTACAGTGAATATGTATTTTTCGGTGAAGTTATATTTTTACTAGTGAAGTCCAAATACATTTTCATCAGTAGATATATATTTCTACTAGCAATAATATAATTTAACCGATGGGCGGTAATATGCTACTCTGAAATAAAACGTAATTTGATAATTGCGAAACGTTCATTTGCTGTTCAAACCCAAACCTATCTTAATGAAAGCTCTAAAAACAAATATAGAGTTAGAACTTTCTTTATGTGAAGTCCAAAATACAAACTAAGCCAATTAATCTCATAGCGGAAGAAGTACAGACAGACGTATGTACTACTCGTAGTTTGTCTGCACTTGGATCTTACATATATATTTTAAAAATTTAATATGAGTGTTGATAAAATAATATTCAAACCGAATTTTGGTCAATAGAAGGGCGCAAAAACAATTATCACTTCTCAGAAGGCAAAAATTCACGACAAAAGCAATAAAATCGTGCCGGCGCCGTCGCAGTGGGAACGCTCGGTAACGAGCGTTCCCACTGCGACGGCGACGGCACGATTTTATTGCTTTTGGCGTGGATTTTTGACTTCTGAGAAGTGATAATTGTTTTCGCGCCCTCCTATTGACCAAAATTTGGTTTAGATGTGCTACAATAAATTTGTAATATTATTTTTAAAAGTCGTAGCACATCGTAGTCGTGAGCACTAAATAACCAAACGTTTCCACTGCGGCGGCACGATTTTTTTGCTTTTGATGTGGATTTTACACAGGGACGTAAATTGGGTGAGGGACAGGCATTTAATGAATTGAAATTTTAAAAAAACGACCAGGACTAGCCAACATTTGCCCCCTCTTGTAAAAACTGAAATGACGTCTCTGTGTACAACTGAAAACGATTAAAAATGAGATCAACCTGACTTGGTCACGAAAACGTTTAAATAACATTAACATTAAAACAAGTCATATAATGCACGTGTACCTGAACAAACTAAATTGTAATTTTTCAATAAATTTATTATCATAAAATAAGTTTTAAGATATCATTTTTAATATCTATATTTAGTCATTAACTTGTCCCTCAGAATTTGCGGCCATGTGGGATTTTCTTACCTACCTGCTCATGGGACGTTTCTGAATCATATTTTTACATTTTCCCTCTGACTTGTTACATTATTGGCAATCAGACTAATCGAAGAATTGAAACGCATACCGAAGTAAATAAGCGTTAATAATAAATTATGCCCGCAGCGAAACTCCAGAGCGGCGGTATTAAAACGAAGGTAGGCAAATATGTCGGAGATCGTATCTTGAGACATTTTAAAGTGATTCAAGATTTGTGATGCGCTCGAAAAGTGGGCACGGAGTTGGGGGGTGTCTGGGTTGTGGGTGGGTGGTAGGCATTCACTGCGAATGTGGGAGACTAACTCTAAAGTGGAGCGTACAAGAAGGGGATGTAGATACACATTTACGGCGGATTAGACACGAGCGAGTATACTTACACACACATACACTAAGGTATAAGGGAGGTGGGTGAGACCGGAGATGTTTCCATAGAGCAAATGAAGACCGAACGGTTTGAATGGCAGGTGTGTAAACAAAAGGTTCGATACTTTAATATAGAAATTTTTGCGAGAAGCTCGTGACGAGGTATCAGCAGGATGCTGGCGTTGAAACGAGAGAAAACGGTATTGGAAAATGGCGTGTGAACGATGGAAATTGCGGTTTTTTTGAGTTGGAAATTTTTTTATGAGGTGGAGGTAATTTTTTGATTTGAAACATCTTTCGGCATACTTTTATTTATAGATATATAAAATCATATATTTACAAACATTGTTAACATTGACTCTTATTTAAAAAAATGAAGAGAGTATTTGGTTGGTTATTCTTGTATTTTAAAGCTCATCTCTCTGGAGTGTAATACGATCTTGTGTAAATCCCCAGACGAACGAATAATATAAGGGTAACACTGACAGAATGTGTATATAGGGAAATATAAAAAAACATGCATTGTAAAGATCTATTATTAGACAAAACTACTATAACTTTCTTAACGTTTTCACTGCTGCGTTTACAAGGTGTAATTAAACACATGTTTTATTGATGTAGTTAACTAAATTTTCTAAAATTCAGATTTATTTTATATTAATATTAAAAGCACTCATTATAAAAAATACATATAATTAAAATTTAAAAATTATTGCATTTCTCTTAATTAGCATCTAATACAACACTCACTTTTTAAAGTACATACTAAGGCTTACTCTTACATTGATGGTATATGCAAATTTTATGTAATTATATAGAAACGATTGCTTTATTTGATGTGAGTTAATATCCAAACCTTCTACACTGATTAATACTTTCATTACAAATATACTTAATACTACAATATTGTTTTTGTGAATATAAGATTTGACTATTATATTACCCGCCCAAGCATTGAATATGTCTGACAATACAATTCAGGCCGCGTTTGTTCGCGGCAACTCCAAATTCAATTCGCGTCAAATTGAATTTTTAAGGAAAACAGGGAAATTGCGATACGATATGGGGGCGAAGAGGAAAATATGGAAAAGCGGCGCCATTCTTAAACCTCAAAAGCTTTCTCAATTTCGCGGCGTGGAAATCTCGAAACGATCCCGAGGACGACACTAATATCATTCCTACAGACATATATAAATACTTTTATATTTATATCTTTACACATCCAATTGTGGGAATGCCTCTTTCCTATGGTGTGCAACTAGACCACTTGAAAATGTCCGTTCTGGGTTTTAAAATTGAGGTTTTCACACCAGGGCCGGTTGATTTGTTACAAGCAAACACACTTTTGGCATATCCCACCGGACGATGCTTTCGAGTAAACCGAATTTGACACTCGGTTATATTGAAAGGAAATTACTATACATGTGTATGTTTAAAAAGCAAAAGCTTGAAGCGTATTTTAATTTATTAAATCTTCAATGATTTAACCTAATCGATATTATAGTTAAATAGTTTGAGAAACTATCGAACGCGCTGGCTTCGCTCCAATATGTTTTGATACAACTGTTTTTTTTATTGAATACATGAAAGCTGACGTAGCTCATTAGTTCGATTTTAATTAATCCTCAAGATCTAAATAAATTATTTTCAGGGAAGACTATTTAAAAGCAGATTTTTAGATAGAGAAACAATTTAAAAAATAAGTATAATATATGATCGCCAAGAAGACACCAAGGTATGACCTAAAAAGCAGTGAGCGATAAAATAATATCTGGTGAAAATCATCAGATTATTGACTATCCTATTCAACTCAGTAATTAGATTAAATTACTTTCCAACGCAAATGAAAGGTTGCTTAAATTAAAATTTTATTGAAATAGGAAAATGACTAAGAAAATAATTTTAAATAATTCTCAATATATAAATAATTTCGTATATTCCTCGTTTTTGGTTAAATATGAGTTAGTCAAAGATACAAGAATGGAATTATGAAGGAAATAAAACGTGATGATATATGTATGTATAATTCTAGAAACTGTCGAGACTTAACGATCCATTTTTACACACGAGGATTGAGCAGCTTATATTACAAAAACGCCGCAAAAACACAAGAGCAACGCATCACGCACATACATAGAACAGATATACTCTAGTCTGTGCGTGCATATCATGTTTCTTTTACATAAACAAAATTTCGTTTTCGTACATGTCAAGGGGTTACTAATTTATTACATTACTCAAAACAAGAAGAAAAATGTGCAAAATATACAAATAATCTCTGACCAGTTGCATTTTAAATTTGAGTGATTTGTTTGTGATTTTTTAACACCTTACATTTTATAATGGAAATATCTTATCAGTTAAGTAAAAAACCGGTAATAAAGGAACTTAATCTCTTACTAAATCATAAATTTGTTATTAAAAATAAACATTTTACAATAGAGCAATTGGTTGGCAAATTATATCAATGAAGACTTTTATTATAATAAAAATATTGTTAAAAAAAGGGTTGCTAAGGGTCAACAGTTTCTAGAATTATACATACATATCATCGTTACATTTTATTTGTTGTGGGTTGAATACCACATGAAATTAAGTTTCTTTATGTTGCTTTGATATATCGGCATCAGTGATTTTTATTTCTGATTGATAACCTCAGATTAGGTTTCTCTAATCTCAAGGGCTCACTTTTTAAATCGCTTCTGTGCGGGAACTAGAGTACGCTCGGGATAAGGATTCCGGTTTGTTATTGTGTGCGTGAACTGTGTGGCTCAAAACGATTTCGCTCAGAATATTAAATTTTTTTATTTAAAAAAAAATATATGTTTATTTAACATACATACATCTGAGCTAAGTTGGAAATTTCAACGGACAATTAAAAATATATTATATTATATAATCGAAGAAACTAGACATTGATGTCATTAATTAAATATTTGCAAAATTCAAAATTTTTCACTAGTCAAAAAAATAATGAAGTCTTTAGCTATTCTTCAAAAGCAAAAAGATATAAAATGGGGAAAGAAATTATTCGCAGATTGTTTAATGGCTCGACGACTCTATTAAATCATTAGAATCCATTGAATAAATTAAAAAATTATCATTGGCGCAACGATAAGAATAATATTTTTTTAAGCCTTACAGAGAATAGTGTAAAAAAACCAACAACGTACGGATTAATGGAAAAAATAATTAATATCCTTAAAAGAGAAAGCGAGATAACGAAGTACACGCTACATCGCTTCTCCCTCTCATATACATGTACACGCACACAATAACAAGCCGGCATTCTTATCCCGAGCGTACTCTACGCAAAACGCGCGGGAGTGTAGTCCTTGGAAATTTAGTCGCAATGGATCACTTTATGGAGGGAACAAAATTCGTTCTGCGTAAAAAAGTTTGACAAAAACAACGATTCTAATATAATTGCTCGGCGCTTTTTCGCCCTCAATACCAATTACACAGTGTGAATCAATGTTCCAGTGTTAATTTAATTAAATCGTGGCTCAGAAAGTTCTAGGAAACCGGTTCAATGCGAAATAAAAATAAATATTTTGTTATTTATTACTCTTTTAAATCGTTTTTGCAACAAATGTTTTTTTATCATATAATTTAATTACTATGCTCCAGTGAAAATAAAAATAAAATTTAACTATTTTTATTATAATAAAGTAAGTAAGAAACCACTACGTTGCTAATTAATTTTCTAGTAAATTTACTATTACATTGTGTAATCGTCTACTAAAACCCGAGAATGATGCATCATAATAACTGTGTATTAAATTTACATAAACAAATTAATATTTCGACTGTATGAAACCTACATATGGTTATATTGCTCCAACGTCAAACATCCCCAAGTAAAATTATATTGAAGAAATGGTTACGTTTGCTTGTGGAGAAGGAGAAACGTTATTTTTGAACGAGCACATCGAGCAAGGGGTATCGCCGTGCACATACACACTTACCCCATACCTCCCTCTAAAACCGGAATACCTTTTATTGTCGGCATCCTCGCGGGAGACAATAATAAAAGCCTCGCTGCCGTAATAATGAATGACAGCGGGATACGAAATACACTCCGGGGCGCAATGGATACGCTCGCGATCCAAATTTCGTAAGGTGCGAAAAGTGAATGATAACGAATATTTCGAGTCGTTGAATGATAAGCGCAGCAATTTGAAGTTATGGACTCATTCTGAGTCATATTCATATGAAATGGAAATAAAAAAAAATAGTTTGCAAATCCATTGGACTATGTGAGTATTTAGACCGTATACCATTATTTGGCGCACGTCTAAAAAACGTTCATTCGCAATGTTTTTATTTGGAATCTTTTTGTCCGCTCGGTTTTTTGTGTTCGCTTCCTACGAGCTGACAATGTTTGTGGGTTTTTTTAATAAGCTCCGAACTGTTTCGCGTCTCTCTATGTAAAAATAACAATTATATATTTTCATTGTGTTCATTTGAAGTATTATTTTAAAAAATAATTTACTTTAGTCAAAGCTTTCAGATGTTGTTAAACATGTTTGTGGTCAGAACAAAAATATAACCCTTAATATTATCGTGTAGCATATGTCTCTAGTTATCTAACCGCGAAGTTGCGAAGTATAAAAAGTGGCAAACGAATGTTTTGGTCCAAGACGATAGTTTTATTGAATATGCTACAAATAAATCAGAAGAGCACTTAAAAACAAATCTATAATTGTCAAAGATATAAACAAGAATTCAATTATTTCATAAGAATGTTATATACCCTATGGGGACCCGACAAAACCGCGCCGGACAATCCCGAGCCGACTAAGCCGCCCCGACATAGCCGCGCAATACAACACCGACATTGCCGCGACGATAAAGCCGCGCCGACATTGCCGCGCAAATCAAAATTATAAAATTGAATAAAATGAAAGAAAATGATTTTTTTAATTCTAATTATTTTGTTTTGTGGACAGCTCTATCAGTTGTGATTCGCTTTTTTAACAGTTGGTCATAGATTGGATGATGCTGGACAGTTACAAAATATACCGAAATGAAAATAAATCGATACAATATCATTGAAAAAAGGTTAGGTGGTTTGGTTCTACAGTGAAAGTCGGCGCGAGCGGTAGCGAGACGCCTCCCTTTTCCTATATATATTTGTAATTATTAATAAATAAAAACCATGTTATAAAATGAATTTTGTTTTGACTTTGCGTGGCTATGTCGGCGCGGCTATGACGGCGCGGCTTTGTCGGGTTGCCATACCCTATGACAATGGTTCCAAACTTTATTCAGCACAAAACACAATAACGCTCGTTACAACGGCGCCGACACGATTTTATTGCTTTTGACGTGAATTTTTGACTTCTGAGAAGTGATAATTATTTTTACACTCTCCTATTGACTGAAATTCGGTTTGAATACACTTTGGCCAATATTCTTATATCAAAAGTTCATTGTAATATCTGTAAAGATAGCGATAATATTTTAAAAACATAGTGTAATATCAAAATGCAGAGCATTTTGTCTGTCTATACTTCTTCTTCCGCTTATTTTCCCTTGAGAGTTGATTTGGTTTAGTTTGTATTTTGACCTAATAAAAGATTTAAAAATATAACTAGTTTTAAAACAATCATTAGGGGTTAGGGGAATTTTTAGATTGGGTTTGAACAGCAAATGACGTTTTGAAACTGTCAAATTGAGTTTCATAGACATTTAAAAGTAGCATATAATTTCACTAGCGCTTTCACTAACAGTTAAATTATATTTTCGCAAATAGAAATACATATCTACTTGTGGAAATCTATTTGGACTTCACCGAAAAATACACATTCACTATAACAATTATTTTAAAAATAGTGGCCAGATTTTAAAAATATCAAATAAAAACACTGAAATAAAAAAGGTCTTCTCAAAAATTTACGTATAAAATATTTTTACTAGTACATGCCAGATAAATTATATTTTCACTGGTAAAAATATATGTATATCAACAGGTGAAAATGTGTTCTGATATTATTTCACTGAAATGACATATTTTAAAAAATATTTTCGAGATAGATTCGAGACTTTAGATTTTCATTGAAGGATAACCCAATAATTTCTGGTTTGGAATCAGGGACGACATTTCAGCTTGTTCCAGGGGGGAGGGGGGTAAAAGTTAGCCAGTCAGTTGTCGTTTTTTTAATATTTAGATTTAGATATGTTAGTGTAAAAAATATCGAGAAAAATGTAAAACCAAGAATTCTTAATTCTCGAGAAATTTACTGATTTATTGAGAATTTTTATAAAGCATTTATTTTGTTAAGAAATAAGTTGTAAGAATATTTTTAGATATTTTACAATCGTTACATTTCGTTTATACCACTGCATAAGAAAAGGTGGGAACGTACCATTTAAAAAAAATATGTGTACTTTCTTAGAAGCTTATAAAAAAGGGTCAGGGTATTTGAATGGCAAAAATTTTTTTTTGTTTTTCTTAACTACTTTAGTTTATATAGAATACCTTAATATCAACTACTATAATTTATATAAAAACCTTACATTTGCTTTGATAATCTAATAACCATATGAATAATCAAATAAAAAAACTGCTGGGAATCGGCATATTGCAAAAATGTTTGGGAGCTTTCAACAGAGTAACTTAGGTCTCATTTTTTCAATAATCCAGGTAGGTATTTTATTTTTATTTTGTTCGAAATATAAAAAACGCAAAATAGCGACAACTGTTATTGACAATTTTCTCTACGCTTCTGGAATATATACGATAGCTCGAAAGTAGATCAATCCTTTTTGGACCTTCGATTATCTACGTCTATTATAACAAATCATGATCCTATTGAATTTTTTAATCTTCAACGATCATTCAGTTCTCTGTTATTCAATAATATACAGATATCTACGATAATATACTGTATTGTTATTATCACATACTATGAATTATAGGTTTTTTATTAATTAAAATTTCTCGAGAAATGAAAAATATCTCAAGAAACCAGAATGCCTAATTACAATCGTTTTGTCAAAGCCAGGGTCTGGGGGTTTTTCAGGGCCTCGGAAAATATTATTTGCGTTTTAGTTATGACATATGTATATGAAGAAAAAAACACTAATAAAAAATATTTGCAGGTGCAATTGATATTGAAGTGTCTAGTATAAAATATTTCTTTAATTACGTGAATGAACAATTTTTTAGAGTTACGTTTTTGAGAATGCTATCTGTGTTTGGGTAGAGGAAAAGTTGGATAAAACCTCCTAAGTGATAGAAATTTAGATCAAAAATGATATATATAATAATAGATACAAATCAAATTGCAGTAATTTAGAATATTGTTTATTTGTAGCAGAAACACTTATTAACACACCGATTGATACATCCAACACGAAAGAGCGACGGACAGAGTAGAATTGAGTGTGTGCTATGGACGAAAGCGGTCAACCCGGTGGGTAGTCCGGCAAACCGGCGAAAGACAATGGTCGCGGTTTCATTGTTCCGGAGGAGATCACAGACGACGGAGGCTGCCGGGGATGGAACAATGGCCGATGGAAGGTGGACGATGGGGTGGCTGCGGCCAGATTGATACCGCCAACATCGGAGCAAGATTGCTCTCCCGCGTTGACGACTGATTCTCTCGTTCGTTACCCCTCCGACGTAGACAATGGACTGCGGTCTCCATGGACGCTGGGATGGAAATAAAAACTGGCTCAAAATGTAGTACCACAGATGGGTTTTAATAGCCGCTTTCGTAAAATGATCGTGGCTGGGATGGTATTTGATTGGATGTTGGGTGCAGAATAAAGTGATTGGAAGAATCCGTTTTTGAACTAACAATCGTGCAGCATTGAACAAAAAATATAAATAAAGTGTATAAACTATTCCAGAATTAAATTATTTAGAATAACTTTTATAGACTTTTATTAATAGATTCAATGTTATATTGAATTGATGCAAAATTCGTAATATAACAATAAACCCTAATCTCCATACCAATTTCATTTGGTCTTCAGCCGTGTAACAACCACAAATTAAAAAAAATACTAATGGCCGAAAATGTATTTAGAACATTATATGCTATTTGGATTAAAAAAAAATTGTGCTGCTACTCGAACGTGTTTTATGTTAGAAAACTTTTATTTCAATCTGAAAGTTAATTTTACCAACATACTATACGGATTACTAGTTTATATCTATTCTGTAATAAATAAAACTTAAAACCATTCTACAATTTGAGTGAAAGAAAAAATAAAAATAAAATATATATTGCTGTTAAATGGCAATCTTATTGTAAAAATCAAAACATCCTTAGATGAGTTTTCTGCACTGAAACATTTTTTATAAGGATGAGATTAATAAATTGCTTAATAGTTAATTATTTAAAATTAATTAAATAAATATTGATACGTTAAAATTTTTACTACTTTTACATCAAACTGCACAATATTTTAACCCCAAAGATTTATATGTGAAGTTACACGCTGATTATGATTATGTTAATTTTTCCCTACAATGATTTATATAAGGTTCTCCTTTAGTATTCACTTTTCCATTTTCTATTTATATATTTATCAATTGATCTGATAACATTCTATACTGATTAAAAAAAATAAAAATCTACTTTTAGGTCAGTTTTAAATAACAACGATGCCCTTAAGGGTTAAATATAAAAATAGATAAACGCAACATATGTAACCAAATCGATACTGTCAAATAACACGTTTATTGTAAAAGAACATGACATAAAAAACACGTTTATTGTGAATAATTGGAAGGAAACACGAGATGACATGTCAAATAAATAATGATGTACTGCTATTATACAATGTTTCGACTAAGCTAATATCTGTGGGAGCATATTATTTCATATAATTAGAAATATCCAAATTATTCGACATATTTGTTAAACCATTATTGACAAATATGTCAAATATTAAAAAAAAATGTACAGTATACAAAGATTCCAATATAAAATCTATTTATATCTATGCTATTTTTTTTGTGAAATAAAACTTTTATTTGTGTAAGTATCTACTTTAACAAATCTTAAAAATCTCTCCTGGGTCTAGAGCGCACAATTGGAAGATGGCATTAAGCGAATACTAAGTAATTTATCACTGGCAATATTCGTCATTTAAGTGGATAGGTTCGCTGTGTTTGAGTGTTTGAGACAGGCATTGTTGGTCCCGGTGCCTGCCACCCTCTGCCCCATCCTCGAGTGGCCTCGAGGTACAACATTCTGAAATCTGTCCGCTTCAGACGTTTGTAATATGAAATTAATGTTGGTATTACGTTTACTTAAGACAATGAGAGTGGATTGCTTCAAGACGGCCGAGGCGAAGGAGGAAGGGTCGACTTGAGTTATGGTTAAGAGTCAGGGGGTATCCACCTACCTACCCACCTGAATGATCACAGCGTTTAATGTATAGCAAATAAATCCAAATGCTGTTTTTCCCGCTTTTGCAAAGTTATAAATCATGACGACAAGCCGGAAGAGAATAATTATAAAACGAACCCTTTTATAATATATTTGGGAGATTTACGACGCTCATAAATATCAAAAGTCTTCCTCTTTCTTTCGCTTAATTAACCCAGACTTTCGCGGGGAAGAACAGCAAAATATTAGAGCTGTATTATATTTTTAAAATCTTATAACGAGTCGTGCGTTCGTTTTTCCGTAGCTATAAACATAGTCATTATAAACGACGTTTCAAACGTCTGAAATCGTAGAACCTTGGTTGAAATAATGATGTCCTGTGTTTACAGCGTCCTTCCTTCGCGCGTGTTCTTCGTTTGAATTTTCATATGTATATAATATTAGATATGTGTGGTCGACCCAGAACAACAGGGTTCTATCTAACATATTTTTTTATTTAAGTTATATTATTAATAAAATATCTACAGTAACAGTGACAATATTTTCTTAAAAGCCTATTTTTTTATTTATTTATTGTAAATTTTCAGTTGCAACATAACATATTGATTCACTCGCGTAGGGCCCCGCACTACGTTAAATTAAAATTTATTAAAAACAGACATTAATAATATTTTCATTAAAAAAGTGACAGAGCCGACCTCGCGCTCCACCAAAACTCCATCGTCAATTTTTCAGGGCTCTTGGAATCTTTTGTGTAAAAGAAACAAGGGACAGAACAACTTGAATGTGTCGTTTCTATGAATCACTTTAAAGTTTGCCTCCGTCAACAAGGATGTTTTTGGCGATAGCTATGAGGAGCTGGGAAAAAATACGTGGCACGGTGCTTTTCTATTTTAGATGTGCACCAAAATTGTTTTTTTTTTATTACTTAAATGTATAATTATGTTTGCATAATGGCCATCATGGCGGATTGGAGAAACCTGTCAAGTCATAAAAGTCAGACTAATCTTCAAAATTAACTACCATGCCCAGATTTGTATGAACCAAATACGTCACTAGCATAATAGGACTACCAACCTTAAAGAAATGTTTGCTCTAATTATTTTAAATGAATGAAATAGCTTTTTATACGTATATTATCTTTTCAATTAAGTGAAGTGTCTTGAATTGAAAAAGTGTTTTGAATTTTACTACATTACGACATAAATATATTAAAGGGAAAATAATGTTAATACAGAGAGTAAAATTTGATATTTATAGTAAAGAAGAATATTCAACATATATGTTATTCGGTGCACCCTGTCGCTTTTAACTACCCGGGCAATCTACGAGTGATCAATTCCGACGCGAAACGAATTCATTGTCACCACACGTAATGGTTGAACATCGATTTTCCTCGTTCCCCGTGGACCGTGGAGCACCCTTCCGTCGCACAATTAGCGTGTGCCCTTGTTAGTAGTCCACTGGCACACTTCAACGATTTCAATTAGGTTCGATCCCCACTTTAATTAGGCGCACGCACACACATACGTCGGAACACTCGTGCAGCAATAGCTCCTCGCTTTTTAACCCTTGCATAATTTAACATGTCTATTCAAAAATCAATAACCATCCACACGTCGTGTCTGTCACTCAAAAGAACCAGTCAGGTTTAAAGATGAGCGGACTGGTAAAAGTTTTCCAAAGACGTCTCACTTTGCAGTTTCGCAGGCAAACACGGCCCCTTGAGTTCGGGCGGGGGTGGGTTTTAGCCCCCCCGAGGGGTGTTCCAAACACTCCCCGAGACATAAAACAAGCAGTTGTTTAAAAACAATTAAAAGCGAATAAAATCTGCCGCAAGGCGTTCTGCAGATGTCTGCGCTGGGAATTAATTTGTTCCAGAAGGGATGACAAAAGTTTCGCCGCAAAGGTAACACGACTTGCTCTTTAAGCACAGTGATTGCGGATCTTTACAAATAATACTATTTTAAACACGTGGTAGTATTATTTGCTTTATTGGAATACTTCTATGCATGTGTGTGAATTAAAATAAGTCATGTTTTACTGATGGATTTATGTATAAACGAGAGTAAACTTAACTTTTTTTGTAATAATCGATGAATAGTACCACACGTGTGATAAAAATATCATATTTACAAAATATAATTATTTATACAAAAATGTGTCTTAACCACATGTAGCGCTTAATAACGGAATGAGTCGTTATTATAACTTAGTTAGTTTCAGAGCGCCACAGATAATCGCCTTTGTGTAGAGGTCTATATCACAATCTCTCAGATCTCTAAATAAAATGCCAATCATATTATAAGCTGCTCTATACCGTCGTTGAAACTCAATTTGAAAGTTGCGAAACGTTCATTTCCTGTTCAAACCAAACCTAACCTAACCAACTTGACATAATGAAAGTTATAAAATGCACTATAGTTTCACAACTGGCAAATTGAGTTTCAAAAACAGTTTAGAATAGCATTTAATTTCACTAGCGCCTATCAGTTTAATAATATTTTGAAAACAGTTGTAGGACGACACATCACCTGTTAAGGCCAAAATGTTCCAACGCCTGTTAAGGCCAAAATGTATCATCCGCGCAATGAATACATACATTTTCACTGATATTGACCAGTGGGATTATATTTATACTAGTGAAGGTCGGCAAACCGTGGTAATTTAGCTGAAAATGAGTAAAAAAATTGGAGGTAATGGATCAATTGAGACTTTATAGGTATTATTTTGTGCCAAAGGAGCACTAAGTTGAAAAACTTTTCAACTTAGTACAAATAAAGGAACACTTTGTAGATTTCAAGAGCTGCAAATACTTTTAAAACTGTGCACGAGGACGCGATAAAAATCCACTGCTTTTGCAACAACTTATTTATTTTACACTAATAAAATAACAAAGCACAGGAATCAACTAATCCCCTAAGACAGTATTTAAATTGCTTTGATATTAAAAAGTCGAAATTTTGATGTTCTTGTGTCAAAAATAAAACAATATCATTTCAAAAAAAAAAATCTTTTCAACTCGAGAGGTGTTTTCAAACATAATGGGCAAATATTGGCAATAGTTTGATAATTATTAATATGTGATTATGATGACTACTTATATTGACGATAGTATTTCGCTATAAATACAAACATGGCGAGTCTCACTCACCCTTTGGCCGAGGCTAAAGCTTTACGGTCGAGTGGTTTATATGAAATATTAATAAACAAGTTGCATGGGGTTGCATGGGGCTGTAACCCTAATTCTTGATAACACACCCTAACACGTTCAAGAGTTGAGAGGTACTTATACAGAGGCATCAATTGAATCGTTTTCAATATCGAAGCACTTAATCACCTGACTAAATAATTATTATGTGAAAAATAATGTTTAAAATTTATATTTATAAAACATTTTCTGATTTGTGTTGTGGTTGATGCTTTAGTTTTAGTTAATAATATCGCAACTTATCATATCTCGCGGTTTGCCCTTTATTACTGGTGTCACAGACGAGTTCGTTTGCAAAGGGTGGTTCGCAAAACAAGAATAGGGGAGGGTTGAATCAAGGGTGTGACGTTCAAACACAGACGGACATATCTCTCTCGTCGTCATAACGCCGTGACATGTCACGCTCCTATCGATAAATAGATCATAAATTATAATACAAATTAAGTAACCAGAAAATCACCAATTGGTGAAGTTTATTTATTATTATAAATACAATTATTACAATGTTGCGAGCGACTAACGTTCCTGTCGCAGTACTACAACGTTTGAGATTCTGAGCTGAAACCGAATCTAAAGTTCTAAGTGGAATGTGCTTTTTCGGGAGATTTAGTGTGGTTCTGCTTGGTGCGAGTTTGGCTCAACTCTCATTTATTCCAAGTCGAAAGCGAAGTTGTGGTTATGTATCAAGTTCTGACTAAAATATCTGAAAATAGTAAAATCATGAGGGAAGTAATTCAATGATCGACTTTCAGTTCTCGATTGTTTGGCCAATGCATATCGTATAATACAAATCTTGCTAATTAGTGAAATTGCCAATAGTGTAATTCTATGGATTGTATGATACTGAATACCTATCGGCGGAGATGTGCTACGCGCTTCATTGTTTGTAACACCGACGCTCAATACAATACATTGTCGGGTCCATTTTACAAGTGCTTTGACTGTTAATAGACATCCGTTTATGCAATCGTTTGTATAAAAGTTTTTTAATAAAAGGCTTAAAGAATAAATTGATACACAAAGTTACAGGTTGATCTATGCGAAAACAAAATAACTTCCAATACATGGTTTTAAACGCCTAATTATCAAATTAAAAAAAAAATATTTACTGAGCGATTAATTAAAAAACAGAATTAATAAAAATAATATTGCGTATTATAAAATAAGACCTGATTAATAAATTGTCTCTAATATACAAAATTAAATTGTTGATGTTCTTTTAGTTATAATTTTATTACAAAAATATTTTTGACCATATCCTGATACAAATCTTCTGTTTAGAATTGTATTTTAAAGTTACATAATTTATTATTACTTTGATTCAGAATATGTCAAGTCTTTCAAGTATATGCGTATTAAAATAAGATTACCAGATTACAAAAAAAATCGTGTAAAAACTCAGATTAAACTGCATGAGCAATGGAAGAGGTTCAAGATGTAGGTCAAATGCAATAAGTGAGAGTAAGCTTTTGCGTTTGTACATCGCTACGCTACACGTGTGGAACCAAATACATATGATTTGCAGCGTGTAAATCATTATTTACGACTAAATATGACATAAATTTAGCTACCGAGTGCATTAACTATTATATAAACTGTCATTATTTTTTCCTATATTAAGTCAAACGAAATATTTTATTAGAAATCATTTCAATGTTTCATGTATTGTCCGCCTTTTGGTGTTTCACCATGACTTAAAAATATAATATATATCTTTACTATTCATTAGTATTATGATGACGATGGCACGATTTTATATTTTTATTTTAAGTAGTGATAGAAGTATATTCAAACCGAATTTTGCTCAATATGAGGGCGCAAAAACAATTATCACTTCTCTGAAGTCAAAAATTCACGTCAAAAGCTATAAAATCATGTCGGCGCCGTCGCAACGCTTTATTTTAACGCTGCGAACGCTTTATTTTAACGATTTTATTGCTTTTGGTGTAGATTTTTGACTTCAGAATAGTGATAATTGTTTTTTCGCTTTTCTATTGGTCAAAATTCAGTTTTGATGTACTTCTTAAGAATCATAATATGCTATCGTCGCCATCGTAGTGTGAATGATGGAGCATTCCCACTGCGACGGCGACGGCACGGTTTTATTACTTTCGAAATATTTGATTTGGAGTATGTAAAAAAATGCTTTTTTCTTAACTGCGTAAATTGAAAGTTTACTTGTGAAAGTGTACTTCAGTGTATCAGTAGTACAGTAATAAAGATGAAGTATTTGAATGCTACTCCCCTTTAGGATAAGCAATGGAATTTCAGTTGATGTGAAATCGAAGATGATTACTCTGGTTACTTCATTTGTTGCGTATAAGTGGGTTATGCAGATTTTTTTAAATTTATTTGATCTTCTTGAACTCAGAAACAGATATTATAACAAATCTTAGTTAGAAGATCTATTTATTTTTTGCAAGAATTATTTTATCTTAGCAAATCTACTAACAAATTGTACCGTAACGCGTTTCGGTCGTGGAAAAATGTACCGGAACAACCGAAAAAATTAATAATGTCAACTTTCATGCAAATCGAGTTATCTACTTATTCACGTCCACTACTGATATATGGTTCATATATATTGTATATATTTTTATAATATAATCAAGCATACAATTATTCGAGTTACATTAATTTTAAAACTAAACAATACTATTATTTTTATACATTATAAACTCTTTTTATAGATATCAATTATATTTTTAAATTATTATTTTTTTTAAATAATTTTAAAATATATTAGATAATACGTAATTAGTAAATTATACAGTAAAAATTAAATAATTAAAATTAAAAATCCTGAAGGTGAATATAGGTGCAGCATAGAATGAATATAAACATATAAAAAAATCTTTAAATTTATTTTATACTGTATTTGTGACTTTATAAGAATTAATTCAACATTTAAAGGGTTAATACTACTGCTTTGGTTTAAAACTAATGTATATTTTCAAACTCTTTTTATTAGGTCTATTAAATGGTATTAAAATTATTAAAAAATAGTTTTTTTAGACGATGGAAATCGTATTGTATCAAACTAACTTAATAGTGTTCTCATTAATTAAACTGTTTAAACTGAAATAATCCAAAAAACTGTCATAAAAAAATTGTCTTTCTTTCCACATAACACATCATTCATATATGCTATACTACACAATCGAAATATTTTTTTTCAATCACCTTTGAATCGATTTTATTCTAATTTATATGAAAGCACACACATTCATTGGTAAAAATGTAAATCGTCACACCCACACTGGTTTTATGGATGTATGTGGATATAATGGAGCACCCCCGCTGTCAACGCGGCCACATTTAAAATAAAGGGCGTTCATTTTTTTCACGTTTCGCCGAGGGGGTGATATTTACGCCTTCGTCGGTGAGTGGCCCCCGTAGATCACCCCACATCTCCCCGAAATCACGCAAAAAAATCACCAAAAACTTTCTACCAAAAAATTCCAACCGGTTCAATTAACACATCCATCATCGGCGCAAAGTTACGCTAGCGATATGCCAAATCAAATCATGTACTCGCTACGAAATATGACTATAAAAAATATATACATCCCCCTTTTTGTCTCAATTAATTTTAGTCTGAAAAATGCTGGACTCATAAAATACTTCTTATACATAATTCAAGTCGAATCCCTTCCAAGAAGCAATCCCTCCTAACGACTACTTGTTAACGCGTATCGCATTACGCCGCTTAATTTTTTCTGAAATATTTACACAAAACACGTTGACATTTCTCCACGATCTATTTCAGTTCGATATGGCGGTCGGCGGAAACAGAAGAACCCAAAATATCGAGAGGCGTTCACTTTGCGCACTCTAAATGCGAAAAAACGGGGGAAATAACCTTTGTTTTAACGACTTACATATTTTTATATATACACCCACAATAAAACCCCCTTCGAAAAATCTTCTCCCTATTCATTTCCATACACTTACTCCAAAATCACTCAAATATACGCACTCGTAATAATGTGGATCTCCCCCTCGATATGGCGCGAAGATTGCGCGTTACAGCATAATTTACCTCTATCGATTACAAATAACTTGTATGAACGAATTGTTGTCAGTTTAACAACATTATATTTTTAAACAATAAAACCGTCACATCTTAAAACAAGTCATTTTAAGATTACTTTTATCAACGTCCCATAAACCGTAATTTTCTCTTTAAACGATGAGAAAATAATTGTTATTATTTATTGTACCACAAAATCCCCATTTTTAAAAATATTAAGCAACATTATTATATTCAAATAAGACATAAAATGCGAGTTTTATTACAAATCTACAAATAGTTTGTAACCATTATTTATCCGGGTCAAGGTGTGGTTGTTTTATTATTGTGCACATTTGCGAATGCTTCCCCTTAAAATCTGCTAATTTTCTGTTGCGATATTCTTTTCTAGCTTTTTCAAAGGAGCTAAAAAATTCTCCCCTTCTCTTTTTACTGAAATAAGCGCAGATTAGCGGGTGTTTGGGGTTTATAACTATTTATTCGAAAGGTTATTACAATCACGCGCGCGGAAACGACTAACGATCACTGAACGCCTTTCCATCATCGCATCACCCCCGCAAAACCCCTCAGTAGCTCACACCCTCGAGAACTGTCATATTTGCTTTTCCTAATCTCGAATCATAGATGTCACAAACAAATGTCACCATGCAATAAGCTATGATCCAATTTGATTTCGATTCCGAACGCGTGTTTATTCTTCAACGTTACCACAAAATAATAAAAATATTTTGTACATAAAAAAATGTACATGCCAATGGCCGAATATTTAGACCAAAACTCGCCCATGGTTAATTAAGAGTATAATGCACAGTGACAGGTCGAAGCAAAAAATAATCAACCGTGATGCGTGTTTTATTACTGAAAATTCGCACATGTCACCGGTGATTCATCATATTTTCACATTCTATAGAAATGCGAACATTCGTTGTACATTTTTTTATTTTAACCTTTGTGAATATATTTTATAGGTTATATTATTTTAATGAATAGAAAGTATAGCCAATCTAAGTAGCAAATATTATTTCATATGCCCAGTCATAACGCAACAATATTCGACCATAAAAATAAATTTTAATGTATATTATAATTTCATTATGGCGTTGATTTTTCTCGCTCTCGTCCCCCGTCGCTTTCTCCGAGGATTATTGCAAAAATATGTCGCTGCCTCAAAGTAGGAATTAATAAACTGGAGAGGGAATTCTTAATGACACCGCCATTTAGTGCTTCCCCATTTACGGCCGCCCGCGAAACTTTCCTCCCTTCGGTTTCATTTTCACATTTTTCATCTTTTAAAAACTTTTGTTCGGTCTGGTACGCTGAAAAATTGAATCATCTCGACAGCGTTGCCTTGTTTTTTTATGTGCCCACGTTCGTCTATTATATTTTTATTCCCACCACTATTCTTTTTCTAGCTTTATTTTGCTAAGATTGGCGTTGATATAATTGCATGATGAAAAAAATGTTGGTTAGCAGTACGAGATTTGATTAAGCTAAAAATCCTATTCTTAAAATCATAACTGGATATTTCAAAGTAAAAATAAAGAAAATCCATGTAATATTTTACGTAGTATATCCCTATATTTTATTTTTTACGTGCATAATTTCTAAAAGCCTAATACTTTTGTTACTTAAATAATTCTCAAATGGTTCACTAAAACAGACATTAAACAACTATATAATCGTCTTCAGTTTCACATCAACTGAAATTCCATTGCTTATCCAAAAGGGGAGTAGCGTTCAAATACTTCATTTTTATTACTACACTACTGATAAGTACACTAAACTTTCAATTTACGTCGCAGTTAAGAAAAAAAAGCATTTTTTTACATACTCTAAATCAAATATTTCAAAAGTAATAAAACCGTGCCGTCGCGATGATAGCATATTACAATTTTTAAGAAGTACGTCAAAACCGAATTTTGCTTTTGACGTAAATTTTTGTCTTCAGAAAAGTGATAATTGTTTTTGCGCCCTCTTATTGACCAAAATTCAGTGTGAATATATTTTGATTAATACTATCATGTGAAAAGTCCGTAGTAATCTCGATAAGAATAGTTATGATATTTTTAAAACATAGTGTAATATCGAAATGAATCAATATGCGGGGTGAGCACAAAAATAAGTACGTCTGTACTTCTTTTTGTGCTTATTTACCCACAACCTAAGCCAACTCATCTTGGTTTAGGTTGTGTTTTGGGTTTGCGAAGTTGGATTTGGCTAATTCGTATAGGTTAGGTTTGGGTTTCAACAGAAAATGGACGTTTCGCATCTGCTAAATTGAGTTTCATAGACATTTTAGTGCAGCGAATAATTTCATTATCTATCTATCGAAATATATATCTACTGGAGAAAATGTATTTGTACTTCACTAGTGAAAATATAACTTTAATGAAAGTTCACATTCACTGTAACATGTATACATACATCGCATGTAAATAAATAAATAATGAAGAATATGAAAATACATATGAAAAAGTTAAAATCGTATAATTTTACTCGCACCTCCCAGATAAATTATATTTTCACTGAAAAAAATATATATCTACCGTCGAAAATGTATTCCGATATGACTTCACTGAAATGACATTTTGAGACTGTATTTTTTAAATATTCTTTGAGAGATAACCCGAGAATTACTGATTATCCGGGACGTCATTTCAGCTTTTTCCATGGAGAGGGGGGGGAGGTGGGACAAAAGTTGGCAAGTCAGTTGTCGCTTTTTTTTTATTTCGATTTCATTAAGATTTATAGTATTTCATTAAATGACAAGAAGTTTTCTGGCCAAATTCAAGGGCGGGTGCTCCCACCTGCTTCCCCCCCCCCAAATTACGTCCCTAGCTCTTCATAAGGGTGATAAC
Organism: Plectrocnemia conspersa; assembly: GCF_051122295.1. Classification (NCBI taxonomy): domain Eukaryota; kingdom Metazoa; phylum Arthropoda; class Insecta; order Trichoptera; family Polycentropodidae; genus Plectrocnemia; species Plectrocnemia conspersa. Next base: position 21,934,042 of record NW_028277165.1, read on the forward strand.
ATGCGTACATCCTTTTTAATATTGGATTGTATTATTCTAATTGATAGTCTTACAAATTTTTCACATGCTGACTTTTCATTTCTCTATTAAAACTATTGTACCTTCAAATATATGTACTTCAATAAAATCAGATTGTCTAAAAACGATGATTTTTAGAATATTGAAAACATTTTATTTCTCTAGAATGTTTTTATTTTTTTAATTAGTTGCCAGTTTAAACAATTTTAATGGCAAGACAATTATATGGTTAAATTTTCAGAAAATCTGATTCAATAAAACGGAAAATCTTGTATTATCTAACAACATTATATACAGAGGGTGGTTTTGAGATCAACTGTCGATGTCTTTGCGTTTAAGAGAGAGAGAGAGAGAGAAAGAAAATTGATACACTATCCTTACCGAGGAGTAGAAATTTTAGATCGAACCGAATTCGATCAACCGCGTTTCGGAGCCGGCGCCGAACCTAAAAGTTTGCTCGGTTCGGCGTATTGTTACACGTTTGAACTAAACGGAGCAGGAAATGAAAACTTCTGCGGAGCATGTCAACGATAAAACAGTGTTACACGTCCGCCTCTACGAATTTAATGTCGAAATGTTTCCGTGAGATTCGAACGATCGCCATTTAACGTTATAGATTTCGACGATCGAGCGACAGCCCCTTTCTCCTGCGGTGCTAATTCGCGCCCGTAATGTTTAATATGTCACCGCATGTTCGACCTTTGGGGTCCGTAATTCAATTATCCCCGAAAATGGGGGGCCACGATCGGCACCGAGTATCGTTGCCAACGTGACTACATTTCATAACTTACACGCGTTGCGGCGTTAACACATTCGACACGTAATGTCGTTACACATATTAATATTTCATTTCGGATCGAGTTACGTTTATATATTATAATTGGAATTATACGGGGATGTCGCCCGAAGGAGTAACGATTGGAGCAGATTAACGATGGAAGCTTCTATCAAAGTTATAATTCATATTTCATTCCATGTTTTGTATGTGAATTCGATCGAGGGGCAAAAGCAGCAATAGTGGTAGAAAAAATATGGAAAGTTTATGGGGAGAAGAAATTTTGGATAAGTCAATGCAGACGGTGGTTTCAGATCGGACTTGTTGATTTTTTTAACTCTAACATTTAACTCTAATCCATTCGTCAGCAGGTAAATAATATTGTTAATCTCTTCAAATATGTGCATACAATGGGTTCACACGAATCAAGCAAAAATAAACTACAATAAAGAACAAGTTTAAAGCCATATTTAAGACGGATCAAAGTTTGATTGGAAAATAATGTGACACTACCATTATCTTCAGACATTTCCCATTATTACTACCTGTTCTGAAAAACTCAGAAATACGCTGGAAGGATACTTTCGCTTTTTAGAACAAAAATTAGTAAATGTGAAAAAAATATGATTTCATTTTTAGATGTATACACGTTAATATAAAAAGTAAAAAAATGGTTTCTCCTTAGAGTAATAATAACATTTTTATCATCTCTCAAATTAACTAATAACCCATGGCAGCAAATTCAAAATAAAGAAATTGTTGATAACAATAGCTTACAAATTTAAAAAAAAATCTGACCCATATCATTTAAGTCATTTCTTATATGAAATTGCGCGTCAAAAATAAAGAAACTAGAACAGTTTTCAAGATATTGATAAATTTCCGTATTTTCCATTCTAATAAAAGCGTTTTTACTAAATTGAAAATATTTCCACTTATAGTTAGCCGATTGAAAAGTATTTTACATCAAATTAAAAGAAATTAAATTTTCTATTAACCCTTAATACAATACTTTCGAATCAGAATATTTGTATAGGCACTATATGAATTCATCGACGAATTTGGATCATTTTTAGCAAAATTTTACTGTAAATTGTACTGTAGATTATACAAAGAATTTTTTTGTAGTCTCAGTTTCTTGAAACATTAAAGACAAATATGTCCTTAAATATTATTTTTTTCACTCTCATTTCTTTTTCGATAATCTTGGCGATGAAAGTGATGAGCTCGGTGAACGTTTTCACCTTGGAATGTCGCTTTTAAGGATTTTTGGATGAAGCGATAATGGGTGACTTATTGGTTTTTCACTCGAGAAACTGACACACAAGACTAAAAAAATCGAAAAAAAAACATTTTTGCTACCATTTAGAATTAATATAAATAATATTATAAGCAATAAAGTCAAGATAATCATGAAAATAGGTAAAAATTAAATTTCTGTATTTTTACTCAAATGCTTATAACTTCTATATTTCACAACTGATTTTGATAAACAGTCGCTTATTTTCTTTTTAATAGATTGAGCTTTAACATTTATAAGAAAAAATAAGTCGGGACTATTTTTTTCCTTTGTATTATTCACAGTACATTAAAAAAATGTGATATTTTGCTGTATATTATATAAAATGGTAGATAAATTCATAAATATTGCCTAAAAAAATAATCTAATTGAAAAGTGCTGTATAAAATTTAGTTTCCTTTGATTTAATATAAATTATTTTGCAATCAGTAAACTAGAACCGGAGATGTTTGCAATTAAGTAAAAACAAAAATAAGTAAATTTAGCAATATTTCAAAAACTCTTTTACTTTCCTATTTTTTGACTTCATTTTCGGACTTAGCACGCAATTTTACATATGGAATGTCGAACATCATGGTTCAAAATCGCTACACACTAGTAAAATGAATTGACGAAGCAGCGCAAATTCTTATTACGTTGTTTGTAATAAATTGTCATTTTTTCTTAGAAAAAAATTTAGCCAAGTAGCGCAAAATTTCCTAAATGTTTGCTCGTAATAAAATTTACAAATTTGAAGGATAAACAAATAGTCTATAATCAAAAATAATTTTATTTAACATTACTTTTATATAAATAATATTTACTAATTTGGCTCTAAACCTAAAATAAAAATTTATTATAGTATTTTAAAAATATGAGATAAATATATTACAAATAAATCTGTGCCAACAAATAATTTTAATTTATAAATACTACTACATAGTAATAAAATTATGTGAGAGAGATAAAAAACTTATCTAATTTGCATTAGATGTAAAATAGACGTTTATATATATTACTAGATTGCTAAAACAATTATTTAATTTTTATTAATATAAAAGAAAAAAATATAATTTCCAATATTTTACTAATAGGTAAAAATAATAAAAGTTGTTTCTGTATATTAAAAAAGCTATCGATTTTCTTACCATTTTTCAAAAATGATGTAAATTTAAAAAAACTTGTATGAAAAAGTTAATGTTTCGCTCTATTCTAATTTCTAAATGTACAGAAACCATGACAATTATACTGCTACAAAAATATACCTTTTTAAATATAATGAAAAACAGAATTTTATCATTATTGACTTATGGCACATAGTTTTTAAATCGTTAAATTAAAATTGTATAAATATTATATTCATGGCTCTATAAAGGAGAAAAAGTAAAATTTTCTTAATATTTGCTTAATTTTTTTTTATTAACGTATACACACAAAAACTACGGCTGTAAAAATCATGTAGATTTTTCCATTTGAAATGATAGTTATTGCTTATAGAATACAGCTGAATTTCATTAGAATTGAGTTATAATAAAAAAAAAATACTCTAAAATCAATTTATTTAATTTGTGTGTGCTTGTCATATTTATATAAATGAATCTTTCATCTTTAATTAATGTGTTGTAATAATAAAAAATGGTTTTAAAAATCTAAATTATCAATTGTAATTTAATGAAACGGCGTTTAAAATTAGCAAAAGCGTCTAAACCGAGAGAACCGTCGCACGCGTATGTTCGAGGACGGGAAGGTCAGGGGAGATAAACAGAGGGCGGGGGTCGCGACCCCGAAGCCAACAGGTTGCCGACGGGCCGCGACCCTCCTTCGCCTCCTCTTTGTTCGGCTTCCGCCGTCGTATTTTCAATATCCGCGCAGACGAAGGAAAAGCTTCGCGTCCCATTTCCTCCGGCGTAAATTAAATAAATTAATTTACCTCGAATTATGTCGTCCCGATGCAGCGAGCGTATCGATCCGATGTAGCGATCGCATCTACGACGGTTGAAAAAGTTTCGCTTATGTCCAAACGGCGAAATGAGAACTGTCAAGTTGAGGCGCGCGAAATTCAAATTCGGCAAGTTCTGTTGCGTATCGATTCGAACGGCGTGCGGTGGCACGTTGCAACCCCGCGACAGCTGACGAACAAATGTGATGATAATCGGCGGCGTCCCGCGGGGGCGCGGTGGCGCGGCGGCGAAGAGGGCGCCGCGGCGCGGGGGAGGGCGCGCGAAGGGGAGATGCACCTGAATGCGTCTCGAATGCACAGCCCCCGTTCCAAAATTGCGCGACCTCCGAATATAACAAGTGAGGGTTTGAAAAATAAAAACTTAAGCCTTACTAGAGATGTTGTACTTTTGATTAATTATTAAAAAAAAAACAATTGAAATGACCAAATGAACCATATAATATTATTGTTTTTTCATATTGATTTTTGTTTTTAGCAACCGAAAATTAATAGGAATTCGTAAGTAAACGACCGCCATTTTTAATTTTCGCATAGGTCTAAATTTATTTTTATTTTTATCAGGCTATTACGCCAAATTAAACGTTTTATGTAATACAGCAATGTCAGGTTTGCTACATACATTTACATTACACCCATTGTAGTGTTAAATCTTTTAGCTGTATTTAATTATTATTTTAACCATTTTAGTTATATTTCGATATTAATTATAGCTTTTAATGTCGCAACTTTGAAAACAGATCAATGCAATTTCTTAGTCTTATCAGTCTAAAATAATAAGTTTTGGATATATATAAAATATAAGGTTTTTTCAGACATAATAACTGTCGTAGTTTTAATTTAATTTCAAGCAAACTAATTTTAAGAATTGATCTTGATTTCTTGATTATATCAAAATGACAACTATATAAAAGCTATAAAAAATCGCAACTCCGTTAATAAAATTGTTAAAGAAAAATGTAGAGTTCAAAAATGTTCTATAACAGATTCTAAATTTAAAATAAAAATGAATTCATTATTCTCTTACATACAGCAATTTACTCGATTTTTGTAACCAGTGCCAGGCAAAATGCAAAACGATTTTAACAATCGTCAAATTTCACAAGAATCCGCGACTTAATGGCTATTTAAATACATCATAAATTATTTATATATTATTAATTGAATTTACAGCACTCCAAAATCATAAACAGTAATTAATATACGCCCATTAATTAGTCTGGATTCCAATCTTTATTTATTTATTGCCACTTTGCTTAATCATTTAATGCATCAAAATAAACCGTTTGTAAAATAATGAACAATCAGTTAAGAGTTATACAAATATAAAATTATGAACAAAATAAATACATCGATTTTATAAATAAAGTTGTGTCCAATATAAGTTCTTTTAAAATTATACAAACAATAGACCAAATGATTGCATTAAAATGCTCCCATGTACCAAAATTCTTAGCATAATAAAATTGATAAAAAATTTGACAAAAACTTATATTTATAGCTGAGGCCCACAATTTATAGGATCAATATGTGTGCTTATACAATATTTAAATGTATATGTTTTTTCATAATCTTATTTATGTTTAAATGTGCTGTTGTTATTATCACGTATAAAAAACCGCGAAGACGTATAAGAATATATAAGCAAAAATTTAAATTAGAGTTTCATTTATATATTTTATTCAATTAAAGGGTATATGTATGTATGTTATAACAACGATTGATTATCACAACATAGATTTTCGTAGCTTTTTCTAATCACCTATTATTTACATACAAACTTCATGTAATGGGTGATATTTTTAACTAAAGCTTCTCATGCAAAAGTGGAAGAAAACTCATTGAAACCACTTAATGAATATCACATTTATATAAACAAAAAAATGTTTTTATTGTGTATAGGAGTGTATATTTTACAGTGAATGTGTATTTTTCAGTTAAATTATATTTTTACTAGTAGAAATATAGTTTTACTACTAGGCCAATGGAACTGTATCAAACGATTGATTTATAATTTTAAAACTGTTTTGTAACACGTACGTTCAGAACATTTTGGTCGTAACAGGTGATGTGTCGCCCTAATGTTGTTAAAACGCAATTTGACAGTTGCGAAGCGAACAGAATCAATATGCTGTTCATACATTAACTTAAAATAAACGAATAAACCAAACCTAACCCAATGAAAGTTCTAAAACTAACTGTAGTTTTTTAACTTCCATTAGGTTAAAACGTTTAGGTTAGGTTTGGCTTTGACAGTTTGGCCTTAATAGGTGATGTGTCACCTTACGACCATAATATTTTTTTCTATAAAATTCAGTGGTGATTTATAATTTTAATTAAAAAAAACATTGGTAATATTTAAATAGTTAGGAAAAAAATTAAAATCAAATTTATCGAAAAAAGCACTATTTTGATTATTATTTGACATCAATAATTCGGATTGAGTTTTTTTTTTAATAATTTAATCGACACAAAGAGCACGAAAATAAACGTTTTATGCCTGTCGAATGACAATATAGAACAGCATATAATTGCACTAGCACATATAAGTGAAATTATATTTTCACTAGTAGACATTTATGTCTACCGGTGAAAATGTAACAAAAACTTCCGTGTCAGTGAAAATATATTTTCACTTGTAATGCACTATGTTTTATTGTTGATCAAAATTAATTTATGATACAAAATTTATGATACAAAAATTCAAAAGAATCAATATATTAGGACTAATATATATTTTTCGTAACAGGAAAAAATTGAGCTTAAATTTGAAAGTCGTCTCACTTTTATGAGTGTATATAATACTAACATTTCAAATCAGAGTAAATTGATAATAAGATAAAAACATCAATATAAAATATGAAAATTCATATTTATTGCACATTAGATTATTGTTTTATACATTCAGGTTGAGTCCTTAGTTAAATGTTTACTTCGCACTAAAAATTACAAAGGATCAATGTATTACAATTGTAAATCCAGCAAATGTAAAGTTCATATTAAAAAAAACATCTAAACCTAACGATAGCAATGCAAAATATTAAGGCGTTGTTTGAAGCTACAATACAAAAATAAAATAAAATCCCTCGTATTTAACTTTTCACGAAAAGTGTTTTGTAGCATTATTCACCTTTAAATTTTATTGGCAACTACTTACCAATGCCAACACTCATGCAAGCGTTAAATATATGATTTGATGAAAATTAACCCTGTGTAAAGAATGTAATCACTATTGTTTTGTTTTCATATATATAATGAAATTAACTAATTTCTACTCAAAGTCATCTATAATATATATGTAAAAACGCATAGCTATTATATATTACATATCCACAAGTAATTATTACGTTTTTATCAATATTTTCCGAGATGTTTTCCCTTAAAAGGAAAACCCTCCCCATTAGAAAGGCGGCTGAATAACCCATTTTAGTTAGTACACAGCTCTAAATTGTAAAACAACATTTCAGCGATTTGTCTGTGCTGAAAAATGAACAAAAAGGCTGTGGCCAGTACCCCCTCCCTGTAGCCGCGGCGGCCAATCAGGAGAGGGTGGGCGGGGCCCGCGACGCTACCCCCACCCCTCGGCCACTCAAGAAGATAAGCTAATCGGATTACGACCACCATGGTTGGGAAAATCTTTCAACGTACATGCTCAAAATGTATATTTTTACACTCATTGTATTATCGACGAGTGTGGATTATTTTATTATTCATTATACCGACACCCGCGAGATTTTTCCACCCTCCAGTAAGCTTTTGTCGGGGTGGTTTTATTGTTGCGCGGTAATGAATTCGCAGAAACGAACTTTTAGCGATTACCTGATTTAATTACCGAACGAATTTCATGCGAATTTTGTTTTAACAATTTTATTATTTAAGAGTTTTTTGTTGAATCAATACCCAATTACGTGAAGATTTATATTTTGTCCCGGGTAAAGTGGCAGAACTGTGTGGTGCAAGTTTTTTTAGAAAATATATATAATTAATAAATAAAACATTAATTTGCTGTATTTAATAATTTGGTCCTGTCATTGTCTCAGATACAGAATGATAATTTGCCCCACGAACCAGGAAAGGTTGTTCATGACTAATGCCCATATACTACTGGTATTTCATTTTGCAATACCGGTAATATCGTAGGTCGATTTTTGCTCCAGTCTCCAAAAAAATTAGCAGAAATAAATATGTCATCAAACAAAAAAATGATATTGATCTTATTTTATAACAATAGACGCTTTAGAATCAGCCATAAGTGAATTAAAAACATATAGAAATATGTATGCATAAACAAAAGCTGAAGCTGAGCTGAACTCCAAATTGAAAATCAAACCTACATTTGAAGACAAGAGAAGGAAATTCGTAAAACGTAATTTTAATAAGTTGCAGGACGATCACTGCTTTAACACTAATGAATATTATTATCGTGTAAATGTCTTAATTAAAAGTTGGGATTAGGTCAGCAGTCAGCTAGATATTAGGTTAAAAGGAATAAAACAAGTTGGCATGATATTTTAATTCCTTCATCCTAAAAACATATTAGATATGCAAAATCCTGATATTATTAAATCCGCAGAAGCATTGCAAAACAGATATAATAAAGATCTAATACATTTCCCTCTTCAAATGATCATGTTAAAATCCACGTCATTTCCAAAATTTACTTTACACATATACCGGTGATTGGTATATATAATCAAGCCTGCTGAGAGGGGACAAATTCCCGGGGCCCAACTTTGAAAAAATCAAAGCAAGAATATATGTATAAAAAAGTAAAAACCGACCTCAAATAATGAATATGAAGTAAACTATAGTTGTTTGAGATGTATGTACTGATGTATTTCAGGTATAAGTTCCTTTAGCCCTTTTTATTCATACAATAAATAAAAGGAGCGGAACATTACCTTCAAATGCACCCACTTTCTAGATAGTACTTTTACAATAAACATTAATATTCAAAGAGACAGGTTGTAATTTTTTGATGCGGCTCCGTTTGTGCTAAAATTTGTTTACAAATTATTGTTGACTTTATAGCTTTTTGAACGCTTAAAAAATATTAAACATGAGAGAAAATATTCAACGAATGTAAATTGGTAGCAGTAAATTCAGGTATTCGATTTGAAAATTCAGATAGAATACCTAAGGAAGAAGCAAAGAAATAACGATAAATCAACAACAGCACCAGATGAATTATATAAAATGTATAATCGGTAATTTATTCCTAAAAGAAAATTTAGAATAAAAAAGTCTCGAATCTATCCTGAAAATACATTTCAGTAAAATCATATCGGAATACATTTTCACCAATAGATATATATTTTTACCAGTGAAATTGATGAGTTTTATAATTTCAACTCTTTTATGTGTAGTATTATATATATTTACACGCTTATCGTTATTTATTTACATCCGATGCAGTGGCGTAGCTATGGGGGGGCGGAGGGGGCGGGCCGCCCCGGGCGGCACTTGCTTGGGGGCGGCATATTCGCGGTGGAATTGTCTAGTGTGGTTCTTAACCCTGAACAAACTAAAATTTTATATTAATCTAAGAATAGCAAGAGCTTAACAATAATAAATTTATTATTTTAAGAAATGCTGATTTTATGACCCTGGAAAAAAATGTATGGGCGGCGGCAATTTTAAGGATTGCCCCGGGCGGCACATACCCTAGCTACGCCACTGATCCGATGTATAAATGTTACAGTAAATGTGTATTTTTTAGTAAAGTTATATTTTCACCAGTAGATATATAATTATACTAGCGAAAATATAATTAAACTGACTAAATGTTTATGAATCTCAATTTGACAGTTGCGAAACGTCTATTTGCTGTTTATACCCAAACCTAACCTAATTAAAGTTCTAAAACTAATTAAAAATCTTTTATTAGGTAAAATCCAAAACACAAACTAAGCCAATTCATCTCCCAGAGAAAAATAAGCAGAAGAATAAGTACACACAGACATCGCATCTCGCATATTGCAACATAGATTTTCTGCACTTTGATGTTACACTATGTTTTAAAAACACGATAGCTATCCTTACTGATATTACTATGGACATATGATATAAGAGGGCTAATTAAAATATATTCAAACCGAATTTTGGTCAATAGGAGGGCGTAAAAACAATTATCACTTCTTAAAAGTCAAAAATTCACGTCTAAAACAATAAAATCGTGTCGGCACCGTAGCAGTGGGAATGTTCGGTAACAAGCGTTCCCACTGCGACTACATAACTTTACAAAAGTAGCAACTACCATTAGAACGCAACTAATTCGTTAATACGAGATATCGGTAATCAGAAGTTTTGAGGAACGAACTAAAATAATTGCATAAAAACTACTTAATATATATAATATTTAAGTCTCGCTTGCATGTTGGTTTATTATTATAAATGAAAAAAAATATATAAAACAATTATTAAATTACATTTATTTTTACAACCTAAGCAAATATAATAAAAAATGATTAAACTATTTTTAAATTTACAAGAAATCGACAGTTGTTTTAAAATATACAACATCAAAGCACGCCTGTACGTGTCAAAGACAAAGTAGCACAGAAACTAATTTACTTACACAATAAATATTGATAACATTCTCTCATATACCTATGTAAAATTTCTGTAAAATAATAATATCGCAAAAATAATATAAAATAAAATAAAAATCAGCATCGTTTTCATGATAATATGTTGATGTATGCGTTGTTTATAGTTGTTCAATTTACATACGGTATTGTAATAATATATTCATAGAATATGTACACAGTAGACCCCCCAATAACACAGTAAATTGAGGACGTGCTATCTGGGTGCGTGTAGTTCGGGGACTAGAAAATAATCATATATTTTTTGCAATACGTACGTACAAATCAGGCGCGGGTGGTGAGATATCCTCTCTTTGGCTCGCTCACACATAAAGTAACGGGC